>NC_133156.1:12800666-13106962 GCF_040802235.1 Manis javanica
GCTGTCTCTGTTAATTAGATATCTGCATAACTAAAGGGAAAGGGATGGTTTGTTTTGAGTTGTGCTGGAATATTTTTTTAAACTATGAATGGTCAGGTAGAAATACAAAAATTAGTTGGTTGCAGGTTGACTATGTCTAACATTCCAAATAAACAACTGATAGACTTGAATGTAAGACATTCAGAGCATTGTGCTTTGTCTACAGATCCAGCTAACTGGGCAGGCATTTCTCCAAATAGGCATCATAAAACAGTAGTTCTAGAAGATGTTAATAGATGTTTCTAGGCTCAGTCAGGGGATGCTAGGTGCTACTCTTACAGACTCTTATTGCACATTAGCTTATTAAAGATTTTGGGATGCTCCAAGGTGTAGAAACATGTTTAATCTTCTTAGCCCAGCTTTTCCCAACCGACTGAGCAGGGAGCAGTTTTGGGTTGTGTATTTGTTATCATGAAAACACTGGTATAGATCATGTGTTTTTATTTAAGAGATAACCACTGAGACTGGCTCAGCACAGGCAATGCAAAGATAAAAGGCATAGCTCATACCCCCAAAGAACTTATTTAAAAAGAGACAAGATTAGAGTTATGTGATGAATCCTGATTGAACTGTGCTTTGGGTACTATGGAACAGAGAGGGGCATCTGATCATCCAGAGCCCAGTCTGCACCCCAAAAGATTGATTTCAAGTTGATACATTTTTATTCATTTATTCCAAAATATTTTTGACCAGCTACTGTGTAAGCTAGACACACCCTAGATCTTGGGGATTGATATAGTCACACACAGCACCTAGGAGAATCCTTGTCCTCTTGAATTGAACATTCTAGTGGAAGAAGATAGGCAAGAACCAAGATGAATAAGTACAAGTATAATTTATTATGTGGTGATAAATGCAAAGGGGAAGAATGCAGCAGGGAAGGGATAAGGATGAGTGTGTGTGCGTGTGTGCGTGTGGTGAGGTGATTGAAGTTTAGCTAGGGTTGCTGGAGGAAGTCTCACTTAGAAAGTGACACTTGGGTGCAGGCCTGGATGAAGTGAGGGAGCAAACCTTGTGGGTCTTTGGAACACAAATGGTCCAGGCAGAACGAACAAGTGTAGAAGCCTGAGGAGAAGCAGATATGCTAGGCCCACTGGAGAAGCAGCAGGGAGTGGGCAGAGTTGGAGCGAATGCACAAGCAAGAGGCAGTGGTTGGTGAGGCCAGGAAAGTGAGTGGAGCCGAATCATGTCACACTGTGTAAGCCATTGTAAGGCTTGTGGCTTTTATCCTGAGTGAGATGACAAAGTCCAGAGGGAGTCAGGAAATGTGGGAGAGCAGCAAGTCTGTGAGAAAGTGGGATGGGCTTCGGGATTGAGGGTAGTTCTTTCTGACTGGAGAACAGAGAAAGGGCAGAAACGAGGTGCACAGGGCCTTCTCTGTCCTGCTGAGAGGCTGGATTTATCTTGAGATGCTTGGGAGCAGTAGAGAATTTGAATAGGAAGGACAGAGTCAGACTGTCTTTTAGAAAGATCATTTGGCAGCAGTGAGATGAATGGATTTGAAGGTAGGAGGTGAAAAAACCACACTGCTGATGTAATTCAGGAGGGACACCAGGAGGGTCCTTTTGTTGATTGTCAGATATGGAACCATTCTTGCTTCTTGGAGTAAACCCACTTTATCATGGTGAATGATCCTGTTAATGTATTTTTGAATTCAGTTTGCTAATATTTTATTGAAGATTTTGCATCCAAGTTCATCAGAAATATTTGCCCATAATATTCTTTTTTGGTCTTTCTCTGGTTTTGGTGTGAGGGTAATGCTGGCCTCATAGAATATAAAGTTAGAAGCATTCCTTCCTCTTCTATTTTCTGGAAGAGTTTGAGAAGGATAGGTAGTAACTCCTCTTTAAATGTTTGATAGAATTCATTTGTGAAACTGTCTGGTGTGGATTTTAGTTTATTAAGAGTTTTTGATTACTAGTAATTGATCTATTTAGATTTTCTGTATGTTCCTGATTCAGTCTTGACAGATTATATGTTTCTAGGAATTGAGCCATTTCTTCTGGGTTGTCCAGTTTGTTGGGATACAGTTTTTCATAATAGTCTCTTATAATCCTTTGTACTTCTATGGTGTCAGTTTTAACATCTCTTTCATTTCTAATTTTGAGTCCTTTTACTTGATGAGTCTGGCTAAAAGTTTATCAATTTTGTTTATTTTTCCAAAGAACCAGTTCTTAGTTTCATTGATCTTTTCTAGTGTTTTATTTAGCTCTGTTTCATTTATTTCTGCTCAGATCTTTATTAATTTCCTTCCTTTTACTAACTTTGAGCTTTGTTCTCCTTATTTTAGTTCCACTGGATGTAGGGTTAGATTATTTGAGGTATTTCTTGTTTCTTGAGGTAGGCCTGTATTGCTATAAACTTACCTCTTAGAACTGCTTTTGCTGTGTCCCAAAGATTTTGTGCCATTATGTTTCCATTTTCATTTGTTGCCATGTATTTTCTTATTTTTATGATTTCTTCATTGAGCCACTGGTTGTTAAGTAACCTGTTGTTTGAATTAGAACAATTCAAAGCCATTGGAAAGTGGTAGGCACAATATAAATTAGCTAATGTTTCTGATAGTGAATGATGTAGAAGCCTAAATTTAGAAACCAACTTGACTTATTTATTGAATTATCTTAGGAAGTAAAAGGAAAGTTTAGGTCCTGAGACTCTATTTATACATAAAGCATGCAAAGGGAGAGTTTCTTTTTTTCCTAAAAATGTTTAATTTAATTTAATGGGAAACAACTTGCATGATAATTCATGTAGCAATTAAATAAAATGTCTATGCTATCTGGGGTATTTTAAAATTCTACAACTTTGGGTCAACTTCAGATATGTATGACTATCCCTAATAAATTTTCAAAAATTCTAAAGGCCTTTGACTGTGATGCTTTTTCTTATAATCATTTGCACAAAATTCTGTGTGTTGACAGTAATCAGCATTGGTGAAAATGTCTGACGGCTGCTTCAGCAGTTCTTAGCAGATGGCTTTCTCCATTCATTTTCTTCTATAGGCAAACATGCTGAAGACATATTTGGTGAGTTGTTTAATGAGGCTAACAACTTCTACATCAGAGCAAATTCTCTTCAAGACAGAATTGATCGCCTTGCTGTCAAAGTTACCCAGCTGGATTCAACAGTGGAAGAGGGTAGGTAATTGCATGGAAGCAGTGAGCTGGAAGTGATGTTGACAAGATGGTAGTAATTAATTGCAGTGTGATTACTGCTTTTTCCTTGGGGTAGTATGCTGATATTTCATCTTGTCTTCTCCTAGATGAATAATGAGGGGGGAAAACCCCACAACATTGGGTTAATTAGGGTTTTAAAAAGTCAATCTTGTCTATCTCATATATGCCACACTCTTTTAAAAATAATTACACATGGTTTGTTTTAAAGGATTCTTCAAATGCATTCAGTATTGAAAATCCTAGTTTAGATAATTGGTAATTATTTTAAAGATCACAGAATCACTCCAGAGGCAAGGTCCAGTGAAGAGGGAGGTTTATACATGTATAACGGGACAGTGAAGTCATCCATCTGCTGCTCTTGTTAGGGTTAATACTTATAAATAACCTTGGTGATCCTACTGATTTAATTTCTCAGAAATGGCATTTACTGAAGACCTTTAACCTCCAGGATTGTAAAGTTAATATTGACAAGCACTATGTAGTTAACTGATAATCATTTTGATGATGCACCCTGAAATTGTGGCAGTTTAACAAAAAATTCGACAGTTCCTTTTTAAAAATTTCACTCTCTGTACCTTTTGAATGAAAGATTGAGATAAGTCTGGAAAGAAAATATGCAGATATGAGAAAAATATTCAGATTAAAAATTATTTTTACCTTCATATAATGGCAGCTAAAATTTCTCAGGTTGCATTAAAACAATCCTAGCATCTGATTTTTCTACTAGACTTCCACAAGTATTAATAAAAAAAATTCTTTTTTAATGTAGTTACTTGTGGACTTCTTCCTTCATCATTTAAAAAAATGTTTGCCCATGTTCAGATCTTTTTCAAAGGTCAAAATTAATGAATTAGAAATTTCACAAAAATGTCTAGAGCATTGATATGTATCTTTTGTGAACATTCTTTAATATGATTTTTTAAATTTATCTTTTATTTGAAAAAAATATGAACAGCTACTTGGTCACTTTCAGAGAAGGAATTTTTAACATCATCAATCACTCACTTTTCAAATTGGTATCACTAATATTTATAATCTTTTTTTCAGTTTTTGTTGGCTCTTGCAGTTAAAATGCTTGTGAAAAAAACCTTCCACTGGGAAAGGTCAATATATAGATGAAATGTCATGAGATTTTTTTCCGTGTATCTCATATCCTGAAAATCCCTTTCCAATCAAGATTTTTGCCTTATTGCTTTCCTTGGTATGAATGTTATCATAGGAAAAGTGCTTGACCAAGTAAGGGAATCTGTGTTCTATTTTGGGTCTGCCGCTTTTTTGCTGGGTGGTCTTGGAAAGGTCACGTAACACCCCTGACTCCCAGCTTCACTAGTCAAGTGGGCTAATGGACTAGTTTGCTCACCTCCAAAAGTTTGTGTCAAGGTAGATGAGTTAGTACATGAGACGGAGAGTATTATACAAACACAAGAAATAAGTAGAGTCAGCCCTGACTCTCTGACTCCTTTATGTAGTTTTTTATCATGCCACTTAATTTCTAGGACTATATGTATGTGAAAAAGCTTTACCGACTTCCCTTAATGTTAGTGCCTTTTAGTTAGTGTCATTTCCTTAATGTTAGTTTTTTATATTTGTGTATTCTTTGCAGAAATATTTCCCACATGTATTATGGGGCTGGTACAAATGCTTGAATATGTTTCCTCCTAGGATCTTTGTATTTACCCAAATCTTTGTATTTACATGCCTGTTATTCTCAACTATATTCCTGTGTGGTTTCTGTATAAAGAATTAGGCTCTAATATTAGGTTCAGTGAAATAATTAGATTGCTACAAAAGAAGAAAAGACATGACTTCATTTCATAGAGATAACTTATTTATAAGAGGGAATGCATGTACATGCTATTTAAGCGTGGTTTTTCATAAACAATAAAAATACTATTTGTTATCCTAGAAGATGTTTATGATTATGAATCAAATTGTACATATTTCCAAATAGTTAAAAGTATTTCCATGTAATTCAATTTGGGGGGCTTTTCTCTAAATAGTGTCGCTGCAGGATATCAACATGAAAAAAGCTTTCAAAAGTTCTACAGTCCAAGACCAGCAGGTGGTTTCAAAGAACAGCATTCCGAATCCTGTTGCTGACATTTACAACCAGAGTGATAAACCACCACCTCTGAATATTCTGACACCGTACAGGTATGGCTTCCTAGTTCCCAGTGCCTTTCAACATAGATATGGTAAGAGGTGGGCAGTGCTGTGAAAGTATTTGTTCAAACTTTGAAAATAATAATTGCAGTATTATACACAGTGAAATTAGTTATTGGTACAGTTTTGTTACCAAAAATTGTTAAAAGTTTTAGTGTTTCAAAATATAAATAAACTTATCAAGAGAAGTGTGAGCTCTAATTTTAGTTATCTGAAGTACAAGTGGGCACTTTACAAAACAATGTCATGTGTGGTTATGTTGTTCCTTATGTTCAAAGTCAGTTTTAAAGGAACTGCACAATCATTTATAATGCAGCACAATATGTATGTCAGCATTTAGCATTGCAGAGGTACTTGTTACTGAATTCAGAAAACTGTTCTGCAGCATTAAGGGTTTTTAAGAGTGAATAATAAAGTCAACAAATTAACCTGTTAATGTGTAGGACACATGATCAGGACCAGACTTCCCATGAAAAGAATGGAAAATAAATAGTGCAAAAATTCCAATCGAGAAACTAAAAACAGTTTGTAAACCACCTCTCCTGTCTCCTGCCACATTAGTGTTTCCTTTCCATTTCTGTCACCTTCTTCCTCTGCCCCCTCTCACATACACTTTGTCTTTTGTGGCAAGTCTTGTTCCTGTCCATCTTTACCCTCTCGTTGAACGCCGTCCTTCAGCCTTGAATGAGCACAGACTGTGACGGGGAGGGGTCCTCCCTGCCCCGCAGGCTTAGCTCTGCTGGGCCATCGTTCTGCAAGGCCTTTTAGAATTGAGTGACTTCCTCACTTCCGTCACTGCCTTCCTGGGCCTCTTGGTCCTCCTCAAGGAGTGTCTGAAACCCTGTCCCATTTCAGGGTCCAGGGGACATGTTTGGACCTGCCTTTTGTTGTAGCTCTGCTATAAAAGCAGCAGTTCAAACTCATCCCTTTCAGCATGGAAAAAAGATAGATTCTCTCAAAAAAAAGTAATAAGAGATCTCATGGGAACTATGACAGGAGACAATTGAGGTGCCACATTTTTCTATGAAACAAGTGTGCTTTTCTGGAGGTTTTAGTACATTCATTTAGAAATTAATGATACAAATAGCAGTATTGTAAGCTTAATGTTGTGACTTGTGATTTTGATTTTGTTCAGTGGGTGTCTTCCTGGGGCAATTTCAGTTTTACTTAGCACTGGGAGCCATGAGGACTTGCTTATTAACATTTTCCTAAGAATCCTCAATGTTCTGTCTAAAGGAAAAAAAAAACAAAAAATGAACCCCTTATATTTGATTAATCAAGATCATGATTAAATATTTGTGATTTTAAAATTTTCATTGCATAAAAAATGAATTGACTCATATATTGAATGTGTATATTCAAGTTTTTGAGAAGTAGAAATAAAACCACACTTTTTAAAGTGTGTTTAATAGCAGTGCCAACTCAAATCTACTTTCTGTTAATTCAATATTTTGGGTATATGAAACCAGATAAATTTTTGCATTTGAACATAAGTATGACACTGTCACAACACAGTCCTTTATTGTATGAGAAGTATAATGTGGCTGAAAAATTAAGTGTTTAGTTGCTGTAAGCACAGGACCTTACTGCTTATATTCTTATGTCAAGCTTCATTTACTTGTGTATTAGTTCCCTTTTTTAAAAAATGTGTATTTTATACGTCTTAATTTTGCAGCAAGTTGCTGCTCAATTTGTCTGTACCTTCATCTGTACTGAAGGCCTTGTATCTTAGAGAAACAAATTATATTTTTCACAATCATGTTACTAAAAAAATCTCTATTGTGCAGGTTGCATATCAATTAGGAAACTTCCTGGAAAAGAAAGGATTTCAAGTAATCAAAGGTTACAGTATAGAGTGAATTGCACTGACTTGTTAATTTTTCAGACAGAGTTACCAGAATAGTCCCCATAGACACTTGGGCCTTATTAGTATGTGACAATGAGAAGCTCTGTGAGAAACACACTCACTGGTCCAAATTAAGTAAGTGGACACAGAGACAAAGAGAACAGCAGAGTGACGCATTAATGACGGTCTTGCAAGATCGGGTGTCTGGTGGGCAGGCACACCTGGGGAGTTTGGCGCCAATAATTTATCTCCTAGTGCGCGAGTCCCTCCCCTGGTTCCTCATTGGCTGAGTACTACAGGGTTCAGTCTTCCCCGGATGTCGCCTAAGCCCGTCATCTTTCCTTTACATGTCTTATTCTTATTGGTAGGTTTAAGGTATAGCCAGGCACTTATCAATTTCCCCACCCCAACTCTCAGCCTGAGCAGCTTCCACCATGTGGCCCTTTGTTAATACCTTACTGTTAAAATGTTTAAACATCCTAGTGGGAATAAATCACATTGAGGTTTTATACTCTTTCCTAACAGTTCCCCCCTCTTTTTAAGAATTTCTGATTTTATTCCCAGTAATGTATTTTAATTTACACTTGGTCCTTTCTCAAATTTCTCTAATAGCTTTTTACTCTTCTTCATAGTTCAAATTTTCTTTTAATAAGATTATTTTGGGTGTAGGTCATAGGTATTTGCTTGTTTATGGCTGCCTTTATAAGCTTTTGAGTCAAGCCTCTCACACAAGGAATGATACAGCATCCTACAGCAGTTAAAACTCCCGCAACTATAACAAGGGATGTTAAAACAGAGGCAACTATACCGTTCTATTTTCCAAACCATCTTTCCAACTAGTCTATAAAAGGGTCACTGCTGCCAGTTTTCAGCTAATTCATTAGCTAAAGTGGTGCCTTGTAATGATCTGCAACTTCTATGAAAAATATTTTTTCATTGGGTGTGGAGAGAAATGCCAGGGTAAATGGAATGGCCAATTGGACTAAAGCACAAGTTCTAGTCTAGGTGGGTGACAACAAGTAGCGCAAGCTTCCCTTTCCACAGTACCACCAAACATCCACTCGGGGGATGCATAATTTCGAGAAGTTGCCCTCTTTAGAGACATTTAGGACATGGGTACAAGTCAGTATGTTCCCCATAGGAGTTGTGAAACCTTCCCCTTCCTTGCCTAGAGAGGCATGAGGAGTGATTCATCTTCTCTCTGGAAAAAGAGGGGATTGCCCTCGGATCTGACTTCTTTAGTGCATGAAAGAGTAAAGACAAGCCCTTGCAAGTCTCATTTCCCCAAACGTCCTTGTCCTGGTACAGGGCCAATGTGCAGTTCATCCCAGTGGGGTCTGTGTCCCAGCCAGAGGGACCGGGACCACCTGCGCCTGTGGCCATCCAGCAGCACATGCGTAACAATCGCTTTTATTCAAAGCGAGTACTGAAAATGTAACCCACTCTACCCAGGCATTGGTGTCTCCATAACCTGTCTCTATTTCAAGAGTCTGTTTTAGATCTTTTATCTCTGTTACAGTAACTAGTCTAGGGTCATTATGGGGAAGCTCTGGCTTGTTATTTCTCTCAGGATTGGGGGTGGCCACTATGGGTGAAGTCTTGCCTTCGATTAAATTAAGACTAAACCTTCCCACGGGATCTACTCCAGTGACATCTGCACTGAGTCCGTAAACATGAGGGGCAATTACAGGGTCTGAGTCTAAGTCTTGAGGTCTATGTATACTTAATAAAAGGGGGTTACACTGGCTGTCCTGGCAATTGTCAGGAGGAATTCCTTTAGCTAATTGGAGCTTTCTTTTTAAAGATTTTTCTGTTGCATGAGGGGCCGTCCACCCTTGAAACTGGGTAGTCCACCAAACACTGCTCCACCTTGGACAAGGGGGCCTACTTGCCTTTTTATTCTATTAAGATTTGTCCATTCAGGACAGAGATACTTATTATCTCTAGAAAGCTGTTTTTGGTCATTTAGGTCACCACAAGAGAGAACCTGACAAGCATCAAACCTAATGGTTTGGGGGCTTGATGTTTTAGTAATATTGACTACGAGTTTGACAGGATAACCAGGAGTTCCTTCCCATTCTAGGGCTTCCTGCGACTTGCCTGTGAAATAGTTAGGGTAAAAGTTAACATTTTAGGTTCTTTTTAGTTTCAGCCTTAAGGGTTGGTTCGCCACCTGGGACACCTGCCAATTCTGTTTTGTCCCCAGATCCCCCAGTCAGCTTCTTTGGTGTGGTGAGTCCAGCCCTTTCCAGCCGCCCTCACTGCCCGTCTCCGCGATCAGGGGCACTTGGGCGGGGCCTTCCCAGCTGGGCTGGAGTCCATCTTCTTTCCGGGATGTTACTAACACCAGGTCTCCAGGCTGGAAGCAGTGAGCAAAGAACTCAAGCAGGGGAGTCTGGGTGAGGAGTCCTTTCAGCTTGAGAGAGGATAAGTTAGGAGACATGGCCAGCACATACTCTCTTAAAAATTGATCTTTTGTTTCCATAGTGGGCAAGTCTGTTGCCCTTCCCAGATATGGTAGCTCATGTAATAATCATTATTCCCTGTAGTACTTTTGAAGTAAAATGACTCCCATTATCTGAATCAATATTTTCTATTAACTCAAACCTAGGAATAACTTACTCTAAAAGTACCTTTATCACTGATCCTGCCATTGCAGTTGTTAATGGGTGGGCCTCCACGCATCCAGTGAGATGGTCAACAATCACTACTAAATATTTAAGCTTTCCCACTTTCGGCATCTCAGTAAAGTCAGTCTGAATACTTTGGAATGGTCTTATTCCTGGGAGTCTCTCTCCAGATACTGGCTTTCTCATACTCTTCTTAGTAATTCTTTGGCACGTTATGCAGCTCTTACAAACCTGTTTAGCAATGGTGTAAATGCTAATACACCCACAAACCTTTAGCAAAGCATCATCACCTGAGGACCCCAGTGGCTCCCGCTGTGTGACATGTTCATCAGCTCTCTCATAATAGGCTGGCTGATCATCTCTCTCCCCTCTGGTAAAGTCCACATCCCTTTCTCATCTTGAGATGCCCCCACCTCCTGTAACTTCTTAATCTCCTTCTCAGAAAACTTTGGGATCAATGAGATTTTAGGGATATTTGGGGTGAGGTTCAAAAATCTAATTTCATCCTGAGATGCAGCCTCTTTAGCAGCTACATCAGCAATCCTATTACCTGTTGTTTCATTAAGAACTTCCTTTCTGGTGACCATTCACATGTGTTATAGAAATCTCAGCTGGAAGTACAGGATTTTCCAGAACTTCCTTAATTAATTCCCCATGAATCAATTCCTTTCCTTTACTGTTTATGAGGCTTCTTTCTGTCCAAATTTTTCCGAAGGTATAGACTACTCCAAGTCTGATATTCTATGAGGTCTATGTAACTATGGCTCAATTCTGATTGGCCTTCAGCTTCCTCTGCACATAAGCAGCTGGTTGAATTGAGACAGTATCTGTGGTTAAGATCAGGTCATCTTTTTCAAGTAAACTTGTTTCATATTTAAAATTTGAGCATCTGTTAGCCAGTGCCCAGCCCAGTGATTAAGTGAGCATGACCCGAACCTGGTGAGGAGTACTGACGGTGAGGGTTCCTCCGAGTTAATTTCCTGCTCTCTTCCACCAGTAAGGTCGTGGCTGTGATGGCCTGAACGCATTCAGTCCATCCTCAAGAGACAGGGTCCAATAGTTTAGACATAAAGGCCACTGGTTGTTTCTTTCCTCCCCAGGCTTGGGTCAAAACCCCTACAGGGAACCTTGTTCAACAGTAACAAACCAGTGAAACGGCTTCTTTAAAGATGGGAGTGCCAGGACTGGAGTGATGACTAAAAATTGCTTTCAATTCCTCTAGAATTTGCAGTTCCGCTGGGTCCATTGGAGAGGGTCTGGCTCTCTAACAATTTGAAATACAAGTTTCTAGCCTCTCTTCTAACACTTTTTGAGCTCTTCTCAATAATTCTTCTCTAGCTTTTTCATTCCATCCATCTAAATTCTGTAATTTCTTAGATATATCTGGCCAATTTTTGGTTACAAAATTGACTTTTAAAAGATCCTGTCCTACCTGAGCTTCTGGGTCAAGTTCTGAATACTTCCTCATCTGGTCCCTGAGTCTCTGTAAAAATGCAGTTGGAGTCTCTTCTTTTTCCTGTTGAACTTCAAACGCCTTAGCAACATTTGAGATCTTGGGGCCGATTCCCTAAGTCCCTTTATAATTAGCCCTCTAAGATCCTGCATTTTAGTTCTATCCTCTAGATCATTATTACCCCATCTAGGATCTACATTTGGGAATTTTTGTTCTGCTGGCTGGACACCCTGGCCCGGTGGGTGTTCTTGTTCCCAAATGGACACAGTGGCTCTCCTGATCCCCCCCACTCACCACCAGTGAATAGGATATTCATGATGGACATCAGCTCGATCCAAGTATATATATTAGGTCCCAGGAATTGATCTAGTGGGTCCACTAGGCCAAGGGGATCTTATAGCAATGCTTAAAACTTCTCACCTCAGTACCAGTGAGGGGAGCATTAATCAACTTCTCCTTGTCCTAGTGGGACCTCTCTCAATGGAAACGTCTTGGGGTTCCTGGTGGACTCCCCAGAAGGCAAGGGCAAACTCTACGTCCTTCTTACATTGTTAAGTCTAGGGAGAGGTAATCCTGGGGCAAAATACCTCTAAAAACTGAAATCAGTCAAAGGGAGAAATAAAGTTTAAAATCTATTTACTACTCACAAGCTGCAGTCTGGGGCTGTTTCTCTTTCAGGCTCTAGCATCAGCCAAAAACCGGCCCTCCCGCTCACCTCTCAGGTACAGATAAGCCCTCTGTTGCCCAGGTAATTACCTATTGATATGGAGGTGAATTTCTCTCCACCCCTGAGGAAAGATGCAAATGCACTAAAGCCATACTTCTTTCCACCTCTAAAGGCCTGGTGATATGAGATATGAGTGGGGTGGAAAGAGAAAAAGGCCAGGAAAGTCCACTAAAAAGACCCGGAGTTAATTAATTAAAGTCAAAGAGACAGGACCAACTTGGCCTGGAATGTTTGAATATTCCTCAGATAAAGGAGAGGGTACCTCAGCATAGCCTGCCTTTATTATGTTAATCATACAGGCCCACCTCTTTTTTTTTAACTTTACCTATATGCTATTTTTTTTTCTTTCTAACCCAAATAGTCTGCAACCCAGGAAATCAATTTAGCATGCAGGCGCAGCCGTAAACAACATAGCAAAAGGCAGGAAGGATTTCATCCCAAAGATTGCATTTTAATACCCAGGAGGTCAAGAAGCAAGATTCTCAACTTAATAGACAATAACTCTGACTTCCTTGGAAGAAGGGCAGCCAGTCCTGATCTGCTCCCAGACCAGGAAGCTGCCATCCTGGGAGGGGACTAAAAGCAGTAAATTTCTTGTGTTAGGCTAATTTTGCAGAATTACCCAGAGGACTGATAAGAAATATAATGTCTCATCAAAGATACTTGAGACCACCTAACAAGTCTACACCTCCAGGTGCCGGCCACACTCTTAAAGAATCCTTAAAAAGGGAACCCCCAACCCCTAGGGTGCTCCTCTCTCCGGGGCCACCAGCACCCTCAAAGTGCACAACCTTCTAACTTAAAACTTTCTCTCCAACTTCCCAGGGTGCCCCTCCCTCCGGAGGTGGTCTCACTTTCTCTCTTCAGGAGTAACTCCAAACAAAACTTTCACTCTGCCTCAGTGCCGTGTCCCCGTCTCTCAACTCTCCGCTGTGGCTGCGACGGGGAAAGGGACTGAGGAAAACACACAACGCTCTCCCATCACCAGGGCTTGTCCTGGGAGGTCTCTTGTATTTCCTCCTCTCTAGCTTTCCCTTCCCTGGTGTTGAGGGGAAATAGGGGAAGCTCCCTTGGTAACCAACAGATTCCTCAGGTGAACTGGAGGTTTTATTATCATCAAAAAATAACTCAAACCTGGCAAAGCCAGTTTTCATCTGATCTAACTTTAATCCAGACAAAACAGCGAAATTTGATCATCTTCTGTTTGTCCTTAACCCGTTACAGGAGGCGTCCCCCCAGTACCGTAACCTTCACCCCAGCAGGCTATCTGCGGGGAATTTCAAGGGAGCTCATCTGGTTCCCTTTCTCTGCTTCTCTAGGCCTAGAATTTGTATTTCCCATCCTTCAAGAGGTCCCTGTGTCTGAGATCCCTGTGTACTCAACCCCCATAATGGAAGTTTCTTGCACACACCCCGAGATTACACATCTCAGCCACACACACTCGACCTCTGAAAAATGCCCAACCACCAAGGCAGTACTTATAGCCCAATTTTCCCACCTTGGCTCGTGCACTAGGTTGCCTGGTTGCCGCGGTGCCTGCATTTTCTCCCCTTGCGTCGGTCACGTTGTCTCCGCACAACAGTCTCGGGTCTCCCCTCGGCTTCCGTGCAAAGATGAGATGCCCAGACACAGCGGACCGCCCAAAGCCGGGCGGGATGCGTCTTCCCACTCCGCTTGGGCCCCCACCTCGCACAGGCAAGAGGATCCCGAACGAGGCCCCAAATTGTGAGAAACACACTCACTGGTCCAAATTCAGTAAGTGGACATGGAGACAAAGAGAACAGCGGAGCGAGGCTTTAATGACGGTCTTGCAAGATCGGGTGTCTGGTGGGCAGGCACACCTGGGGAGTTTGGCGCCAATAATTTATCTCCTAGTGCGCGAGTCCCTCCCCTGGTTCCTCATTGGCTGAGCACTACAGGGTTCACAGTCTTCCCCGGATGTCACCTAAGCCCATTATATCTTTCCTTTACATGTCTTATTCTTATTGTAGGTTTAAAAAAACTCAAACAGGTATAGCCAGGCCCTTATCAATTTCCCCACCTACACTCTCAGCCTGAGCAGCTTCCACCACGTGGCCCTGTTAAAATGTTTAAACATCCTAGTGGGAATAAATCACATTTAGGTTTTATACTCTTTCCTAACAGCTCCCAGAACATGGCAGAGCAGAATTCCAAGGACAGGCCGGTTTTTCCCCAGAATAATTCAGTTAGCTTCTTTGGCTGTTTGGGCAGAAACCCTTTCCTATACTTCATTGGGTTTTACTTTTCTGTGTGCCTTGAATGACTTATTGACGTACTAATTTGAAATGTTAATGTTCTGCTCCCTCTTGAAGGTAATTTATAGGCCACATACTTTTTAAAGCATTAGTATATTAATGTGTTTCATTATTTTTAGTTTTACTGTTGATTTATATTATAACTTTGGGTTCATATTGCATTATTACTGGCTTTATCATAAATGAATAACTTCTGTAAAGATTTGAAATAGTCTTTAGACAACAGTAATTGCAGCAGTATTTGAAAATGAAATGGCTACCAGTGAATTTTCTTTATGGGTTACATAGTTCATCACTTTTTCTCCTAGTCATATTTACACACCGTTTTGCTTCTTCCCAAATCGAATCTGTGGATGCTGGGCAAACCCGATTAAGAAAAAGGGACAGAGTACTTACTGATTTTTATCCTAATAATATTGAAATTCCATAGTAGAAGTGACTATCTACTAAGAATTCATCCATCTGTGTGTGTAATCCCTATTGGAATAAACAAAACATTTCCTGAAATAATTGAGGTATTAAATATTGTTTATGAGCCATATTGTAACTTTTAGGAGCATTTCTCTGTATTTAAATCTGAATTTGCAAGAGTAATTTTTACCTAATTATTCTAGAAAAGGTTGCTGTTCTGGCATGTTTACTTCTTTTCAAGTAAGGAAATTTGAGAGACAAGAATGCATACACAGTTCAGATGGCCCATGCAAATGGTCCATCCCCACAGGAGTTAAAAGTGAATTACAATTACCCTCATATGAAAACATCTAACACCGTCCTTCTCTCTCCCCCCCCCCCCCCCACTTGTAACACACTGCTTTATAGAGATGATAAGAAGGACGGGCTGAAGTTCTACACTGATCCTTCCTATTTCTTTGACCTCTGGAAAGAAAAAATGCTCCAGGACACAGAAGACAAAAGGAAAGAGAAAAGACGCCAAAAGGTAGATAATCCTATATGGAAAACATGCATATAAATGTGTAAATGAGATTCTTGTTTAGAAACAAATCAGTAAATTCGTTCTTTAAAAGGTTGAGAGGTGGGATTCAGTGCTGAAGTTTTTAGAGGTTGCATTTTTTATATGGAGATACTGACAGTTTGGCCTAATCCAGTGATACTATCTTTCAATAAATGCTACCTGATTGGTTCTCTAACACTAGCTTTGCTTTAACAAAAGTAGTAGCTAAAATTTAAGTTTTGTTTGTAACTGTTTTATAACTTCTCTCCTTCAGCTCTTTCCAATTTCCTAAAGCAGTCAGCATTCCATATCAGATATAATTATCTCCTTTCCTCCTTTTAAAGCCTTCTCAAATGTCGGGTTTCCACCTAGCTGTAATTAACACCTTGGTGAGATACTAATATTGGGTTAAAAAGCATGTGTGATCTGCATGTTTAGGGGGTGGTATTTACTGAACATGAGGTTCCTTTTGGTAAGGTAGCAGAACGTAAGAGATTTGTAACTGCAGATCGAGCGAGAAGCATCTGCATTTTAAGCACTCTGGAAAGGACAAGCCCACTCTGCTCAGGTTTAGAAATTTCTGTTTTGAAAATTGTCCCTTTGCAGCCCAGAAATTAGGTTTAAGCCACTGAGAAGAATTAATTCTCCAAAGACAAATATTTTATAAGACTTAAAATGACCACCTGGTTTGCTTGACAAATATTAGACAAATTAGTTAAGACAAATACTTAGCATTTTGTGGGGTGGCAGCCCTCAAGTTTTGAGGCATTAAGATCTATAGCCCAGTAGGGGAGACAGTTTGGGATGAAAGGGAATTTGAGATTTGAAAACAGGATTTAAGAAAAGGACCATGGCAACAGTTTGCCAACTGCAAGTGTAAGATGTTACCCCTGAATTCTAGGGCAGTACTCCAAAACCTTGGTTATTCATTTTTCTCCTTTGTGCTAGTGGGTTGGGAGATTCATTGTAAAATCTTAGAAGAGTTGCTGAATATTCAAGATGAGAAGTATAGAAGTGAAGAAGCTACAAAGTATTCAAGTGAATAAAAGAAAGATACTAATCTGACTAGAAAAGAAACAAGTATTTAAAGGCCTGTTGGTCCTAATCCCTACACCTTTTTGTAGTAACAGGGCAAAACCGCAGGGCTTTTTGACTGTATTTTCCTTACTGTCCTCTTAAATGGCCCTCCAGGTTTTCCTTCTCAGAGATACTTTGGCAAAAATACTTAATTTTGCTGCCAATGTTCTTTAGGGGAAAACAGTCTTTATGTGTGATTATTGTATCTCCTGTCGTTTCCTTGGCCGTTGTGTCCCATTCCACATTCCTCAAACCCATAACGTTCTGATAAGAATTTCTTATTCATTCATTTATATAATAACTATTTTTTAATGCCTTCTAAATGCTGGATAAACAGTGGTGAGAAAGACAGGATTATCACCCTCATGGTGATTATAGTATATTAGGGGAAACAAAAATGAAATAATCATGCAGCGCTCTGGAACTCATGAAAAGGCAAGGAAATTTGAAAATTTTAATGCATATTTGCTTTTTATAGGGATAGAAAATGAAGCAGGATATTTTTCATTTCCCAGGATTTCTGAAACCCAAGTCCCTTTCAATATGGAACTGCCAGGTCTGACTGAAGGAAAAATTAGTTTAGAAAATTTGGGAATAAGAAATCCATTGTTTCTGAATTTCTTCCCTTAACTCGATGGTTTGAACACATTTCTTAAGCTATGCAAATAAATATGTAGTTGTAAGCATGTAGTTATAATGCTGATAAGTGTTGTGAAGGAAAAGTGTGGTATGCTCTGGTTGAGGTGACAAGGTGGGGGTGGCAGTGTTGTCAGGCAGCCCATCTGGGGAGGTCCCTGCGCACTAGGTGAGACCTCACCCTGCACGGGAGGGTTCTTGACTCTTTAACTGAGAAAGAAATCTCTACCAGGTCGGCCGAGTGTAGGTAAGGAAGGGATTCATTAGAGCTCCTGCTCGGTGTTGGGTAGATTCCTTGCCTGCTCCTGAAGCCAGGCTCGCCTGGTGTCCTGTGGCCGCCTAAATCTGCATGGCCGGGGAGCTATGCCCCTGCCACCCCAGGATTCGGGAGAGCCGTGAAGCACTGGACGGAGTGAGGTTATATTCTGACAGCTTCCACTTCCCTACTGGTCTGAAATAAAACAGAGAAAAAGACTGTGTTAAGATTAGAAAGCTGAATGAAATGGCCAACTGACCAAGACATTTACCACCACAGGTGGAGGTTGGAGAGTTCTTGTTTATCATGGAAAAGAGTTTAGAGACAGGTGCCATCAGCTTATGCAACAAGCAAGTTTATATGATACAAGACAGTATACACTCAGGTGGGAGTGCAGGCGACCTCAGAGAGGGGGTGCGCTTAAGGGTTGAGGGTTTGGGGTTTTATAGGGCTTTTTGGGTAAGGGTCAGCTTAAGGTGTGATGTATACAGATGATTCATAATTCCTTTGAAGTTTCGTCTTATGAACAGAGTTATTTAAGTGACAGTGTTGATCCAGATCTCGGCATTCTTTACCATAGGTTCATTTACACTTTGAAGGTTTATTTCTTGTCCTGGTTACAAAGTTACTTAATTGATTAAAGGTCTGGAAGAAGAGGAAGAACATCATATAGATTAAGTTAAAGAAAAGATGGTCCTTTTTCGCAGGCTAAGTAGATTTTACAATAACATGACCCTTGTCCCCGTTGCCCTGCGGTATCTCAACAATGTAAATGGAACAGTGTCAGAGAAGACCTCTCTCAGGGTGATACCCAAGATGGATGGTAGAAGGTGGCTAAACAAAGTAAGTGTGGGTGTGTGGTGTGCATGTGTGCGGGTGAGGGGTGCTGCAGGAGTTGGGGCAGATGAGGCAGGGTGCTTCAGAACCCAGGAGCACTCTGAGTAGTTAGTAGCCAAGATCATCCCCGGGTAGGAAGCAGTTTGGTGTATCCTCAGGATTTTAATGTAGTCCAGTGTGGTTGGAGTGTAGACGCATCACTGTGAACATTCCTTACAGTTGGTGCATGTGTGTGTGTGTGCCCAATGCATGTTGATGGGGTAAATTTAGAGGCTGAACCATTGTCAGTTAAGTTGCAGATATCATAACACTTAATCCCTAAATATGTCAACATACATCTCTTAGAAGTAAGCGTGACAATTGTTAATTTAATTCAGCAGTTCTCATTCAGGATGTATATTGGAATCCATGAAATCTCCCTCCCTCCTCTTTTTTTTTCTGTTGGTTTTTAAAGTATACAAACAATACGTGCTGGTTTAAAATGTCCAAGTTATACTAAAGTAAATACATTAGAGAATTTGGGGATAAGTTTCTCCCTTCTCTGGAGATAAACAGCCACTGTTAACAGTTTGGTGTGCATATTTTTAGACATTTTAAGCATTCATAAATATATGCATACTCATTTCACTAAGTATTCTTTATACATGTAGAGTTGTGCTACATATGATTTACACACAGGAACATAGGCACATGTTGACATAATAAAAGATGTACTTTACTCTTTTTAATAGTTGTGTAGAATTCCAAAGTATGGCTGCGTTTTGAACTACCCATTCCTATATCTGTGTGTATTTAGGTTGTTTCTAAGTTGCTGCTGTTCTAACACCACAGTGGGTATCGCTGTGCTCCCTCCCCTGCAGTTATTTCTTTGGAATGAATTCCTGCAAGTTGAATGTGAGTTTAAAATTTTGAAAGATACCATCATAATGCCTTTGATCCTTAAAAGACTGAACCAATTTATTTTCTTAATGGGCCACCTCTAGTTTTGGATATTATTATTATTATTATTATTATTATTATTATTAATTATTTTGATGACCCCCCCCAATCTAATTGGCATTAGACATCTTTTCATATCATTATTACCCATTTATATTTGTTCTGTGATTTCACACTCATGTCCTTTACCGGTCCATTGCTTCCCCACTTGAATACCTCGTGACACAGTCTGGCTGTGGCTTCACCACCACCCATGAGCCACTGCCATCCTTTCCCTTAGACCACTTAGCTAGCTTTCCAACTGGTGCCCCTGCCTTTCCCCTGGGAGCCTTTCCAAACCCCTCTTTAGTTTGCCATCACCCCCTTGTCACTCTTCAGCACTTTGCCATTGCTCTTGCATAGAGAACATTTTTAATACAGCCTTTGAGATCTTGCCCACCTTTCAGATATTGGGAGCCATTCACCCTGATTCCCCATTTACCTTCTTTCACTTCTCCTGATGTAATGCTGGCCCTCCTCCGAGCTGGTGCACATTCTGTCCCCTCCCGGCATGCATCTGACCCAAACTTGTCTGCAGAACTCATGCCTACTCATACTACACATCTTGTCTCTCAGTCACGCCGTGCACTCCCAGTCTAGACAGTACTTTGTATGTGATACATTTATGTTTTGCCAGATTTTATCATTATACATTTACTTGTATGATTTTTAGAGGAGAGGCTTCCCCTGCTGGACTACAAGCTCCATGAGGGCAGGTGCCTGTTTTTTTTGGTTTGCCGTTTGTATCCGTGCCTGGCATGGTGCCCGGGACATAGTGAGCAGCATAAGCCTGCTTGGGTCTGGTCTTTCCATCAGCACTAACTGAGCGTGTACTCACTGCGAAACCACCTGTGGAGCTCCTCCTGTAAGATCAATGTAGGCTTAAAACACACAGTTCTTGTTCTTAAAGATCATAAAGTATTTGAGGGAAGCAGGAGAAACAAACACACATAGAAATAACTGTTCTCACCTTTCAAGAGGCACCTTGAAAATACTGTAGGACCCAGTATTTTTGGATACATTTGTGCTGGCAAAGTAGAGTTGGAGCAAGGATGTTTATATGGGAAGGTAAGTTATTATCTTGTTCTTATTTTGTGTTAAGCTCATTGCAGGATTAGCTTGAATATTCTATAGTAATCTTTTAGAAACTGGAAATAGAACATTTTGAATTATTTTCTTAGATATGATTGCAGTTAACAAGCCATTGTGTACTGATGGGAAATGATTTCTCTGTATTCTCAGATATTCCATCTGTATAATACAGATCTTAAAGGTATAGTACATTTAAAATAAACTAAAAGCCTAGTAAAAGTGAGAATTCTTTACCAAAAATGATGGTAGGCAACTCTTGTAGCACAGCAACTTTTATTTAGGTTAAGTAGTTAAGCATCAGTTATTTTTTGTTGGGTCTCCATTGGGTAAGAGAGATATATGCTGTGTTAATTTTCTGAACATTAGCGTGACTAAAATGGGGATGTCTCTTGTCTGCACATCAGGCTTGTTTCCTGTGCATTATAACTGCATTTAACCTGCTGTTTTCCTTTCCCTTCTGTCTTGGCACGCTTCCTTTCTTTCCTGGACATCAGGAGCAAAAGCGTATAGATGGCACCACCCGTGAGGTGAAAAAGGTTAGAAAAGCCAGAAACAGGCGCCAGGAGTGGAATATGATGGCATATGACAAAGAGCTTAGACCCGACAACAGGTTGTCTCAGAGTGTGTACCACGGAGCGTCTTCCGAGGGATCACTGTCCCCAGATACTAGGTGTGTGTGTACATGTGTCATGGCAAAGCCTCTGGGTCCTACTGGGTTTTGTTATATGTTGGAAATGCACCAGGAGCTTTGGTGTTTATATGGCCAACAATGTGCTTCAAACTTTCCTTAAAAATAAATTTATATATATTTTTTATTTTGAAATAATACCGTAAAGTGGTTTTATTTTATATTGGGTAACTTTGTACAATTTTCCATCTCTGACTTAAGTTTATTGTTCAGTTAATCTAGATGTAGTGTTTTAACATCCATTTTGAACTTGGGCTTAGTAACTGCCAGTGACTTACATTTTTGTTTTAATAATCATTTAATTCTTTCCCTTCCTCCTTAGGTTAGAATGTTGAATTTCCTTTGCCACTTGGTTTGTAAAAATGATTGGTAGGTAATAGTTGATGTGATTAAGGAATAACTTTATTTTTCTTCTTGATAACCTTTTCAAAAAGTGGTGAACCAAAGAGATTTATTTCTTCAGTTTACTAATCTTCTGTATTCCAATTTCAGGAGAAGTCTGTCGGGGTTACTTTAAAAGTTTGTTAGCAGTTAAGTAAAATTATTCTTTGCAGGTGTTAACAGTATGATCACTAAATCACATTTGTCATGAAAGGGGTTCATTGAATGACAGCAACTGACTTTTCGCTTAAGGAATTAACTTCCTATTTCTGCTTTTGTAAAGTTGTGGTCATCCATTTGCATAAACTCTCCACATCTCCCATCAGTATTTCAGAATTTGAGTAGAGAATTCTTACGCAATTCAAGAATGTTTAAAAACAGCAACCAACTTGGACCTTATACTGTATCTGTCCTTTTTCTTAATTTTTATCTCAAAGCCTCAGTGTTTGTAACAACCTCTGCATATGGAAGATGCTCTGTATCTGGTAGTTCCAGTGCCTGTGACTATTCATTCCTCTGAGTGGCTCTAAGTCGTTGGTGGGATATGAGGCAAATTGTAGGTATTTTTTCTGTACAATTGTAGGTATGTTATCTGTTAAATATTACAGAATTATTGGAGCTTTAACTGAGCTCTAGCCTCAAGTTTGAATCTTTATGTCAGTTTATTTCTGTAGAAAATGGAAATGATACACAATTCTGCTCACAGTTCTTTGGGTGGGCAGGAGTGCTTGAACTTGATAGCTCCCAGGATGTCAGTCTGCTTTGTGGGTCTTTTTTCTCCTGCTCATTTAGTTGTGATTGTTTACTCAAGCAAAATGTGTACTCTATTTTATAATACTCCATGTATACTCCTTTATTTCAGTAGGTACAGTTAAAAAATGATTTTTGATACCTCAGTTGACTAATTGAAATTCATTCTACCATCTGAGGTTAGATTGTTCCATGTTGAAACAATGTAATTGATGGTCATTCAGATTATTTAGTATTCTGCCTTTGTAGTTATATTGTTTCCCTATATCTTCATTTATTTTTTTAAAAAGCAAATGGAATTACAAGTTATATTTCTTTAGAATTTCCTTTCATCTCATCCCAATTCCCATGGCCTGTCACTATATCATATACCAGATAGATTATAATTCATCATTGTACTTGAATAATATCCCTTAAGTTAATTTAGAAATTTTTATTTTTTATTTTACTAAAGTATATCACTTTTTTCTTTTTATAAAACACAATAAATTTTTTATATTTGGAAATGACAGAAAAAAATTAAAATATTATGTATAATCCTGTTATCCAGAACCACTGTTAGCATTTTATTATATTTCTTGATCTTTTTTCTGTACATATGTGTGTTTTTCTTTCACAAAGCTGAAATCATGCCGTATGTTTTCTGTCTTTTGACTTTTATTTCTTATATTCATGTTTAAGTATTGTTTAGAAACATGATTTTTAATGGATGTTTTCACAATAATTGAGGGAAATCTGAATATCGTTTCAAGGCATGTATATAAGCTCTTCATATAAGTAAAATATTCAACCCAATCTATGTAAGCAGATCATTAATTTTTGCTTTCTCTGTAGATCATCGGGAATGGTTTGATTCTAAGTGTAAATTAGCATGAGAATCGATGAAATGCTTGCCTGCTGCTCCCTTTCACCTTTATCAGGAAACATAGTACCTCGTGCCCAGCTGTCTTTGTGCTCTTTCTCATCCTGTCTGGGCCCTGTTACAGCTGTCCGACTGCCCACCTGTCCCACACAGCCCTGGGGGGACCATTTCGGTCTCCCACTGTGTTTCCTCTGCTTGTATTTCTTCCAGTTTCCATATTCTCTTCATTCCCACCATTCTCTTTTCTGTAACAGATAATTACTGATGGTCATGAAGCTTCGGAACCACCCACCCATCTCCACCTTGGTACCGTGTCCTCGGTGGCTGATTTCCACCTCCCTCCTCCCCTCCGCTTCAGCCCACTGCTGTCCCCTTTCATACGGGCATCCGCTCTTCAGCTGACCAGTCCCTGCTGCCCACCCTTCCTCCTGCCCTCCCTCAACTGCTGTAATCCTGGACTTCTGACATCACCTCCTTTCCCCCCTCCCCATCTGCCTGTCCCCTTTCATTGGCTCTTTCTGGCTCAGTATCACAGAGCTACTTTGTAAGGCTAGCACTCTAAATTGTGCCAGAATGTTTACAATTGGGGGCTCTTCATCTCATCAGAAGCCCTCCATATTTTGCCAGATAACTTTGCTTCAGAAAGTTGTACACAGTCTGTGACCTAGTCACACACGCAGAGTCATCAGTGACTCCAGGGTTTTAGGTATTGATGTTTTTTAAATATGCTACATCTAAATACAAGTCAGGTTCTTCCTCCGCTAAAAATGTTAGCAGTTTGCATAGTTCAAAAGGCATAATCCTATGCACACTGTAATCTAGAATTTATACTGCAATTAGGAAAGAAAAAGTGAATTATTAGTTTTTATTATACTGTAATTAGAGAAGAAAAAAGTGGGAAAAAAAATCTCATGTCATTTAGAAAGCTTTCCTCTGCTGTGTGATGATGCCTCTGTTAAGGGAAGCTGCTGTCCGGATCCCAGAGACGGAAATGCAGTTGGGCTTCGCTGCTCCCTCCGCATCCCCAATGTGTGTTTGCCTGTTTCCTTCAGAGAGAGAAACACAAGCTGAATCCTAACAGAAACCAGCAAATACACGTGAGAAAAGTGAGGACGAGGAAAGAAGAGTGGGAGCGAAGGAGAATGGGCGTTGAGTTTATGAGTGACGCGAAGACCCTGGAGCAGGCAGGGAGCGCCCGGGAGGGCAGGACGCCCAGAGGGTTTGTCCTCTCGCTTTCCTGGATTGCTCGTCCCCGGTCGCCCGCCCTGCTTTGGCCGCGGTGGGAGGATGGCAGCCCCTTTACTGACAGCGTGTCCTGTAACCTGGGCCAGGCGCGCGAGACTGCCCTTTACTAACGCCCTCGGCGCTGTGCAGCTGCGACATGCCCCGCCCTGCAGCCCTCCCCGGGGCGGCGCTGGACGCTGCCCACTGACACCAGACCTCCCTTCCTGTCAGAGCGCCACACGCAGCTGGCTATGCTCCCAAAGGAAACAAGAAGGCCTCTCCATATATGCCACACTCTTTCTTTTTTGCTAAATACATTTCTTCTGTTGAAGAAAAGTATGATTCAGTGTATCGTGTTCTTGATTTCTTTACCTGTTCTGACTGTTAATATTTATCCAGTTCACCTGCCATTTTATAATTTCTAACTGTATGCTGTCAGTTTCATTGCCACTGAAATCCTGTCTGTCTTAGATGCTGTTTTTTAATTGAATGGAATTTGTTTTGTAGCCATCTCTCTTAGAGAAAAGTACGCTGAGATACTGCAGAACGGGGCTCTGCCGTTTCCTGCTTGCCGATCTGTCTGACTTGTTCACTTCAAGGCCGTGAATCTGAGTCCATGTAACACTGGGGCTTGCTGCTAAAGTAGTCACTATGTCGTTGCTTGGAAGCTCTCATGGGGCTTCACCCAGCTGATAGTAAAGGAAGTAAATGTGTGGTTTCTGTGCATTGGCAATGTTATTATTCAAATACATGTATATGCCCGTTAGGGGAAGTCTCTCTAACTTCATTTGTTTCTCCCACCCCCTCTTCCTGACCGTCAGGTCCCATGCATCGGATGTTACAGACTACTCCTACCCGGCTACCCCCAACCACTCCGTGCACATACAGCCCGTGACCCCTTCTTACGCAGCCGGCGACGTACCGCCGCAGGGGCCTGCAAACCAGGCACCGGAGCATGAGTACCGACCCCCGTCTGCCTCGGCGAGGCACATGGCTCTGAACAGACCTCAGCAGCCGCCGCCACCTCCCCCACCGCAGGCCGCCGAGGGGTCGCAGGCCTCCGCGCCCATGGCTCCGGCAGACTATGGGTAATTCCGTATTCTGCTTGCTCTCGTGGCCGCTTGCTTTTGCGCTGGGATCCTGCAGCAGGTGGTACAGGAATTTTAACTGAATATTCGTACTTTAGAAGCCAGAATGAATGCAGCCAAGAATGACAGGATATAGGTAGTATCAGTTATGACAAATTCTGTGTTAAAAATTCAAAGCCACGCCACACCCCTTTTTTATTACAGATAAGTCTCAGGTGTGTTTCAGTATTCATGCATGCACATTCCCTTTATACACATGGTTGTTTATGTGTGAACGGATCATTAAGGCAAGATGTTGATAAAGGGTGAAATGCCAGTCTTGTGAACCTGCCCCAATCCTCAAGTTTCCCTACATATCATGGGTGAACCACAGAGAATTCATATCACAAACAAGAACTTAACACAGCACCCACGTGTCTCTTCTTACACTTGATATTGGAACCTCTTTTCTTAACCTCTTGGTGCCCAGATAACATTCTACCATTGGGTCTTATAGTTTTCTGGGTAAAATTCAACCACCTCCCAAAAAAGACCCTCATGTTTAAATGTTGATTAACTTTAAGTGCCCACCTTTATTTTGAGAGGCCGTCTTCAGCTCTCTTTTTTGGCTTACCCCTGATCTTTACAGAGTCAGCTGTTCAGAGTTGGTGCCCAGCTGAAATATGTTCCATTAATATGTGAATTCTTTAATCCAGAGCAGTGGGTGCCACTTCCTCAGTGTATGTACCTCAGCGTTCAGGGCTGTCCTCCCTGGCCTGGATGCCACCCAACCATTGGTTCTCTTTTTTTAGGTCAGGATGCCCGAGTGTGTTCTGCCGTTCTTACTAAGTATCAGGCAGAGAGGGTCTGTGGTCCGGTTGGTTTGGAAAACCCTTGGCTAAATAGAATTCAGCAGTTTTGATATTCTAATGGGCATCTTGGACCTCGGGGAATTTCCATGGGGATGGAGTATAAAATACAGTATTTTCCAAATCTGACCACAGAATCCTTGTAAGACAAGTTTGTGAAGCACCCACTTTTGAGATACCCAATATATTTTGTTGCTGTTCTTACCTGTTCAGTCAACTATTTTATTCTAGCATTTCACAGAAAATTACTTTGAGAGGTTATCATTTTGGTGTATTTCAGTCGATGATCTTGAATTCCATCACAGTGAATAATGTAGACCTGTGACCCAAAGTGTGGATATTTGCATCCTGCAGTGTCTTAAGTTCAGATGATAATATGTATTGTGTCTGGGGGAAGCATATTAGCACCTCTGACTGGCTTTTGCTGCTTTAGTGACTGTGTGTGTCTCATCTCTTTATTAGGCTGCTCCCAGCACAGATAATTGAATATTATAACCCCTCAGGACCACCTCCTCCGCCGCCACCCCCCATGATTCCTTCAGCACAAACTGCTTTCGTGAGCCCCCTCCAGGCGCCCATGCAGCCCTCCTTCCCCTCGTCAGCTGGCTCCGCCTACACGGCCGCTCCTCCCCCGCAGTCAGCTGGGCTGGTGGTCACAGCCCCGCCCCCGCCGGGCCCCCCGCCACCCCCGCCAGGGCCTCCAGGCTCCAGCCCTTCTCTCTCATCCTCCCCAATGCACGGCCCCCCGGGAGCTGAAGCAAAGCGACAAGAAACTGCACAGCCACCCATAAGTGATGCTCGAAGTGATCTTCTTGCTGCTATTCGAATGGGTAAGCAGCCGCCCCAAATCCTAGATCGCCCTGGGAGAGGTTGTTGTATGTCTCCTCACAGCTCCACAGCTTTGTGTTCTGCAAATGTCTACTTGAGTATCTGCACCGAATTGCTTTTTAAGATAGGATAAAAAGAGCCTTTCTGATTTCTTTTTTTTTTGAAGTAGTTGATATGCTTTTGCCCATGCAAGGGAAACACAGAATGATGGAGTTCTGAGGATTAGGGCAGCCCTGCTGGGCTGGGAAAGGGTCATAAAAATGGCTACTTTCATTGAATCTTTTCTCTGCATTCTCTTCTAAGGGTAAAGGTATAAATGGAAGAAAATGAGCTCATATTGATGATTTAGTTTTTAAATAATCTAGGATATGTCTTAGACTCCCTATTTTTAGCTTGATGTGTTAAGCCAGTAGTTTTCCAGCATTTATTTAGCAGCAAAACTCTTGTCAGATAGAAGTTCTAATCTGAACCCTAGAACATGAAACATAGGAATAGAGAAAATCCGGTTCAGGGAGCCCAGATCCTTCCCCATTTTGGCCTCCCCACCAAGCTGCACATTGACCACCTGTTCTACACAATGTGTTCCTAACCCCGATCTCAACCCAGGGTGGCTGAGGGTCACTGACAGGACATGGAACTCTCCCAAGAGCTGCTCCTGCAGTGGGAAGCTACTCAGGCCCGGTCACAGTTTACCTGTTAGGTCTGGAAGTGACTGAGGCCGAGCCTGGCTGCAGCATCAGTGACGCCCTCCACAGGATGCTCGGGACCTCACTGCCTCTGCTTTTGTTGAACATCCACGTGCCAGGCCTGAGTGTGGCATGCACGCCCTCTGACACATCCTGGGGTTCTCGAATGTCCTGAACATCACTGACACACTTTGATTTTGCCAGGGAAAAAAGTCCCAAGTTTATCATACCTCACTGATAATGAGTTTGGGGATATAGTGTGATAGTGGAGGTTTTATTTGGACACCTGTGAGCCCTGTCCATTAAGAGTGACATATAACCTGGATGTAGTCATGCACAAACCTCTGATAAACCCAAACCAAGTTTCTTGCATTCTTCAAAATGCCAGAAAATACAAAGACTAACTGCCCAGATTAAAGGACAACTAATGTACTAGGTGATCCTGCATGAGATCCCAAACTTAGAGGAGAACTTTTTCTACTTGCTATATTAGGTTTATTGGCAAAATTTAAATAAAATTTGTAGAATAGTTGGTAGTATTTATGCTGATAGACTGTGTCTGTACTAATAGTCTGGTTTTGATCATTGTTTTTTAGGAATTACATATGAAGTATTTAAGGGACAAGGATATTATATTCTACTTATTCTCAAATTGCCCAGAAAAAAATGTGTGTGTGTATAAATGGGAATAATAGAGAAAGACTGCTAAAACAAATGTGGTCAGATGTTACCGACTGGGGAATCCTGGTGTCAGTTATACAGAAATGTTTTTCTACTAGTCTTAGAGCTATTCTATAAATCTGAAATTATTTCAAAAGAAAAGGTTAACGTTAAATCATCAGGTATCTTATTTTGTTACTTACTAAGCAAGAAAGTAGATGATTGTATTTTATATTCCCTTTCAATAATAACTGTTGAAACAAAGGTTTGTCAGGCATCCCCCAGTTAGGCAAGAGCTACTGGCAGAGAACACTGCTTTCCGAACCTTTGGATTACAGCACTGTCCAGAAAAATGTTCTGTAATGACAGAAATGTTCTGTGATCACACCATGCAATATGGTAGCTGCCAGCCACAATAAATGTACCTTTAAATAACCACATGTAAGTAGTGGCTGCCATACTGGACAGTGCAGCTCTAGAATGTTCTCAAGTGGTTTTCATGTGCCCTGAAATTATAACTAGCTTTTTTTATATTTCAGCAAACTAGTTTGCTGTAAAAAAATGGTATGATTTGGTGTACACATTCTTTCTTTTTGTCATGAAACTTCTATGTCCCAAACTCCTCTCCCCTCAAATTTCCAAACCTTTTCATCCTTAGTGTCAGGAGGAGGAAAAAAAGCCAGACTTACTCATTTGTTTTTCTTGGAACAAGCAAAGGGGTTTAATTCTAAACTACGCATTGTGACTGTAGGAATTCAGCTGAAAAAGGTGCAAGAGCAGCGTGAGCAAGAGGCCAAGCGTGAGCCGGTCGGGAACGACGTGGCCACGATTCTGTCCCGGCGCATCGCCGTGGAATACAGCGATTCGGACGACGACTCGGAGCTCGATGAGAACGACTGGTCCGACTGAGGCGGTGTGCAGGTGCACGCCGTGGCTGCCTGGCTGGTTGCCGACTGACAGACCATGTGTTGGAAGTCTGTGGAAAATTTTAAGTGGTCTCAGCACCCAAATAGTGGTATTATAATCCTGTAGCTTAGCAACTTTTGTATTAATAATGTGATATTGCTTTTGCACATCCAAAAATTCTGGGTTTTTTCAGTATTTACTGTGTAATACTTAAGTGCCACTAAACATAGCAAATCGTGCTGCACATGAGGAAATACGCTGTAACTATTGCATTGTCCTGAAAACAGCCTTTCGCTTCTTTTTCTTGGCCATGAAAGTATTTAGTGCAGTTTGGGTTTACTTTTACTGATTGTTATAATTCTGCAGACTTGCTGTGTGTTTGTGAAGCTCCCTGGTGTTAGGTCTTTGCAAGATTAATGACTGTGTCAGAGTGATGTCTTCCAATCAGTAAGTGATATTGTTTGATATTGTTTCACCTTTTTTTTAATGCGTCTCAGAAGAAGTTGGTTCGAGAGGGAAAGATTTAACAAGTAAGGAGAATCAAATGTTTCTGCTTTCCGTCTCTTGGCTTGATAGCCTCAATGTGAATTCGAATGTTCCTGTGGAATAATTTCATTCCTTTGCACATGCTTGTAAAATGTGAAGCTGGAAGGGCTCCTTACCGGCAGGACTCACTGCAGGCATGCGCTCAGTCTGTGTGGGGTGAGGATTGTTCTGAGAGATCTCAGCAGTTCAGCAGCAATACAGATGAAGAAGGGGGTTCTTCTGCCTTCAGGGGCCACTGGAGGTGATACCGCAAACACTCGGCACCCCTCACAGCTTGGGCACCAGCCCACCAGCCGCCCCGGGTGCAGGGCAGGCCTGGCACAAGACTCCTCAGGGCCAGGCCCTCCCCGAGGCGGCTGCCGTTCTGGGCTCCTCCACGAGCCGGCACCCTGCGCCACTTGCTCTGAGTTTCCAAAGCTCAGGTGTGGGTTAAGTGGGTACCGCAGCCGTTGGCTTCTCCCGGTGCTGCAGCCAGATGAGGGACCCGGCACTTGGCGGGGCCTCCGCTCCGCCCCAAAGCAAAAGCACACATTCTCTCCCCCAGACTGTCCTCAGCACAGGAACTCATAACGAGGCCTCGGGGTGGACGGGCCTGCAGCCATGGTCCCCTTTCCTTTCCCCTTGGCCCTTACAGGGACTTTTCCCACGCAGGAACACGAGAGACCAGGGGGTTTCTTTTTCTGGCACAGGCAGGCAGGGGGGAAGCTCGTGAAGGGGAGCCTGTGTTTTGTAATTTTGGTGAAGGACACCTGCTTACTTAGAATCAATCCCCCAGGCTTCGATCATAGATGTGACTCCACAGACATGCTGAGACGCTTCTCTCACTGAGGAGTTCTTACCAGCGCACAGCATTTCCCAGGCAGCGCTTGGGACTGTCATTCCCATTGAAGGGATCTTTAGCTAAAGGCAGGGTCGTTGGGGAGGGCTGGGAAGCCGTGTAAGCGTGGCATGACTCAGGGATTTTTGTTAATGATTCCACTGAGGAAATGAGCCGGCCCCCAGATCCCATCTCTGGTCCCTAAGTGGACATTCGTTCAGCGGGTGGACGGCCATCCCATAAAGCCTGTGTATTGGATTTTAGTCATGCAGATTGTGATCTCAGAAAAGCCTAATGTCTGCATCCCCTTTCCAAGACTGTGGCTGTAGCGGGCTCTCCGAGCTGTCCTGGCACCTGCCGTGTGAGTTTCTGTTCCTCGGGGCAGGTCACTAGGATCTTACCGAATGTAAGAAGTAGTTATTAGAAGTTTTCCCCTTTAATTTCTCTCTTATTTTCCAGCGTAGAGGCCTCCTGTGTGGCCACTCTTCTTGGGACTTCTATGATTTTTAGTCTTATTTTGTCTTTATTACAATATTTTGTCTTTATTGTTACTTTTGGATTAGGAGTTATCTGTATTATTCTAGAACTTCTATTTGGTAATGCTTCTCTGTTTTACATCCCTTTTGTTCTCAGGATGGAGAGGACACATAAAGCTACTATCCATGTCAGGATTTCTTCTATTTATATCTTATTACAATAAAATTAGTGGCACTTTATTCATAAATATTCATTAGCCTAATGATTATTAGTTGTCTTCCTAGAGTTTAATCAACAAGTTATTTTCAACTTGATTTTCTGACTAGTGAAAAAGCTTTTGCCCTGATGTGTTATGTAGCCTTCAAAAAGATGGAAAAGTACTAAAATCCAACTTAAGATTATTTTTGAGGTACTTTTCTCAGCAAATTTGATTTATTCTGAAATTTCAATCCAGACCAATATGGCATTACATGAGAAGGGAAAAGTGAGTATTTTGAATTTACAGTTTTCAGTTTCAAAAAATATTTACCAAAACAATGGAAAAAAGCATTTAAAAGCATATTTCATATCTATTGAATTTTATATTTTAAAGTAGCTATATATGGTAAGGTTTTTTTAAAGTTGTTCCCAGTTTTTTCCCCCATGTATATTTTAATCTAATTTCTTATAAGCTTTTTTCTCATATCATAGATTAGGAAGAGGGGATGAGAAGATTACTCATCACCACACATTAGCTACATGAACATAATTGACTTTTTGTTGTTAGCCCTAAACCGTAAGATTTGGCACACCACCTTTTTCTTTAGTAAAACTATACTATTAGAGAATTAACATTTTTGTTTAGGTAGCTTTTTAGAATATCAGAATCTTTTCTGAGCACCAGTGGCTAGGCTATGAAAGTTTTGTAATAATTTGCAACTGAAATACATGATATATTTTAATCCATTACAGACTAGTGGGAATGTATCGGCCAGAGTAGCAAGTAATTTTTGTTTTATAAATCAGAGTATCTGTCATCTTGCAGTATTACCAATGCTGTTGTAAATTGAATTTAAAATGGTATTAAAAAAAAACCTCCTGTTAAACAATTTTTATCTGTTTGTATATCTTACAACATATAGATTATGTACAAGTAACATCTAAATAAAATTACACTTTTAACCTTAAAAGGTTTTACTTATTTATAACAGCGTTCTATGTTTAATCATTTTGGTGGGAGAAGCGGGCAGTTGGGGATTGGGTGGGCTTTTTATTTTTAATCAACATTTTCCATGTAAATTTCTACATAATTTCTGTGTAACTGAAAGTTAAGATTGGATCCTGCGGGTGACTCAGGGAAACCCTGGTATAGTTGGAAAGAAAAAGGCATCCTGGTAACAGGAAGCTGCGTGTTCAGAACATAGTGGTGTCCGGACCACATCTAATCTCGCTAATGATAGTGACTAGCACTCCAGCATTTACCGGTTATGGGATGCTTTCATTTAATCCTTCAAATTGGCATTCTCTGCTTCATATATGAGAAAACTAGAGGGAAGTGAAGTTGCTGGTTCAGGTGCATTGGTAAGTGAACAATTCAATCCTGGGCAGCCGTGCCCATGGGAAGTAATGGGAGATGGGGTTGGGTAGGTCAGTGTAGCCACGTTAGGGACAGCAGGCTGGAGCTGAGGTGTCCCAGCTCCCTCACGTGGCCTGTGAGCAGTGTCTGCCTCCACCGTGGCATACACCACCCAGTGTCCTAACTGGATTTTCCTGGAGCCCCCATCTAGACTGTGTGTTCTCTGTGCACCTTACTCATCTTTGTATCCTGGGGTCCATAGCATGGTACTCAGTCTACTGGACAGTGAGCAGCTGCCTGTCAAATGATTAGATGAAGCAGTGGACTTCTGAGTTATTTCTATTTACCAAAAAGTTACTTGTGTGTAACTTTTAAGAATATGAAATAATTTTGCCAAGCAGCCATTTCCTCTTTATTAGTGCTTATTATTTAATAAATGGCTCCCACTTGGTTTGAGTGTATTCTCCACTAGACTGAGTTTAGTGAGGTAGGTGTCAATAAATATTTAGGTGTCGATAAATTTTGAGTAATTGTTTACAAAGCAAAAGGGGATGCTTCTTTATGAACAAATATTTGAAGGCCTAAAAAGAGCTTAAGTGCAATAATACATGTAAAGCACTTAGAACAGTGTCTGGCACTCATTCAATAAATGGTAGCCTTTGTAAAGTCCCTTGCTGGAGATGAGAGAACAGGCCAGTCTCTGCCCTCGTGGAGCCCCTCGTCTAAAGAGAAAGACAGGCATTAAATATTGTCAAGTAAGTAACCGAGGTCATTTTACATGTGATTTAGTTGGGGGTGGGGTGAGGAGCCGCCAGACTAGTCAGGGCGAAGGAAGCTGAGGTCTAAGAGTAAACAAGTTAGCTGGGGGCAGTGAGAAGGGAAAGGAGTTTCTCCACTGCAGGAACAGTATTTGCATTCCCTAAGGGGGAAAGACAGTATGGGGTGTTAACGGAAACAGTATCAGTGAACGGAAGCAGCAAAGGAGGAGGGATGTCAGGAGATGGTGCATAAAAAATGATGGAAACCTCCCCCCGCCCAGCGCTCAGGACTGGGAGATTTTGGAGCCAGCAAACACCACAGCTGTAGCTACAAGTATATAGGAAATACCTCCGCATTGGCAGCCTGTGGGTCCCTCTGATCTTGACAGCTTCCTGCCTTAGTGCTAACACTGTGTTTAGAGGGCATCTCGGTGCTCAGCTGGTAAAGCACCCTAGTGCTAAAGATGGGGAAACAGGCTGCTTGCGTTGCTTGGGTCTCAAAGCTTGGTCTCAATTCTTGAATTGCAAACTCTGGTCCTCCTGTTCCACGGTAGACCTTCAAGAATTAGATAAATAACCCCCAACAACATTTTAGTATGAAAAAACTCTATAAGAAAATGTTCAATAAGTGCCCATATGCCCATATCTGTCCATCAATCCACCTTTATGCATTTTGAAGTACATTGCAGTATACTTCATGCCTAAACACTTCAGTATATGTAACATAAATTTTAATATTTGTATTTAGTATTTTTGAGGTGAAAGCGAAGTGCACATATCTTAAGTATATGAGTTCTAGCAATGCATACACTCATGCAATGCAAATCTCATTAAGATACTGTAACTGTGCTGTCAGAATGTCCCCTCGGGCCCTTTCTGAGACTGGTTGCTCCTACCCCAGTCTCTGGAATAACCACTATTGTGATTTTTTTAAAACTTTACATTAACTTAGCCTGTTCTAGAATTTCACATGCATGGAACAAAACTATTTATTCTTTTATATCTGGCTCCTTTTAGCATAATGTTTCTGAAACTCATTCATTACGTGTTTCAATAGTTGATCACTTTTAATTGCTGAATGGTGTTCCATTGTATGCTGTAGCAGGCTTATCATTCTTGGATAAGACATACAGGCCTTTTCTGGACATATGTGTTCATCTGTCTTGGATAAATACTCAGGAGTGAAATTGCTGCATCATAGGTATGTGTACATTTAGTTTTATAAGAAACTGCTAGACTTTTACAAAGTGGCTATACTATTTTATACTTCCTAGCAATTTGCTCCATATTGTTACATGTAATTTTCTTTGTATTTTATACTGCTTGGGATTCACTGGGCTTGAATCTTTTATCTTTCATGAAATTTGGGAAATATTTGGATATTATTTTTTCAAATATGTATTTGCCCCTACTTTCTGCCTTCCCCTTTTTATACTCTTCCACATACATTACACCTTCTGAAGCTGGCTCATAATTCCTTGAAGCTCTTTTGATTTAAAAGTTCTTTTTCTCTCTGAATTCTGCAGATTGGATCGTTTTTATTTATCCATATTCTAGAGCCCACCTAGTAAATCTTTTATTCAGACATTGTCTTTTCTGTTGTAGAATTTCCTATTGGTTCTTTTTTTATATATATAGTTTTCTCTGCTGAGATTCCCTACTTGTTCATTACAAACATTTTCTTTTTCATCACTGAGCATAGTTACATTAGCTCTTCAAAAAACTCCTTGCCTACCAATTCCAACATCTGGATCTTTTCAGGATCAATCTTGAATTGCCTTTTCTCTTGAGTCCATGTCTAATAGTTTCAGATAGTATCCTAAACTTTGTGAGTAATACATTTTACAGACTGGATTCTGTTATGTTCCTCTGAAAAGTATGGCTTTTTTTTTTGAAGAGAGACAGTGAACATGGCTGTTAGTTAACACAGCTGTTAGTTAACATGGCTGTCAGTGAACACGGCTGTTAGTTAACATGGCTGTCAGTGAACACCACTGTTAGTTAACATGGCTGTCAGTGAACATGGCTGTTAGTTAACCTGGCTGTTAGTTAGTTAACCTGGCTAACTGTTAACTGAGCTCCCAACTCTTCCTGCTCTACGCCCCCAGCCTCCTAACCCCTCCCCCCAACACACAGAACAATGAATAACAGCAGAAATCTCTGGAAGTTCTTGTAGCTTAGCCAGGCTGTTTGACTTCTCCTTTTTCTTGCTCATGCTTGGAACAAGTGCGAGCATGTTACTGGAACAACCAGAGCTTTGGGCGGTTTTACACAGGCTTTTTGGATCCCCCTCTCTGGGGCTCCTTTCTAGTATTCCCCTCTCACTTCCTATCTCCACTGGCCACTCTGAACTTGGTGCTCTAATTCTTTAAGCCAGTGAGACCGTGGGGTAAGCCAGCAAGACTGTGGCTTTCCTATTCAAGTTTAGCTGTGCTGCTGGGTAGGGTGGAGCCTGTCCTTAGGCAAAAAGCCATTAAAAAGCAGGAAATGCACCCAAAGTTTTTTCCTTCCAAGCATCAACTTTCCTCAAGTGTTCTGTTCTTGATTTCTCTCCAATGCCTTGAGTAGTTGTGGGATATATTTTGTCGAGTTTGTGGTTGGTATCTGTAAAGAATTGATCTGGAATAGACTAGTCCTGCATGCCCAGGAACCTCATTTAATAAATCTTTGATGCAACATTTATTTTTAAGAATATTTCTAAAAGTAATTTTTTAAAAATGCAGACTGTTATTGAATACCAAATTATAACAGATGACTAACATTTCGATTTTTCTGCCAAGTGAACTTGTTTTTACAAGGACCCCGCAAGTAAAACTTAAGACATCTTTGTAAACTAAGTGGTATCCAAGGACTGCATGGTGTGCTGTGAAACACTTGCCTTTTGCATCTCCTTATGTCTGTGAACCAGAACATTCTCTAAACTGTGCAAGCAAAACACAGTACATAAATAATGTGGAGACTGAGACTATAACAAGTTGCCTGCCTTAACCTCAGTCTCAACTTTTTATGTTCACCAAATAATGTTTTCACTGTTATGTATTAAATTTAGGAATAAATCTATGCAAGTATAATAATATTTCTTTTGTATTATTTGGATTTCATTTGAAAAAAGGGTTCCACTACCCAAAAGTTTGAAAACCACTGCTCGACATCATGGACTACTGTCTGATTTTCCTATCTTCAGATCAGGAAGTGTTCACATTATTACAGTGCATTGTACTATACTCTAGTTTTGTATTCTGTGAAGGCTGTATTCATACAGAAGTGTGACAAAAGCTTGAGAGAACTTACATATTTAATTTGGAGGTGTGAGTAACTAGGTCCCCTTGACAGGGACTTAGATGATAAAGAGATTTGCTTTCAAAATAAACGCTCTTCACAGAGCTGACACATGGACATTTATTTGCCAAAACACAATAACGCTCTGTTGCGAATATTTGCATATGACATCTTTCTAAATCTCCCCCTGCACTCATCCTGTGCACTTCTGATTTGAGTAATTAGCTTCCAGTAACAGCACCATGATTAGTTAGAGGTGGTGAGTTGGTAGATGACTTACCATGAAAAAAGTTAAGAAAATGTGCCCTTTGAGAGAATAATTTCAGACTTACCAAGTGGTACTTACCATGAAGTGACATTTAAAATCATTTAATATTCTAGGGCGTGCTTCAGCTGTTCTGGCCTAAAACCAGTTTAAACAGAAGTCAAGCAATTTGAGAGTCTGTAGCCTGCACATCTTGGAAGTGAGACTTCGCACTGACAGGGATAAGATGCTGCCTTTTGTGGGTGTACTTAACAGTGGCTCAAAATGTACCTTCTGCCCTTTTGAAATCAAGACTTTGTGATCTTGATAATTAAGTTAGGGTGTCAACTTTCAGCTCCTTTGAAATGTCTGTTCGTACTTCCAGGATCTGAGCATTCATTTGATTTGCAAGTTAGAGAGTTTCTTGTCTTGGGCATTGAGGCCGCGGGCAAAGGGCAGCACAGTGAATAATCCGCCACTGAGAGCCCCAGACCGCTCCCTGGGCGCCAACGCCCGCAAGCATCAGTTAGCAGCCCTGACTCAGAACGACCTTGGATGCCTGGCTAAGCTTCCATTTGGAAGGTCGTGGTGTTCTGGGGACCCCCCACCAACCTGTGCCCCTTCATCCTGCTCCCGTGTCACAAGTCCTCTACCCACACCCCTCCCCCTATGCCAGGCTCCCTCCTTGCAGCATCTGGACCTCACCCCCGGTGCCTTCCCCTGGCACCACCCGTCCTGCCAGCTTGAGGCTCTGTCCTCTCCCTGCACCCCTGTTTCCATGTCCAGCCTGGCCAGACCGTGCCACATAGTACCACCATGTACAACCACAAAAGGCAGCTTCTTATCCATGTAAATGCTCAGTGTTAACTTCCAGGATGTGTAGGTTACAGACTCTCTAATTGCTTGGCTTGTGTTTAAACTGGTTTTAGGCCAGAACTGCTGAAGCGCATCCTAGAATATTAAAATGCCTTTAAATGTCACTTTATGGTAAGCGCAACACTGGGGAGCAGGAGCCCGAAGACGTTCAGAGAGGAATGAGCCCTGCCAGAAGGGTTTATAAAATGGAGTGGAGGCATCGGAATGTTGGGGTACGTGGCCAGGCCACCCACCCCATCTACTGCCTCATCTAAGTCATCTCAAAGGGTGGTTCCCACCCCACCCACAACAGTTACCTGGGATGCGTGTTCAAATGCAGATTCTGGGCCTCATCTCAAACCTCCTGAGTCAAACCTTGAGCACGGGACCCTGGAATCCACAGTTTATCCAGTAACCCGGATCGATTCTTAGGAACATCAACGCTCAGAAACACCACGGCATTGCATGGTGCCTGGAGCCTGGAGAGGCTCTCAGCAGTGATCCTGGCTAGTGGTCAGCCAGCGGGACTCCACGCCAGGCCTCAGACCCATGACCGTCCGGGCTGCACATCGCTCTCGTGCCCGGCTGGGGACAGATGAGCATGCCTGGTGCCCGCAGGGCTGTGCTGAGGAATGGATGGCCTGGCTGCTTGCCTCTTTGGGCCTCTGGTGCAGGGACGCAGAACTGCCGTCTTTAATCTCACATCTGGGAGGCCAGAGTTCCTTTCAGAGAAGCCATCCCTTCATTTCCACACTGACCCACCTCCCCAGGCTTCTCCCTTGTTTAGATAGATGGGTTTTGGGTGCACAAAGCACCTGGGAGATTTTTTGGCCCTAGAGCAGATGATCTAGAAAATCCTATTAGCTCTTGTCTTAGCACCTGGGAAGAGAAATGTCAATCACTAGACAGGCCTTCATCTTTCCCTTGCTGGAGCAGAAGTTACTCGTCTGGTTCTCTGAGTCTAGAGTACTGTGGGGCCTTGAGGGCAGGACTACGGGCAGGTGTTGCAAATCAGCCCAGGATCTCCAGGGCTTCTCTCAAAAGTCCCCTTATCTTTCTTTATGGCCGATATTGCCTTCCCGCTGACTTCTTCCCTGGCCTGTTTGCTTAACGGGTTTCCCCCCCAGTTCAGCCATCTCCCCGCTGCATGTTCCAGCTCCGCTGGCAGTTCAGTTGAGACGTATGAGGCAATAAATAACAGAGGCAAGAACTCTAACCCTTGGCCCCTATTGGGACAGGAAGCATCCGAGGAGGCATGAAAGAGAGCAGGCACTTTATTGATCTTCCTTGGGATGCATTTCACGGGGAGGCCTGGAGATGGCCTGTCACACTGGGTGGTGACGGTGAAGGGAGAACTCCTCTCCCTCGTGTGCACCCCCGATGGGGAACCCCAGAGCTGGCAAGTCCCACCCAGCTCCCTACTGGGGCTCTCTAGGAATGTCTTTTCGCATTTAGTCAACACACTTTAAAGAAACAGAATAAGCCTTCCAGAGTCGGCCCCACACCTGGTAATCATGGTGATGTGCTCTCCGCTAAGACAAATAGCCAAAGAGACTGATTTGCACCCTGGTGGGGACCCACTGTGGGGAAGACCCACATCTACATCTGCATTCAAGCCCCCAGCCCAGGGTGGCCCAGGCGCCAGTGGCCCAGCAGGCCAAGGCCTGTCCGCCCTTGCCCTGTCCGGACCGCTGGACTGGACCCCAGCCACACGCTGAACCAGGAAGCAGCGCTGTCTGTTCTGAGGAAGGTTTTGAAAGAAGGTCAGCACAAATGTCTCTCTTTGGGACTAGGAGGGCAGGAGGTGGGGCTTCCAGTGTTCAGCTCCTTAGCGGAGGATGTTACCAGGACAGAGAGGTCAGCCAGGGGGAGGAAAGGAGGCCAGTCCCACCTGTCTGTGACCTGGGGCCACCAACAGGGCCAGGGGGAATCCCAGCCACCCATTCAATCAAGAATAGTATGACTCGGTGATGAGCTCAAATTGGAGATGGCCCTCAGGCCTGACCCTGTGACTGCTCCCCAGCGGGCAGGTGATGGATTCATAACAAGCAATGGCTCCGTCCTGAGGGCCCCTGACCCCCCTCAGGGTCAATAGTGCTGAATCTCTGCCTGACCCATCTCTGCAGTGAGTGTGGCCGAAAGGCCTGCCTGCCTGGAGGTGGCAACCTCACGCTAGGGCTGCCCCAGGCCCTGTCTGATGGAACACAGAGGGAACTGGGATCTGCCTCCCAGGTGAGAACACAGGCCAGTGAGCTGCCCAGGGGCACAGAGGCGAGGTTCAGGGCCCGGAACAGGGTCGGGGGCAGGGCCTGGGCCTTTCCGCGGCTCCTCCCGCTGCAGCCCGGGGCCCCGACGCCTGGAGGAGAGGGTGGTCTGCCGGAGGCTTTTCCCGCCTCTGGGCCGCGAAGCTGCAGCAGGGCTGGGACAGGAAGTGACGGCGCAGGGCCCCACGGGGTCCCAGATTAGGGGAGCTGGATGGACGTGGCAGCGCGGCCTCAGTGGTCGGCGCGGGGCTCGCCCGAGGACGGCTGGTACCCAGCTTGGACCAAAGCGAGCGTTCAGCTTCAGAGACCGGGTGCTGCAGACCCCGGCTCCCCGACCGCCCCGCGGCCGTGCCCCGGTCAGGGCACATCCGCCCATCTCACTGATTTGTTAGAAAGTCCGCATGCCACGGAATCATCCCGACTGCAAGGCTGTATTGTCACAATGTCGCGCTGTGTTCTCCGCCTACGCGCGAGCAGCAGATTCCTGGAGGCAGGAGGCCGGCGAGGGGTCGGCGGCCGGGGCTGGCGCTGGGCTGGCCGCCCGGTGAGCACCCCGCGCTTGTCCCGCGTGCGCGGCGCGGCGCCCGAGGCCGGGACGGGGCCGCTGGGGGAGCTGCGTCAGCAGGGCCGGGGAAGGGCCTGGCACGTCGGCAGCAGGCAGCCGCGTGATTGAATGACCTGAGTGGCCCGGAGGCGGCGTTCAGCCGCCGGACCATGTGGACAGGTGGACGCTGAGTGGGTCCCCCCGATGGGGGATCCGCGGGTGCCCAAACCTTGCTGATGCCCCCGGGATGCCACAGTCAGGGCCCGCGGGCCCTGGACAGTGGGCACAGAAGAGGCGGCAAGGCGCGGGGCGCTCGCCCAGCAGGCCCTGGAGGCGCTCAGAGGGCCTACAGGAAGGAGGGCGCGGGGCAGGTGCCGCGGGCCGACGAGCTGCAGCTCGGGCCCCCCTGGGGCTCCGCGAGGACGCCGGGACGCCGGGGCCCCGGGCGCGCTCCGGGTGCAGAGGTCGGCATTGGGCGCGACCAGCCCCGCTCGGGGCCCCGTGCGCTCTGCGGGGGAACACTGCCCCCTGGCGGCCAGAGGCTGCTTCTCCAAGACCGGCGCCACGTCCCTTCGTGCTGCTCACTCCCCATCCTAACTTCCTTAAACAAATCCGTGTTTCTCCTGCACTGCTGTTGGGGGTGAACTCGTACAAATTCTCTGAAGGGCGAGTCAAACATCTATCAGAATTAAAACTGTGTATACCTGTGATGGAGCAACTCCATATCCAGCAACCTATCCATGACATTGGATTTTTCAAAAATAACAGTATTTCTGGACCCAATTCCCTTCCAGAGCCTTGCCACTCCGTGTCCCACGAGGTGGATTCTACTTCCCACCCCTTGACGCTGGGTGGGATTCGGGGGCTGCTTCACCTCATGCCTGCCTCCCGTTGGCTCGTAAAAGGCAATGAGGCCTGGCTTCTCTTTGAACATTTCTGGAGCTCAGCCACCACCTTGTGAGGAAGGTCACCTACAGGGGCCACCTGCAAAGGTCCCGTCCCAGCCAGGGTCTCAGCCAACAGCCAGCATTACCTGCCCGCCCTGGGAGGGGACAAGACTTCAGGGGACTGGAGTCCCGCCATGATCCGCTCGTCACCTGTGGAGCGGGCACAGCCTTCTTACCGAGTTCTGCCTGCTGCAGTTGCAGATTGGTGAGTACAAATAAATGTCGTTTTTTTAGGTTACTCAGATTTTGGCTGGTTTGGTATTATAGCTTTAGGAACTAGGGTAAATGTACAGTTCAGATTTATTTGCACATGTGCAAAATAAATTCACAGACCATATTCACAGCAGAATTGTTTGAAATTACAGAAGATTGGAAACATCCTCCTGTTCTATCCACAGAACATTGATTCAGTTACATACACAGTAGAATGCTCTGCAAATGAATCATATGATCTTCACGATAAAGATCATTAATATGTGAAAACAAGAAGAGAAGAATATGCCTATGTGCTATTCAGTAGATAAAAGGAAAAGAGAGCCTATGTCTTCTTTACATGTGCATACAGTATTTCTGGAAGGATCCATGAAAAAGTGATAGCTTTCCCTCAGTCTGGGCCCTGCTGTCTTGGGATGCAGCCTTTGGTGCATACTCTTTAGTGCCTGTGAATTTTGTAACCAAGTGAATGTTCTCCCACATTAAAAATTGGCTAATCATTTTTAAATGTGTAGAGCCTTTTACATTTACATGCTAGACATGGCGATACAGAGATGAAAGACAGTCCTACTCACTGCATAAACACTGTCTTCCTCTGCACTGAGAAACAGCAGTGAAGTACAAGGGCTATGAGTGAAGCCTCTCGAATCAGGCTGCTGACCTTCAAATCCTGGCTGCTCGGTTTGCCTGGGTGCGGTACGTGCGGTAACTCAACTGACCAGCTCTTAGTTTCTTCCTCTGCATGGTGGGGAGTAATGTAATGGCGCTTATCTCACAGGGTTATTGAGGTTTGGCCAAGTGGCCATTGAAGTATTCAGGTTTTCTACTTCTTGTAGCAATTTAAGCATTTCACATTTTTGCAGAAGTGTTTCCTCTTCTATTGTTATTTTATATTTTTGTGTATTTGAATCCCTGCTCTTCTTGATTAGTTTTAATACTGGCTTGTATTAAGTAAGACTGAAGTAAGAGTCTTCAATGAACCGACTTTTTGGTTTTATCTATCTTTTCTATTTTTTCTACCATCCACTATTTCATTTTTTTCTACCCTTCTGTTTGGGTTGTTTGTGCTTGGATTTATTCTTACTGTTTTTGTAGCTTCCTGCATCAGAACTTAACTCATTTGTTTTCTAATGGATGCATTTAAGACTATGATTTTACCTCTAAATATCACTTTAGCTTTGTCCAGTAAATTTTGTGACATACGGTAATTTTATTGCCTGTTTAAAATATTTAATAATTTCCCTTTTAATTTCTCCTTTATTGCAAAGATTATTTAGTCACATCATGTTTTGTTTTCCATTTACATTCATAAGGTACTTTATAAATTGGTCCTTTTGACACTGGTTTATTTTATTTTATATAAAGCTAGAGCAGATAGTCTGACCTTGATGCTGATTCTGGGAATTTGTTGAGGTTTCCTATGTGGATTTATGTAGAGTACACAATGGTGAATGTTCTGTACACATTTGAAGGCAATGTGTATTCTTTCTCTAATACCTACTTGATCAAGCTTATTAGGCACAATCGAATCTTGCATATCTTTATTTATTATTTGCCTGCTTGATCTATCAGTTTCAAAGGCAATATTTTAAAACTGCTAATCAATTGATTATCTTTTTATTTATAACATTCTGATTTTTAAAATTTTTGCCTTTAAACAGTTCTGATGCCAAAATTGCTATACTAACTTCCTTTTGGCATATTTTCCTGGCATATGCTTAATAATTAAAAATAATTTTCTGTATCCTTGTTTGAAATGTTTCACATGCATGCATATATATACATATTACATATATGTATATATTCATATCCCTGTTATGTCTTCTTTTCTAACCTTTATAATTTTATGTGTTTTTCTTGCCTTCCTATACCAATGGGTACTATTAAGTCTGATGTTTGCTTTTAGTCATGTTATAAAAAAATACCTCATCAAATTAATAAAATTCCCTTCAATTTCTAGTTTGGTAAGATTTTTGAAAATTTTATAACTAGATGTTGAATTTTACAAATGACTTCCTGTATTGATTTAGATGTTCATGTGGCTTTTCACCTTTAATCTGTTAACCACTAATTATTTCATTTTGTTAATATTCTGTTTATATTAATTCGCAAGACTATAGTCTATAATTTTCCTTAATTATCAGATTTTGGCATCCAGGTTATGTATGCCTCATAATATAAGCAAGAAAGTCTCTTTATTTCTTTTCTATTCTGTGGAAGAGCTTGTGTTAAGACTGGTGTTCTGGTCCCTGGTTTAAGGTTTGGGAGAATTCCAGAGCAAAGCCATTTGAGTCTGGGCTTTTCTTTAAGATTTTTGATTACTGATGCCATTTCTTTAATGTTCGTACAGCGATTTAAGGTTTTCTTTTCTTCTAGTTTCTGAAATATTATCTTCTTTTAGAAATATGGCTTTTCTTCTAAATTTGGGGGGAAAGTTGTTCATTATATCCTCTTATTATCTTTCTTAATACCAGCAGCAACTAATGATAGCCCTTTGTAGCATTACTGAAAAAGGTTTGTGCATCTTCTTTTCTTTTTCAGGCTCATTGGAAGCTTGTTGATTTTACTAGCCTTTTCAAGAAAAAAAAAAAGCTTTTAGCTTTGTTGCTCTCTATTCTGTGTTTTCAGTTTTATTTATATCTTCTCTGAATTTTGTTGTTCCTTATTTCTCCCTTCTTTGGGTTTATTTTACCATTCATTTTGTAGCTCTATGAGATGGAGTCTTAGTTCATTATTTTTCAGCTTTTCTGCTTTGTCAGTACGCCTATTGTAGGGCTATAGATTTTCTGGAAATTCTGCTGAATTGAATTCCATTAGTTGTGACATGTAGTCTTTAAATTACCATTCAGTTCAATATATTTTCCAATTTGCATGTGTTAATTATCTAGAAGCATGTTTCTTAATTTCCAAACATATGAGGCTTTGTAGGTTTTTAAAAAAATTTCCAGCTTTATTGCATGTAGTTCTAGTACATGATTTGCACAGTTTCATGCATGCATGCTTTGTAGGAAATTTGATGAGATTTACTTTATTACCCATATATGGCAAATTTTAGAAAAACTCACATAAATATATATTTATATGATGTTATTGGATGCAATGTTTTAACCTGTCTATTGATTTAAGTTTTTTGTATTGTTAGCTCTTCTATGTTGTTACTGATTTTTTTTTTTTAAATCACTAAGAGGATGTGTTTAAAATAGCCCACTGAGAATTTTAACTATCTATTCGTATTTGTAGTTCTGTCAACCTTTCCTTCACCTATGTTGGTGCATATTACTGGAGTTTGTAACTTCATGCTGTTTTTCTGATGTCTGCTATGTACATACATGCCGAGCATTGTTCTAACTGCCTTAAATATATATAAACCCAGTTATCCTCATGACCACCCTAGAGGTAAATACTATTCATATTCCCATTTAAAGTCAAGAAACTGAAAATACAGAGCATAAGTAATTTGCTGAAGATTATACATAATATAAGAAGTGGCAGACCTGGGATCTGAGCGGGCTGACTCTGGGATCTGTCCTGTCAACTAAATTGCGTATCTCTTCATCTAGCAATTGAGCTTCTCTCATGACACGAGCTGCCTTCCAGTTCTCTTCACCTTCAATCTAGTTTGCTGTATACTAGTAATGCTCCCCTAGTTTTCTTTTGATTAACATTTTCTTGGTATATGTTTTTCTCTCCTTTTACTTTCCCCTGCGTGTGTCCTTATGTTTTGGAGCTGCCATTGTTAAACATTTCGATTGTTTCCTCATTATGACCATTTTTGTGTTTTAGCGGAAAAAAGTTAATGACTTCTTCTCTATGCAGTGGCCGAGTAGGGTGTACATTCTTGTTTGTCTCCCCTCTCTCTCTCTTTCCTTACTTTCTTGTTTCTTTCGAATTTTTTTAAAACATTCTAATTTTTCCTTCAACAAGTTTGAAACTTATATTCTGTCTATATTTTGTGATTCATTACAATACAGAAACTTCATTGATCAAAATCTCAAGTAAATCAATTTTTCCCAGAGGTCATTAAAAAAATTTTTAATAGCCAGCGTGACACACACGGTCCCGTCAGCACACACAGCACACGCAGCTCCCTTGGGTGGTGTATAGGCGCCTACTACCTGGGTATCAGCCCTGTGTCTGCATGCCACTAGGACAATCCAAGTGCCCTTATTCCATTTACCTTTGTCTTAGCTCAGGTTGTCACCACGAGATACCATGGACTGGGTGGCTTAAACAATAGAAATTAATTTTCTTACAGCTCTGGAGGCAGAAGTCTGAGATCAGGGTGGCAGTGCGGCCCTCCCCTGCCCTGCAGATGGCTGCCTTCTCTCCGTGTCCTCACCTGGTGCGGAGCAGTGGCATTCTGGTGTCCGTTCTCATAAGGGCACAAATCCCATCACGGGGGCCCCACCCTCAAGGCCTCCCAAAACTTAATTACTTCTGAAAGACCCCATACCCAAATACTACCACATTGGTGGTTAGAGCTAAAATATATATATTCTAGCAACCTCTAAACTTTTCATTCTTTTTTTTTCCCTTTTATTCTTTTATTTAACCTACCAAGATAATATTGTTTCATGCAGTCAGTACTCTCTTAGATTTATCCCAACATTTAGCCTCAGGTTTTTCTCATCATCTCTTTGTATATTTCAGACCTTCCATTTCGGGTCATTTTATTTTCCTGAGGTACATTGTTTCAGACTTTTCTTTAGTGAGGATCTACTGATGAAAAACTCTGATGTTCATCTAAAGATACTTTATTTCACCCTCTTGTCTAGTTATTGGGCAGTTGTCCTTTGGGTCTACATGCATGCGCCACCCCCCAACACACACACACACACACACACACACTCCAGTTATTGGGCAGTTGTCCGTTGGGTCCACATGCGTGCCTCACCCCCCAACACGCACACACACACAAATGCGCGTGCACACACACACACAGTTTGTGTACTGGAGCCGGGACTTAACCAGCGACATTCCTGCTTTTGCCAGCTGGCTCTGTGGCTCCGCCAAGGGGCCTGTACTGATCAGGGTCCAATCAGAGGCAAAACTACACCGGTTACCCGAACAGGGATGTTTTACTACGCAGAGTTACTAAGTAGAACAAGACAAGGTGGTTAATTCCTAACAGGCATTAAAGTTGACCCCGGGGAGTCCAGAGGTCAAAGGTGCAAAGGGACAGCTATTCCTCCTAGGCTGAGGAAGGAACCAAGGACTAGGAGAGGGACCCCCCGCTGCCTCTTCTAATGGGCGGAGGCTCCCACCAGAGCTTCCAGGGCTGGTGGCAAAGAACAAAACAAAGGCGTGCCAAGGGGTGGGCAGGGCTGGTCCGCAGGAGCAGCCCGCTTCGGGGAGAGGTTGGGGACAGGCGCGGCTGGTCTGCAGAGGTGGAGAGAGGCAGAAGACCCAGACCAGCCAGCACAGGATTGACAAAGAACAGTCAAAGGACCGACGGCCCTGACTTCCAAGCTTACGATAAAGACACAGTAAGGGCGGCCTTCACACGCACAGCCGCTGAGAGCTGAGAAGGGCGAGGAGGCTGTGAGGACACCTCAGTCGTCCGCATTTCAACAGCTACTCAATGCAAACAGTCTGCCTTCGGGCTCTTTGGCTCCGGACCACAGCTGGGAGCAAGTCAGGTTTGCTTGGGAGAGGAAAGTGGGCCGTTCATAGAGGAGGGTTCAATTCCAGCCAAGGTGGAAGCCCCGAGTTGAGTGAGTGCATGTGTGTGTGCACAGACGTGTGTGCTCACGTCCGCCGCGTCACCTAGGGCCGGGACTGTAGTGGCAGCGTGATGGTAAGTTAGGGGCCCTGGCCTAGGACAGAGAGCCCTGGCCACTCAGGGGCCCTTCCCCGACTGGCGGCCCTGGGCAGGCCACCGGCCGTTTCTGAGCCTCTGCTTCCTCATCTGAAAGGTGGTGACGGCGATACCTGCCCTTCCGTGCCGTCGTGAACATGGGGGAACCTAAATCGCTGAGGACGGAGGGCCCTGCCCAGGGCCAGCCTTGCGTCAGCGCTGTTGTGAGTTGCTGGGAGGCGAGCTTGGAGAGAAGTTCGCAGACTCTCCACACGGTGGCAGTGGTGCTCAGGGCACCTCGAAGGCGTGCCCGTGCCGGGGAGGGTTTGCAAGGACTGGGACCACTGTTATCAAGCGCAGGGCGCCCTGCGGGGCCGGGAGCAGGGCCGGGGGTCCTCCCTCCTGCCCTCCAGTGACCTGGCTGCCCATCCCCGGGGGGCACACAGCCCTCCCGGGGTCTCCCGCTCGCCCCCCTCCCAGCCCGCCAGCCAAGCCAATTGGAAATAACCTACTCCTCCGAAGTCATGCCCGCTCCACAGGGTGTGTGTGAGGATTAAGAGAGTTAATACACACAACGCACCTGGCACAATGCTGGCATTTATTCAGGGCTGAAGGAATGTTGACACATACTGCTGATAGTCCCGTGACTGCCTCTACTATTCCCGCCTCGGCCCGGCCCCTGGACAGGCTGCCCTCGGCTGCAGACCCCCTCAGTGCCCTGCTCTTCCTCCTCCGTCTTTTGGGGTGGCATCCGTTTGCAGGGTTACCCTCCCGGCCTCCCGACCCGCATCAGGCAGGTGGCAGTTCGAGGCTCCAGAGCCAGGCCCACCCGGCGCTGGACCCCAGCTCTGCCCCTCCCAGCCGGGTAGACTTGGGCAAAGTAACTGGACTCTGTGCCTTAGTCTCTGCAGAAGGACCAGGATCCTTAGTTCATGTTTAATAGAAAGGCTGTTCTGAGAATGACAAGAGCTGATGTATCTCAAATGCTTAGATTCGTGGCACACCGGGTGGCAGGCGAATCTTCCTAAGCAGGTGCTGCGCCTCCATACCCGGCGGTGCTCTCTGAAGGCTGCCCAGAAAGGTGGGAAGGTGCTTTAGGGAGACCGTGGTGGAGGACAAGCCTGGCACCAGAGCTGCGTGTGAAACGAAAGGTGGCTGTCACTTCACACTCAGCAGCCAGGGTTGTGAGTGGAAGCTTTCGTCCACAGAGACCTCCCCGTTCCATGAGGCTGGGGCAGAGCTGCCGACTCGGGAAAAGGAGTCACAAATTGCATGCTAAGTCCAGCCTTTGGAGCTGCTGGCTTATTGTAAAAGCCAGGCAGCCAGCCTGGGAGAAGGGGTAGGGAGGGAGACTGGGTGGCCTGTTTTCCCTCCCCAGGCCTCTGCAGGTGGCAGTGAGGATCTTGCTGCGGCTTGGCCAGCACCCATCCCTGCCCCCTCCCCTCCCCTTGCCAGCCTGCTCCCCATTCACACCCCTGGGCCGAGGTTAGAGGAGGGAGACCAGTTATACTGCGCGTGGCACGTGGGGAGCTCTCCTAGACCCCAACTAGGTACAGGGCCGAAGGCTTTTCAAGTGAAAGCACAAATTTGCCCCCACCTTCATGTGTCCCCCAGTCTTTGGGCCTAAAAAGCCTCTCTTTCTACAGTGTAATCTTCCGGCCAGCCGTTTCATCAGCATTCCCTAGTTTTGTGCTTCTATTTGGTGAAGACTCTGTAGTACTTTTCTTTTCTCCCAGAAGCAGAACTAAGCACATACCTGCTAAGAGGCACTTGGATATTAGAGGTAAGCTTTATTTATGTGAATTAATGCAGCAGGCAGGGTAATTCTATTTAAGGTTTTGGAGAATTTTTTCTGACTCAGTGGTTTTGATTCTAAATATGTCACAGTGTGGCGATGTCCGCCGAGTTGGTCCAGTAACAGTACAGCCCTGGCAAGGTGGACTGTGATTAGCATAATCCTCTCCAAGTTCTGGTCTCTTGAAGCCACAGCCCACCTCTGGAAGTAAACAGGCATCCCCCAGATCTGCAGATTTCTGGGGCTTGGTGGTGGTAGCCAGCATGGTTGTTTCACTCCTGAGCGTGACCTCGTAAGCTCCCCATGCAAGCACCCGGCTTGGCCCGGCCTCCACCTGGCTGCCCGCACCGGCGCTCTGTGCCCTGGAGGGGGCGCCTGCATACTGAGTGGTGAAGTCTCCCAACCCCCGGGCACTCCTCAGGGCCAGTGCTTCTGCGTCAGTCTGGAGGGGTGAGGATTATACTTTCAGTCTCTGCTCAGGAAGGAAGCCAGGGCAGATACAGGCGTGGGCGCATGGGCCCTTGCAGGACCTGACCTTGCCGGCCCGGGAGTGCAGGGGTGGGTCGGGAGCCCCAGGTCTCCAGGGAGGTCACACCACCACACAGCACCCGCCGACCCAGCAGAGCTGAAGCAGAGGCTCTGTGACCTGCCGGCCAGCCAGGTGAATACCTGTAGCGTCAGAGTGCGGATCTTTCTGAAGGGAGGACCCCGTACTGCTGCAGGGGCTGGTCTCCCGGTCCTGTGTCTACTCCAACTTTGGTGGCTGCCATGTGCCACCTCCCACCACCACAGAAGGGGGTATGTACCGCAGTGCGGGCCTGCCCAGACGCAGCATCGTTGCTGGCCTCTTCCTGTGCCCTGTATTGGCCAGGACCCTCCAGAGAAACACAGCCAGGGTACTCAGAGGAATGGCAAGGGCCTGGGGGAAGCCGGCATGGATGGGACAAGCTTGACTTGCTAATGAAAGGATTCAGTCGCTTGAGGAGAAATACTACTAATCCACTTACATTTTCTTCACTAAAGACTGCATCAGTTCCTCAGCCCTGTATCAAAATTTAGCCTGAAGAGACCTTGGTGCTCTTCTTTTTCATCTGTAGATGTGCTGTGAAGGCAGGAGCTGTGGCAGCCAGTGTCTGGGAAAGGGTGGCAGGCTAACCTCTGAGCTTGCAAAACGATTAAATATCAGACCCTTCCCATTCTTGACGAGAGCCTTGTATTCCCTGAGCCACTGAAGTCATTAATCCTTCCACTGCCTCCCTCTGGACTACCTATTATGCATGACAGCGAACATCCTTATAGTTCAAACCACTTTCATGTGGCGATCTCTTTACTTGCTGCCAAACGCATCTGTGGGAGAGAGAGCAGACTGGCTCGGCAGACTCCGTGCGTGCTCCCTGGCAGGGTGCCCCATCACTGCCAAACGCTGGAAAGCCGAGGGCTGCGCTCCCCTCACCCCACACAGTTCAGATTTGCCTGGGGATCCAGCTTCTGCCATCTAGAATTGAAGGTCTTGTAGGAGAACATGAACAGTTTGAGACGGCCGCTCATCTGCAGCTTCTGCCCTTTGGGCATTCCAGCGAGGAGGTGGAGGCGTGTGGAGTGCGTGCAGATGGGGCAGCAGAGGTCCTGGGGGCTTGTCCTCAGCCCTGGGGCTGCATGCATTTTGGAGCCATGGGTCACAGCAGAGGCTGTGTGGAGCCAGCAGTTGTGGAGGTGTCCTACGGATCCCAGCTTCCTGGGGGGCAGAGGCAGCATCTTCCTCAGGGGGCAGCTCAGCAGGGCTGTTCTGGGAGGGCCCGGAAAGCACAGCACCCAGCCTGCTCCTCCAGCCCTTTCAGTGACGGCTAGTTTAATGCGTCCTTCTGCTTAAGTTAGCTAGAGTGAGTTGTGGTTGTTCGCACCTGAACACTGACCAGTGCAGCATTGTGATGGATACAACATTCTGACACCTGACACAGTAGGATCAGGGACAGAGTGAAGGGGGTGTGTGTGACCGAGGTACCCCGGCTCTTCCCACCCCCTCCCACACCTCCTCACTTCTTCCCACTGCCAGGGGAAAAAAATCACGGATTCTGTCAAATCCATTTTTACTCCATTTGGGGTGAGAGAGTTAAGTAATAGTTTGTTCCTGGACATGAAATAATATTTATATATTGTGGAAGGTTTGTAACACATAATAATTTAAAAAAAAGAAAAGAAAAACCATCTCTATCCCTCATTAGTTTGATATGTATCATTCCCATTATATTTTCTGTGCCTGATTATGCATTTAAAAATAAATGAAATCATACATCACATGCTGTTTTTTCTTCCTTTTATCATATTTTTTCTCATGATCATATTATTTTAAGAATTATTTTAAATTGCTACATAGGACCATATGGATATATTATCGGACATTTATGTTGTTTCTAATTTTTTGATGTTACAAACAACATCAAGTTTTGATGCATGTCCTTGCACATGTGTTCTGTTCAGACCAAGGTATATACTGCTGAAGTGCCATTCGTATTGATCATGTCAATTAACTTTCACATCAGCAATGTGTGAGAGTGTCATTCTCAAAACTTTTAATAATACTGCACATTATAATTCTGTTTAATATTTATTGACATAAAAAATGAAAATAGTATCACATATTTTCATTTGCATTCCTTGAATCCTGATGGAGCTAAGATTTTTTTTTTTTTTAGGAATTGACTATTTCTATTTTTCCTCTTCAATTGGTTTTGCTCTTTGCCAGTTTTCTTATTGGTGTGTTTGGGTTTTTTCTTTTATTGATTTTCATGAACTCTTTATATATTATGGGTATTAGTTCTTGATGTATTAAAATTAAAAAAATTTTTTTTTACCCAATGATGGCTTACTCTTCCATTTTCTTAAGGGTGTATTTCAAGGTGCACATTTTTTTAAATGTAAAATTTGCCAAAATTCTCCTTCATGGTTTCTGCCTGCCTGTGTACACTTATGAAGACCTTTCCAAACCTGATAGATCTAAGGTTTTTTCCATCAGAGAGAAAGTATGTAATGAGAAGAATTGCAAGAAGTGTCGGGAGACTCTGTTCTAGTAGCTGGTATGTTGTAAAATAATAAATAACCAAAATATTATTATATTGGTTTGTTTAAAAGGAGTGTTAAAATCATCAACCCTGATTTTGTATTTGTTTATTTTTCCTTTTAGTACTTCACTTTTACTTCATGTATTTTGGAGTTTTTAGTAGATGCATACACATTTAGGAATGTTCTCTCTTCTTGTTGACAGGACCCTATCATTATGAAATGTTTTCTATATTTGAGTAATCCTTGTTTGAAGCAGTTCTTGATTTTTCTTGTTTTGAAGTCTACTTTTTCTAAATTTAAGATCATCAATCCAGTTGTCTTAGGACTGGATTTTGCATCATTCATCTTTCGCACCTTTTACATTTTGCCAGTGTGCGTTTTTATGCTTAGAGTACCTTTCTTCTAGACAACATAATTGTGTCTTTTTTTTTAAATCCAATCTGCTAATTTCTACCTTCTAATTGGAGTGTTTAGTCTATTTATACTTAATGCTTAATTGGAGTGTTGTTCCATCTACTTTTAACATAATTACTGCTATGTTGGCTTCAAGCCCACATACTCATTTTTATTTATCCCATCTATTCTTTATTCCTTTTTTCTCTTTCCATGCCTTTGAATTAATCGACTATTTTTAGGTATCCCACTTTATTGCCTTTTCTATTGTACCTCTTTGTTTTGTTTATTTTTGTTCTTTGCTCTAGGATCTGGGGATACCATGGACACCCTTAACTTACCACAGTGAATTAATATTATACTTCACAAATAAGAACCTTCAGCATGGGGGAGGGTGGTCGGGGAGGGAGAGAGAAGGGGATTGAGGGGTATTATGATTAGTACACATGGTGTGTGTGAGGTCACAGGGAAGACAGTGCAGCACAGAGAAGACAAGTAGTGACTCTGTGGCATCTTACTATACTGATGGGCAGTGACTGCAGTGCAGTGTGGGGGGCACTTGATGATATGGGGGAATGTAGTAACCACAATGTTTTTCATATGAAACCTTCATAAGAGTGTGTATCAGTGATACCTTAATAATAAAAAGAAAGAATATCTTTAAAAAAAAAGAACCTTCAGCAGTGCGTACTTCCATTTATCCCTCTCCTGACATTTGTGCTGGTATATATTTAAGTTCTATGAATGTTATAAACTACATAATACATTTTTTTGCTTTGATCAGCCTATTGTCTTTTTGAGAAAAGAAAAAAAGTATTTTATGTCTAACTATGCACATCTTTGCCACTCATAGCTCCCTTCAATCTTTTGTACACCTTCATGTTTCCATATGGCACCATTTCCCTTTGGCCTGGAGAACTTCCTCTAACGTTTCTTGTATTGCAGGACTTCGCATTGTATTTATTTTATATTTCTATTTTTTTTTTTGCCTTTGTTTTTCTAAAAGCAAATTTGTTTCACCTTCATTTTTAAAAGACAAAGCGTTTTCTGCTAGGTATGGAGTTCTAGGTTGACTTTTTCTTTCTTTTCTTTCAGCAAAGGTTCATTTGTTCCTCGTGAGAAACCAGAAGTTATTATCATTATTTCATTGCATGTAATGTCTCTTGTTTCTTTCAATGCAGTTAAGAATTTCTTTTTCTTTCACTTTCAGCTAGAACGTGATACACCTATGTGTAGTTTTCTTTGTGTATATCTTGTTTGGGATTTTTTGAGCCTTTTGTATCTGTGGGTTTACAGTTTTCCTCAAATCTGGGGGGAAAAAACTAGCCATTATTTCTTCCATTGTAATCTCTTTTATTCCTGTCTCAGTTCCTTCTTCCAGTTACATATTTCTCTCCCAGTCACCCTTACAGCCAAGGGCACAAGTGTACTCTTCCTTTGGAGGTGCATAAATACATCATTCTGAACCCAGGCTCCCTGGAACCTTATTCTTAAGGTCCAGCCTCCCACGCTGTGCCCAGCATTGCTCCCCGACAATGAGGGAAGCTGCCTATTCTTCCATTGTTATTCAACTACACTAGGCAGGCATTTCTCTCTCCCCCTCACCAGCAGCTCAGCCCCCACCTTCCCAGGAAAGGGTCAGAAGAAAAGCTGTGGCTGGGGAGGGAGTCAGGCCAGAATGAAAGGATGTGGGCAAGTTGGCAAGTAGTCAACCACCACTTTTTCTTGCTGAAATGCCTACTCCAAACCCACTGAGTCAAAATTTAGGGCTGGGACTTGAGCATCCATATTTTCTAAAAGCTCTGCTGGTGATTCTAACATGCAGCCAATGGCTGACAACCCTGCCTCTACTTTAAAAAAAAAATTTTTATTTCTTCCTTTGGGCAAAAAGTCCTGTGAGTACAAAGGTGGTTTTATTCTCTTTATTGCGGGTGATCTATGTAGGTAGACCTCAGACTTCATCCCGTGCATCAGACCCACTCGCAGGCCATGTTAAAACACGCATTGCTGGGCCCACTCCCTGGACTTCCAACTTGGGGTCCGCAGTGGGGCTGGTACTGGGGCATCCTCCGTGCGAGCTGCTGCGAGCTGCTCCGTGCAGCGCAGCATTTCTGCGCGGCTCCCTGTTGTCCTCTGGGATGCAATGAGCCCCTCCCTGTGAGGTGAGTGGGTGAGGCTGAAACAAAGCCCCTTCTTCTTGCATCTCATGGCGGGTAATGCAGTTGGCCTCCTGGTGGGGCTTGGAAAAGTTACTGAGCAGCTCTTACAGATCGCGCATGACATCACCAGTGCTGGGTTTTCCTCTCCCCTCCTTCCTTGGAGCACAGATCTGTGGTGTCAGCCTTGGCAGGGGCAAGGTAGTCACAGGCTTACAAGTTCCTTTGCTGTAAAGTGGGCCATAATCCCTTTATTTGTTCACTTGTCTGAACCTGTTTTTTAAAAATAAATTTTAGCTTTTTTATTGTAGTAAAATATATGTAACATAAAATTTGCCATCTTAATCATCTTTAGTGTGCAGTTCAGGGTCATTCGGTACATTCACGATGTTGTGCCACTGTCACCACCGTCTATCTCCAGAACTTTTTCATTTTCTGAAACTGAAATTCTGTCCCCATTAAACACTAACTCCACATTTCTCTCTCCTCGCAGTCCCTGGCAACCCCCATTCTACTTTCTATCCCTATGAAGTCAACTACTCTAGTTAACTCATATAAATGGAATCATATAGTATCTGTCTTTCTGTGGCTGGATTATTTCACTGTTGCATGACGTCTTCCAGTCTGAACTGGAGTGTTTTGTTTGTTTGTTTTTTTATCTCAATCAGAATTATTATACCAGAGAGGTGTAGACAGAAAGAATTTGGACTCAGAGGGACCCAGCTTGGCTTCCTGTCTCTGCTTTTCCTGGTTGTGTGACTTCAGATGATTTGCTTAATGGGCCTGCCCCTCCATTTCCCCAGAGCTAAGGCAAGACTTATAATATCTTTCTCATGAAGTTGCTGGGAGGCACGTGCAGCAGCAGTCCTGAGGCACCTGGCCGGGTCCTGACACGTGTTAGGGGGTGAGAGCTAGTTAGTTAGGTTCCTTTTCTTTCCCAGCTGGAGGAAGTGGAGGCTCCAAGGGACTAGGGGGCATAGGCACAGTGTGACTGCAGACAAGCAGGGTCATATTCTGACTTGTGCTGCTTCCTGGGCTGGTGCTTTCTGTTTCCTGCAAGCAGAAGTTTTGTTTCTACAAAGTGAGCTTGGACTACATCCATGTCTGCAGTGCTGGCGTGTGTTGACGGACTGCTTTCGCCTTTTAGAGTATTTTTAAAAGAGTTCTCTGCTCTGTTCTTTTTTTCCTCTATCTTGTATTTAAAATGCAGTGCTAGCAAAATATTTTTGGCATAGTAAGCATAATATATTGAAAGATTGTATAAAAGATTAATGTAACTTGGAATCCAATTAAGAATAAGAAAGCAGTTCTCATCAAGATTTCAAATTATGCCATGTAGTACAATTTATGATAATTAGAATGGGCAAAGTAGCAAGATAGCTGAGTTTTCTTAGCATAATGCAAACTTGATATTATGATCATTTAAAGCCATCTGTGGTTGTTTCCCTATTCATAAGGGCTTGGTTAACGGGAAAAGGGTGTCCTAGGTGCCCTGGGGCCATAGTTCCTAGTGTTGTCTACACGTAAGAATCACCTAGGGAGATTTTGAAAATCTCAAACACCCAGGTTGTGCGATTACATCAGAATTCCAGAGGCAGGAAGTTGGATCCAGCCATCAGTATTTTTTAAAATCCCCCAGGAGATTCCAGGGTTCAGTCAAGGCTGAGAAATCTGCTCAACTACCAATATAAACCACCTGTCTTTCCTGCAGGCATACTTGAGTAGTTTCTCCTCATTCAGGCTTGTAAATATTTTGTTACATCTATACCTAAGTATTTCATTTTGCGGGTGCTGATATAAATGGTGTCTTTTTAAATTCAAATTCCTCTTGTTCATTTCTGGTAAATAGGAAAGTGATTGGCTTTTGTATATTACCCTTATATCCTGCAACCTTGCTATCGTTGCTTATTAATTCCAATAGTTTTTTTTTTTTTTGCTGAATCTTTAAGATTTTCTACATAGACAATCACATCACCTGTGAACAAAGACAGTTTTATTTCTTCCTGCCCAATCTGCATGCCTTTTCCCACCTTTTCATGTCTTACTGCGCTACGTAGGACAATGTGGAAAAGCAGAGAAGAGACATCCTTGTCTGAAGCCCATTATAGACAGAGATCTAGTGTTCTCCACCAACTGAAAACTGGGGGTACAAATAGATTTTTAAGAATCACACAGTCCACTTGCTGGGAGCTTTAGCTCTGGCCCAACCAGGACACCTGGTTGAACATATTCAGTAATCCATGGCAGAGGACCAAAAGGGGAACGGGAAGCAGACGACAGCAGAAAGAAGCCCACCAACCAATAAGAGTTAGACTTGGACACATCTGGAATGTCTCTGTAATCTCTCCAGTCACCACTAGAAGAATATGAAAAAGTGTACAATTAGATAATTAAAATAGGATTATAAAAATTTATAATATGTAATCTATAATATGTAAACATGATAAATGCTCTCATTAATACAAAGTTTGCCAGACTGGATAAAAACACAGCCTAGCTATATGGTGTTTACAAAAGGGACAGATTTAAAATATAAGGAAGATACAGTGAGTTTGAAAGAAGCCTGCAAACATTAACCAAAGAGAGCTGGACTGCTTTATTAAAATTAGACACATTATGCTTTAGGATGAAAAGTATTATCAGCATTATCACAGACAGAGAGAGATACTTCATAGTAATAAAGGTTTAATACTCTAGAAAGATGCAGTAATTCTGAGTTTATATACATGGAGTAATATAGCTTTAAAATATATAAAACGAAATTGTGAAAAAGGCAAATTCACAATTACATGGGAGATTTTGACATCTTTTTCTCAGACATTAATAAAACAAATAGATTAAAAAATTACTAAGAACATCGAGGCATGAATAATAAGCAAACATGACCTAATGAACATATGTAAAATACTGCACTCAACAGCTGCAGAAGAATCTCTTTAAGGATACAGTGACACATTGACCATATGCTGAACTATTTAGTCATTCTCAACTTTTTCAAAGGATTAAATCATACAGAGTTTATTTTTTCACTTCAGTGCAATTAGGCTAGAGGTCAATAACAAAACAGTAAATGTTATTTGGGAGTTAAGCTGTACTTTTCCAAAGAACTTATGGGACAAAGAAATCATTATGACAATTACAAAATATTTTAAATTAAATTATTGTTAAATGCTATATATCAAAACTTTTAGGGTGCAGCTAAAGCTGTGCTAGAAGGAAAATTTATAGCCTTAAGTGCTTAGACAAGAATAAGTGCTAAAAAGCAATAACATAAGAGTCTATCTTAAGAAGTTTGAAAAAGAACAGAAAAATAAAACCAAAGAGAGTAGAAGGAAGGATATAATAATGTCAAAAGCTGAAAATAATGACTCAAAAAAACAAATATACAAAAGAGGGTCAACAAAGCCAAGCACTGGTTCTTTGAAGAAGACCGATAAAACTCACAACCCCTTGGCAAGTCTGTTAAAGAAAACAGTAAAAAGTAAAAAGTCAGTATCAGGATTTATAAAGGGGTTTTTGCTAAAAATCCCACCATCATTAAAAATATGATAAGCAGTTGTGACGATACATTTGCAAATGTAGGCAAAATGTATAAAGTCCTGGAATCACAGCACGAGGTCAGCAGTTTTTAAGACTGAGAACATACTCGTTATGCACAAGTGATGCTCATCCGCTGTTTTCTTGACTGTGATCTTGGCAATACCAGACCATTTTTAGGGAGCTACAATCTTGGTACAAAATTCAGCCTGCGAGAGTGATGTGGTCACCTCTGATGGAATTGTCTTGAGCCTGAAGGCAGAAGATTTCCTCTGCCCAGCCAGGCATCCTCAGTGGCATCCACTGCCCCCTGGATGGAAAGGGGGCCCTGGGAACATGATGTTTCCTTATACCCAGCCCACATCAGTATGGGAGTGAGTTTACTATGCCAGGCAAGCTGCGTAGAATGAGCCAGCTCCAATGTGGGAGCTAAATACCGATTTCCTTAAGTTCAGTATTTAGATTATGAGGCACTTATTCCCAGGGAGAAGGACATGTACCCTGTTTGCCTCACAGCCCCCCTCACAGTGGCTTCAGACATTTCCAGTAACTGGCTATTAAGGGCAGGCTCCCATGCAAAGCCAGCTTGCAAAGAGCACGTAACTGAACACCACTGCTGCATGTTTCTCCAAAGGGGCACGGCTGGGGCAATGACCTCTTGCTATTCTCACAAAAGGCAAACACTCAAAGCAGCCCCTCTGGGCTCAACATGGCACCAAAGAGTGTCATGTCCTTGCCTGGGCTGGGTCCCATCTGACTCTGGGAGGTGGGAGGCGGCACTCTGCAGTATTGCTGGCCTGCGATCCCACAGTTAGCCTCAGATTGCTTTCTCCATATGGGATGTGTTCAGAAACACAGCAGACCACGTTCTAACAGCTGTAATGTCGGCCCAAGGAACAGCTCTAATAGTAGAGATTAGTGTGGAAAAATGGGACCTCACACTAGGGCTATTGTGAGCTGGCAGTCGAGGAGGGGTGGGTGGCCTGCACTGCCGGCAACTTACTGATAGAAGGGACTATTTTGGGCTATGCTTTATTTTTCCTTAAGTTCAGTATTTAGATTACCTTGGCTGTAGTTGGTCTGCTGTTACAACCCTGCACTTTTATTTTAATCTCTGAAAAAGGTGGGGATATTGACTCTTTCCCAAATGCTCATTATATGGAAGTTTCATTTTTTTCCCCCAATTCATGTCAAACAATATCATATGGCGTACCTACTATGCAGAGGTCAGATCGGAGTCTGATTGCTTGTTATCTTGCTGCCCATGAGCATTTTCCCATTGGTTTCGGAGAGTGGCGCAAATAGGAAGAAAGATCTTTACAGTAAGGAGAATTGGATTCAAATCCTGACTCTGCTACCTACCGACTGTGGGGCCCTGGGCAAGTTAGGAAAGTCCCTGAGCTCACAGCCCTCCCCTAAAAATCCTCTGTTCTCCACCTATTGATACCTCCCTCCCCTCTAACTCCTGGAAACCACCTACCTTTTTACTGCCTCCATAAGTTTTTGTCCTTTTGACAAAGTCATATAGTTGGGATCACACAGTAGGTAGCATTTTTAGGTTGACTTCTTTCCCTTAGCAATATGGATTTAAGGTTCCTGTCTGTGTTTTTGTGGCTTAAGATCATTTCTTTTTATTGCTAAATAATATTCCACTGAGTGGATGTACCAGTTTGTTTATCATTCATCTATTAAAGGACATCGTTCAGTTTTCAGGTGCTCTCAGTTTTTGGTAATTATTAATAAAACTGCCATAAATATTCATATGCAGGTTTTTTTGTAAACATCATTTTCAACTCAGTTGGGTAAATACCAAGGAGTGTTGCTGGATCGTATGGTAAGCAGTGAATGAGAGCTCCTATCGCTCCACATCCCTGCCAGCATTTGGTGGTGTGAATGTTATGGACTTTGTTCATTCTTTTATTAGGTCTTTGTATATTTTGGATACCCATGGCTTGTCTTCTCCTTCTTCTAACAGTGTCTTTTGCAGAGCAGAAGTTTTTAATTGTAATGATGTCCATCTTATCAATTTTTTTCTTTCAGACATTGTGCTTTTAGTGTATCTAAAAGATCATCACCAACCCCAAATCTCCTAGATTTTCTCCTGTTTTTCTGTGGAAGCTTTATAGTTTTGCATTTTACATTTAGGTATGTGATCCAATTTGAGTTGATTTTTCTGAAGTGTGTGAGTTCCGTGTCTAGATACATTTTTTTTTTTTGGCATGTGGATGTCCACTTGTTCCAGCACTGTTTGTTGAAAAGACTGTCCTTTTTTCTTTGAATGGTCTTTCATCCTTTGTCAAAGATCAGCTGACTGCCCCTGCCTGGGTCTTTTCCTGAGGTATGTTGAACCCCCTTTTCCTGCCATGTAGGGAAATGACAATTTAGATTCCTTATCTCTTTGCCAACTTCTGTTTTCTAAAACAGTCTCACATTAGTATACATTTAATCCTGTTCTTGTTTGTTTGTTTTAAAGCCTGTCTGTACCCCTCTCCCAATGGAGGTCAAAGCTGTCTAGTAAATGAGCTGATGGGAGAAGGAGATGGTGTATGTACTTGTTTGCTTTGAACTTTTTAGCAAAGCACAATGAACTCGCAGAAATAGAAATTACAAATTTGCAGACCACTGAATATTCCCAAGTGGAACAAACCTGTGTAACGAGCCCCAAATGAAGAAATCGGCCAGTAATAGTGCCATGTCTTCCCAGCACCCCCACTCCCAGGTAGCCCCGTCCTGATTTCTAACAGCTTAGATTCATTCTATCTGGTCTTACACTTTTTATAAATATGATCACACAGTATGTATTCTTGTGTCTCATTTCTCTCACTCAATATTATATTTGTTGAGTTATAGTTTCTTTTCCTATAGAGTACTGCTGGGGTCTATAAACTTTTTCTATAAAGGGCCAAATAATAAATATTTTAAGCTTTATAACCCATATGTGATCTCTATCATATTATCTTCTTTTTTGGGTGGGGATTGGAGAGAAGGGAAGTGTTCACTACCCTGTAAAAATGTAAAAGCTATTCTTACAAAAACAGGCCATGAGCTGTGGGTTCCGATTCCATCATATGAACATAGTTAATTTATCCATTTTATTCTTGATGTGGATTTGGGTAGTCTCCAATTCAAGCTCTTTTGAGTACTGCTACTATAAATGTTTGGTTGCCTATCATTTGGTGGATATACCTTCTACCTGAGTCTCAGCATATGGATTTCAGGTCATGGCTAAGATAACTGCAGTAGCTCCAGCCATCACGTATGCATTCCAGCCAGCTAGAAGAAAGAATGGGGAAAATGGTGTGTTTCATCCTTTTAAGGACATTTCTAGGTAGTTGTGGACACTAATCCTGCTTATATCCTATTGGCCACCCTCGCTGCAAGGACAGTGGGTCATTTTATCCTGGGCAGCAATGTCCCCAGCTGAAATTTGGGTATAATACTAACAGAAGGGAGGGAGAAGCCATGTTCGGGGATAAAACCTTGTCATAGCATCCTAAGCAACTTTTAATACTCAAACAAAGGTGTGGGGAGGACCTCAGGAGACCCAGTTCTCCTGTTCTCAGGCCGACCCAAAACACTGACAAAGCTGAGCAAAGTCATTCCTTAACAAGAGCTCTGATGGATGGTGACATTTGGGGATTATTCATCATTGTTAATGTTTTGTGCTGCCATTCACCTTAAAGACTGGTGCCTTAAGTGCCCTCTAGAAAAGACAGTCCCTGCATGTGGTCTCAGGCTGATTCTGAATTTCCTTTATTTTCCAGTCCTGCATTACCTCTAAAGAAGGTTTCTTTTCCGTTGTTGCTGTTTACTGAAATGATAATGAACCTGAAAACCAGACTGCAGCCAGGGTACACCTTGGGAAATGGTTTCTTAGCAGACATAAAATTATAAAAAGGCACGCCTCACTTTGTGGTAACGTTCATGAGGAAAGCTGTGTGTTGGCGCACGTGTGCTCCTGTTCCCTCATGGTGTCTTCCAGTTTAATCCCCCTGGTGACCTGAACACTCAGCAGAACTTCACAGGCCCCACCTCAAAGCAAGCTCGCAGCATGATGGAGCGATGCCGGCCCTACCGAAGAACCCACGGGGAGATGGACGCAAGGGTTTAACCTTACGCACCCCACAGCAGCCAGCTTCATTACGATCCCATTAGATGCCTTTGCTTTCTTTCAAAGTGGTTCTTTTGGGGGCCAGTTTTGGGGTCTCACTCTCTCTTTTGGCCCTTTCTTCATCAGCCTGTAGGTCTCAGTGCTCCCTTCTTTATGCAGAGCCATTCATCTCTGTCTAGCTTTTTAATCTAGGCATCACTGGTGCCTGAACAGGCTATCGTGCCCTCAAGCAAAAGCAGCCTCACTCTGAGGAAGATTCTGCTAACAAGAAAAATACAATTTCTTTAATTTTTGTCCCTGTTTCCAACTCAGGACCAACTAGGGAAAGCCGTAGGGTGCCTTGGTTCTAGGAAGCCCCCCTCCAGTGTCCCCACATCAACAGCCCCCAGTCGGGGCACACCTGGAACCTTCCATCTTCTCCCCTGTGAAGTCCTTGCTCCTTCTGCCTGCCTGTCGGGGCCTGCCAAGTGCGAGCGCGGCGGCCGACTCTGGCTCGAGCAAGCTCAGCATAACTGGCTTTTGACTCTTCTCATTTGCTTGATCTCCATTTATTTCCATATCACTTAGTACTATACACATGTGATTATTCTACATGTTTACATAAGAGCCACCTTTTTGATCTTTAAGGACTGCACTGTATCCCCTTGTACGGCAAGAACCTAATGTATGGAGCCTGTTTCTACTAGTGTTTGTACCTACCCCCATCGTTTTTGAGAATGGCAAACAGTGCTACAGCATCTATCATTGTACCTCTTCATTTCCCACATGTATGAATCTGTCCACGGAGCAGATGGGTGGATTGGTTGGGTGGTGGAATTCATCTTATTTGTTTATGCAAAAGTGTTCCCTGAGTGCCTACTGGTTAGGTCAGGTTCCCTGGGAAAACCATCTGCGTGCAGGATGCTACAGAGGAAGGCCGAGGGAGCAATGACCTTGCAGTTATCCCGAATTCAGACAAGGCAGTCGGGCCTTTATCCCCACTGACCGGCCCCTGGATGGGAGCCTATGAGGGACTCGGCAGGGAGCCTTCTGCAGCTCAGGAATGAGCTGCGTCCTCAAGACGGGGATGTGGGCAGGGCAGAATACACCTACCACAGGCCTGGCTAGGGACTCAGGACATTGTGCCCTGGGTCTTGCAGGAGTCACTGTCCTCTGGGGAGCCAAACATGTCACCAGTTAGGGACAACCAACTGTAATCTGGGCTGTTCCAGGGGCTCGACACCGGGGTGCCGAGCACATCGTGATGACAGCATGGAATAGGCCCCCTCCTTGTCCACGTGAGGGACTCCTGCCATCTTAGGCTCACCATTCTGTTCCCAGTGCCCAGCACTGGGTCTGCTCCAGCCTCTGCTCTGGGAGGTGTGAGAACAGGTTCCCACCCCAGTTCTTCCTTAATCTGCCAGGCAGCTGGGTCCCCTGTCCCTGGAAAGTGCCAGGCACACAATAGGGGCAAGAAATACCAATGAAGAAACCTACCAGGTAGGTACCGCGGTCATTCCACTTAACAAAAGTAAATTGCTTGAGAGATACGCAGGGCTCAGATCCTGAGAGGCCTGGCCAGGTAAGTGGGGTTTAGGAGGCAGCGACTCATAGGTGCTAATTCCTCATTATCCACAGACTGACTGGAAGGGAGGTGTGCAGGGTGGAGGCAGTGGTCACCTCGTCAGAGGCAGCAGTGAGTTCAAGCAACATACAAACTTGAAAATGTCCGTTGAGTTTAGCAACAGAAAAATCATACGTGACCTAGGCAAGAGCAACCACATGGTCTGGTGGCACGTCTCTGGATCTACTAAATCACTGAATCTCAGAAAGCAAAAGGCATGTATAGGTCCCTGGCCTTTCCGAACTAAGTGGAACAATTCCAGTATTTACTTGCATTGTTTGAAGAACTTTAAAGCGGAGTTCATGAACTCCCAGCCAGACTCCAGGAACACACGTCACAAGAGACCTGGGGCCCTCTAATCCCTAACCTCCACCCCAGCTCTCTCTCCTTACCTGCAGCCCACAGGCAATTCTGTTCCTTTCTTCCCCTGCCTCCTGCCTCTCCAGTTCTCCGATCCTGCCCGGAAGAGGAAACTCCTTTACTTGCGGGTGTGGAAGATTGAGTGAGTGGGTTCAGGTCTCTAGCTGGGCGGACCTGAGAAGGGAACTGTCGGGGAAAACCTCACCTCTTACACGCGCACAGTTTCACAGCACTAGTCCAAAGCATTCGTTTCCACCCTCCTGGACATGGGGTTTGAGACAGCGCAGGAGTGGATCGCCAAGATGACCCACACCTTCCTGAAAGCTCTGTGAGCTTTTCCTGTCTCCTGGCCCTCGCCCGCTCTCTCTCTCTCAGCCTCAGGACACTATCTCGGGAGGTGCTCTCTGCACAGCAAAGGCCCCTCAGCCAACCACCGCAGAGGAACTAAAAAGAGCAACAAGTATGGACTGAGAACCATCTGAGACCCCATGTGCCCTGCATCTTATGTGACACGGTGGTGAAAAGGCCACCCGAAATGCATGTGTTTGCAAGTGGAATCTCATCTAGGAGCATACAGGATGGCAGCTCAGCTTTGAAATTTCAGGAGGGCCACACAATGTGCAAATTTACACATGCACACATCTGCCTGCACTAATCCTGAACCCACATTGTCAACTGAATTTCAGCCAAAGATGATGCTTGGGAAAATAAAACTGCTGAGCCCCTCGGATGAAGAGGTAGTGTTGATAGGATGCGCCCACCAATTCTTGGTTTCCTCCTGACACTGTGTGCACCTCGCCAACCATTTGTAACCAGGGAGAGCGTCCTGAGCTGCCCTTGGTTGCCCCCCGCAGCTCTAGGCAAGCAGCCTGACGGGCTGCCTAGGTGGATTCGCTGGCCTTTGGAATCTGAGAGGTGGGGGCCCAGGGCACCCACACGGTGGCAGCTCGGGAGACTCACTGGACCATGGCTGGTGGCTCGAGTTGGGTGGGGGAGGGAGCAGGGGTCCTGGGCAGCTGTGGGGTGGGAGGAAGTTTGTGTGGGCTCACGCTGTAGGAAGTGTTTTTATGTCATCTCTCCCGGATGAGACTTGCTTTGGGATGGGAAAGCTTCCGGGAATTCCTCAGGATTCTGGATAGAGGCCGGCTTCCTATGAAAGAAGGCATTTACTTCTGAAAGAGGTCATGTGGGTTGACTGTGGTGGGGAAGAGGGCACAGGAGACCTCCTACGCTGGGACGGGGGTGAGCAGAGATTAGGTTTGGAGAGACGCATGCCCAAGGGGGATCTGGAGGGGAGACAAGACCCTCTACCATGGACTCTTCCCTTGACCCCACAAGGGCTGGGGAAACCAAAATGTGTACTTGGAACGAAAGCTGATTGACAGGGCCAAGATGTGTGTCCCTCGGAAGGGAACAGCTGACATGTGGATGGGTTACTCTGATGCTTTAAAATGGATCCAGGCTGACTTTCCATCAGGGACAGGGTGGCCCAGTGGCTGAGCCAGGCCTTTAGAGTCTAGTGGTTTAGGACTCGAGTTCTAGTCCTACCACCATTCGTCAACAGTTAGTAAGTGCTAGGTGTTTCGGTGTACATGAGTGATTGGAATATTAGTTATGTGGCCTTTAGCAAGTTAAGTACTTTCTTCAAGCGCCCTCATCTGTAAACTGGAAATGATTCCTACCAAGATGATTCCTGCACCAAAAGGTTGTCCTAGGGATTAAATGAGATAATGCATTTAAAGCATTCATTGTATCCAACTGAAAAAATTCCTATTTTAATATGAACTATCCTTATTCAATACTCCATTAATACTGAGAAAAAGTACCCTCAAGTTCTTCATAGCTTTAAGATAGTAACTAGGTCACCAACTGGCCTCCTTTTCTTCAGCACAGTTAACCCTCATTCCTTCCACTTTCCTTGTTGACTCTATTTCTTTACCCTTTAACTACCTTTTACATGGAATTTATTCCAATTGGTCTGTAACTATTTTCAAATGGGATGTCCCACATGGGCACAATGGACTAATAGAAATGTGACCCATGCAGAGGTGAGAGGAAAGGCACTTCCCAGCCCTCCTGCAGGTTGGCCTGGGGACTATTTCCTCACTGGTCTCTCCTCTCCCTGTGCTCCAGGGCGAGAACGGAGCCCCCAGTAGCTACCACTGGGGTATGACCTTCAAGGCCAGCCACTCACTCAGAACCATCAAAAATGTTGTCTGCAATGTATCTAGAATAGAATCAAACGTCAATTGAGGACATTGGCATGCATTGCTGGTATGACTGTACATTTTTATCTGGAGGGCAGTTTGGAATGGTGATCCCATAATTCTTTTACAATTAAAAAAAAATTGTAGTTGTAGGCAAATGTGTGTGTGGACATGTCCCTTGAAGCATGTTTCCAATAATAACATTAGAAATGGCCTGGGTAGTCAATACAAAGAAGACTGGCTAAGTAAACAACAGTATTTCTATGCAATGTGATTCTATAGAGTCACTGAAGAGTGAGTGTTTAAAGGCTGTGCCAGGCCTCCAGAAACGCATTCACTATACAGAGACAAAGCAGCATGTTTAAAAAGTTATGTTCTAAAACAGCATACAGGTAAAGCACTTAGCGCTTTGCCTGGCTCCGTAAGTGGTAGCTATCATCGTTTTTAACAATATGATCTGAGGTTTTAGAGCAGCATTCATAATTAATGGAAGAAAATACATTACAACTTCAAGCGGTTATCAGTGGGTAGAAGAGTCATAGATTTATGTGTCTTTGTGCTTTTCTGAAGCATCTGTAATGAGCTAGTACTTATACGTTAGAGTCACAAAGTCTTGCTGAAATCTGCTAAATGGCCACCCTGCCGTCACTTTAGGTCCATGTTAGCAAAGAGCCCTGAGCTGGGAAACAGAAGACGTGCCAACCCTCCTTCATTTCCTCAAGCAATGATTTTAGATGTTTTCCTTCACTTCTCTAGGCTTTGTTTGCCCATCTGGGGAATAATATCTGGCTTCTTTAGGTTAGGGAAACATGCTTATGTTAATACTCAGGAGAATTTTCACAATAATAAAAATCACTCTACATCTTGGCCCATACGAACTGCGGCTGTGTATCCATGATCTCACCAGCAGCGCCTTGCAGGTGAAGACACTGAGGCTTAGAGAAATGCAATGGCTTATCTGAGGAGACACGCAGAAAGTGAGCTCCATCTGCTCTCATCAATCACCTTGGCACAGGGCTGCTGGCCCAGGTGACCAATCTTGTGACCAGCCCAAGGACATGACTTCTGTCTTTGCTGGTCTTAAAAAAAAGTGTGGGATGGGACTGGGTGGGGTGCTGGATCTGGGTGGTGTCGCAGTTGCAAAAAGGGGCCCTGATGTGGAGCCCCACCAAGCAAGCCTGGTGACATGGAGCTGGCCCAGACCTCCGTGCCCTCGTATGGCGAGGAGGTGGGGAGCTGGGAGGATGGCTCCGTGGGGAGTTTCCACCCCACAGAGAGTGGTGAGAGGTCCGCCTCGCAGGTGTGTGGTGAGGCGCACTGCACGCACAGCCACTAGGCCCCGGCAGGTGGGAAGGGGGGCGCTGACCTGGCTGCCTGCGGAAGGTGTGGTGTGTGTGTGCGCCCCTCCCTCGGCTCTCTGAGTTGATGAGTCCCAGAGGACTGACCCATGGGGGCTCTTTCTCAGTCAAACAGAGCTCATCCCCGCTAATCCCGTTGTTCCAGGACATTTTCTGGGTGACCACCCCCTAAATCCAACCCAGCCCCCAGGGTATTACCTAACCTAGCTTAATCCTAAATAAAACCAAAGGAAGCGGATGCCCTCCGAGATGAGCACGCTCCTAGGCCCGGGGCCTGTTTTGGGGCAAGGCTGATGAAAGGCCAAGGGAAGGGTGGCCTGTCACGTGGTCTTGACAGCCTTCATTTCACGTATGATTTTCCAACCACCCCATAATTCTACCCTAAACTTGTGCAAAATGTTTCAGAACAGAGATTAGTAGCTTTCTCTTTTCTCTCTTCTCTAGCTGTTTGGTGGGAGACAGTCGATGCCTTCTGTGAGGTGGGACTGGGCTCAGGGCCCCTCCCAACCCCCCCCAACCCGGCCTGCAGGGAAGAAGGAGGCCTTGAGCACCAGCCAGGAAAGGACACAGCACTGCCGGGAGGGAGCCTCTTCCCAGGCCACGCCCTTGTGTTTCCTCAAAAATCAGAGAGAAAAGGAGGTGCTGAACCCAGACTTGGGAGTTCTCTGCAGTCTTTCCTTATCTGTAAGAGGAAGGGGCGTGGGCTGACAGCTCCACAGTCTGCCTATAAGCCATGCAGGCCACCAAGGCACGGTGCTGTGCGGTGAGGCAGCCTGCTGCCTGCATAGTGCTCTCAGGCCCGCCTTCCTTCATCTGAATTGGCAGCCTGCGCTCCAGGCAGGAGCTCCCAGCTCCAGGTGACTCTATGCTCAGACACGTGGTTGTGGGGAACAGACGAGGGCCAGCAAATTCCTACCCACAAGAGAGGTGTGTTCCTCGGGGGTGGGGGTCATTCTCCACCCCACCTTCCCTGAGAGGTGCTCCTGCTGAAATCTGAAGGTCCCTACAGCAGGCTGTGGCTGGACAGAGACAAGAGGGCTGGGGACCCTCCTTCCCAGAGCCCACAGGCCAGGCGCTGGGCTGGCCCACCAGAGTCAGACTTCATAGGCTCTCCCCAGCCTCTAAGAAGAGAGTGCAGTATATATTTTTGCCATATAGAAATAGCCCTAAAACAAGATGAATCTTCAAAGGCAAAATCAGAATTCATCTTTGGGAGCAAATATAAATTTTATTTATTTGCTGCTTAGTCTATAGCTCAATACATAGTCTTTGTTTCAGATGTACATTCTAAAACTGTTTCATGTATGCAAAAATCAGTCTAATCAGGAGTCTATAGAAATGCGGTTCAATGAAATTTTGCCACCTTTTCAAGGCTTTGTTTTTCTAAAACCTAAATTCCTAGAGTCAACCTCTGCAATCTGGTATAGGTCATATGCCATTGCTAAAAGGAGCATTTAGACAAATAGAAGTCAACAAATATATCTCTTCAACATTTAGAAATGCACACTTTTTTTTACAAAGAAAGCTGTATTTCTCATACATACCAGATATAAAATGACACAAAGCTCCTAGACAACTGTTTTGCTTTTAACTAAGCTATTACAACATGAGCTAGAAAACTGCACATTTTTAATTCAGCAAGGGAGTTACAGCAAAGTGCAATTGTGATATTTACCAAAGAATTACTTGCGCCATTTAAAAAATTAAAGCGCATTAATTGTCATGCAAATCACCTGAAGCTGATTTTAACCCACAGTTAAAACCTTGAGGACAGTGAAGCAAGAACTTAGTGTATTTTCAGTATTGGACACTTGGAAGTGTAGGTTTCGAAGCGCCACAGTACTTTTTTGAAGCAGTGTGGAAGTTAATTAATTACAAGGTCTTCACACAGTCAGCAAGTAGTTAGCAAGACAGTGAAAAAGCTCCACACAGTCACACCTGGATGTTAGGATCATTGCATCCGTTAGAAGGAAGGGGCAGGGCCCCTCCCGTGGGACTCTGGCTGGAATCATCGCTGGGATTAAAATGAGTTAAATTCCTAGCGAAAGCGATATCTGAAAAATTACACAAAAAGAAGTCCACTGTAAATCATCTTTCATCTTCCTTTTCCCATCACTCAAAATTCAGTGGTTGTGGGGAGGGGGAAATATACGAAATGCACAATGTCAAAATATGAAATGCACGATATTAGAGTCAAGAATATTTATTCCTCATTGCTGGTGATCTGGCACAGGAACCTGAAGGTGACTGTATTCGCGATGACAGTCATACTTTACGCTGAGTGTCCCCCTGCCCAAGGGCAGGCAGAAACCTGACCACCCTGCTTTTATTTAGGTCCTGGCTGTCTGGGCCCAGCTCACCCTCCAGTCCTGGGACCCAGATAGTTCATGACCCAAGGCACTCTATCAAATTCTAACCTAGCCTACTGAGAAATGATCAGTTTGTCATTTGAAGCCACAGTTAACAACTCAAAAATCCCTTCATCCGTGGGGTAGTAGGGCAGGAGGGATGATAATTCATATATAATGAGTTATGTCCATTTTTTAATATTCTTTAAACTTTATTTAGAATTGGTAAAATAAATATTTGTTTATCTATTTATTTATACCACTCTATTGAGGTATGATTGACATACAAAAAGTTGTACCTAACTAGGCACTTGATGAGTTTGCAGATATACACCCATTAAACCATTTCCACCATAAGCCTACGCATTTTCTCCAAAAGTGTACTCCCACCCTCTCCTATATTATTATTGTTGTTATTATAATGCTTAAGATTTACTCCTTCAGCAAATTTTTAGGTATGTAATACAGTATGGTTAACTATAGGCTCTAGGTATACAGTAGGTCTCCAGGACTTATTCATTTTGTATAACTGAAATTTTCTACCCTGACTAATTAGTAAAATGGTAAGCAAATTAGAAATTTCAAGGCAGGAGAAAAATGTATATTATTTAAAAAGAACTTTTGGGAATCTTGGAAGTAAAAATTTTCTCCAAAGTGATAACCACTCCTAATGTTTTAGTTTCATCAATTTAAAATCTGTACACATTAGATTTTCTTCAAACAGGGCTTAGTCTCTAATTTAAAGCTATCAGAATAATGAAGAGGACTGAGAGCAGAAACTTAATTTCTAACAAGAACACCTGTGGTTATTTTTTGAATAGTCTTCGTGATGCCTGTCTCCATGAGACATTTAGTGTGTGTCTAAGTAGGTGCTACCCAGCACAGCAGCTACTAGCCACATATGGCTTTTTCAATTTAATTTACATTGATAGAAATTAAAATAAAAAGTTCAGTTCCTCAGTCTCACCCGCCACATTTAAGATGTCCCAAAGCCCCTGAAGGCTAGTTGTCACTGTCTTGGACAACACACACATAGGACATTACCATTATCACAGAGAATTCCATCTGAAATCCCTGCCCTAGAGTTTTTCTAGGTGATCAAAGTAGATAGAAAATACAGCTGTTAAAATAAGTAGCTATTTAGGTTTGATAGTTCTATGCAAAATATTGACCTGTAAAATTATACCATCTAAACTATGGAACATCAATATTAAATGTTGACGTTAAAAACAACTCACAAATTATTGAACTGTGCACTTTTAAAGTATTTAACACCTATGTTTGGAAAATCTGAGTACGCAGTCTTGAACACTTCTTTTACCCTGTTTCCACAAGTTTATTTCATATGTCTTGCAGAAAAAGCAAGCTTGATTATTTATGTCCTCCACGGTTTTCATTGACGAAACTTAAATGAGAGTACATAGATTACATGTGTGCACTAATGCATGTAAATACATGCATGCATCCCATGAAGTATACTTCTAGATATTGCTTGCAGTAAAGATTATTAATCTTGGATCTCAAGTTCTATGAATCAGCTGATTGCTGTACTGAAATGGACTGCCAGAATTCATCATTTTCAGTGAAATCTTGTATCAAATACATAGGCCATCTTCTAAAAAAGCTTGTAAACTTGGCAGACTGGAAAATGCCAATGTAGGCTTTTCTCCCGCAGTAGAACTGAGAAAGAAACTTTACTGCTTAAAAAAAAAAAATTCCTATTCTGTTGTTTTGCTTCCTTTGAGAGTGTCTTCGGGTTACCTGTAATAATGTGATTTCGAATGTCTTTTTATGCTTCCTTCCAAAAAATTGTTGAGACCCATGAATTCATTTTGTATTTAAAGGACCACAGCCTCAGAGGGTGGAAGTAGAGGGCGGACCATCCTCTGCTCAAACATGTAATGCAGTTTACTTTAGTTGTGTTCAGAGGTTTAAGTAGAGACAAGGAACTTCACTCCAAGATGTGGTAGAAAATATTCTTGTATTTAGAGAGTCTAACAACCAAGAAATCCTGAGATTCCCTATTGCCTTCAGGATCCTGTAAAAATCCAGGACAGTCAGGGACAGATACCCAGGTTAATCTGAAGACAGATGGGAAGGAAGAGTGTCTGGGGTAAGGTGGGTGCTTGCGGCATTGGGCAGACCTGCCATTTAACACAAGAAAGATCTTGGGCACATTATTTAGTCTCTCAATCCTTAATTTCCTTACCTGTAAAACTGAGATAATATGGGTCTATGGGTCACTGCATCCTTATAAAGACTGAAAGAACTAATTTATGCGAAGTGCCTAGTACAGTGCCTGGAACAGTAGTCACCCAATAACTTTTGCTATTTGCTGTCACTTTTAATAATAATTATATCATTGGTGTTACCACAAGCTTGTCACTCTGCAAGTGTGGGAGACTCATCTGCCCCTTCTCCAAAAGGCTAGAAAAGCACACTTATAACATCTGGCACCAGCCACATGCTTTCTGGCCGGACAGCTACAGGTTCTGGACCTTTTCATAGCCCTCTTTAAAGCTTGCCAGCCTTGGTGTGACAAAGAATCACAGAGACTTGTGTACATGTCACATTTTGTACTGATATTTGGGGCATGCAAATATCATACAAGCTGTATTGAAAATGCAATGACTTCGGAAACGTAGCATTGCTTATTAAGCCAACACTAGACAAAGCTTTTTGCATTTCAAGCTTTTCCATGTCAATGGAAATCTGCCCCAGAATAAAGTTCTGGATAAAGAATCATGATTTTGAGTTCAGGTTTTGGGTCTGCTGCTTCCAAGCCAATGGACTTGAAAGGTTGAGGTACGTGCAGTGTCCCCTGTCATGTATTTTCCAGCTTGAGAATGTGGACTCTGACCACCAAGACATCTGACAAAGCCACAGACATGAAAAAAACCTGCACTGTGCTTTATGTTTGAAAGGTGCATGTAAATTAGCTAATTCTTAAGGAAATACACATTTCTAAAGGGCTTTTTATTCCTGCAAATGCATGTCTATACAGATGCAAACTTTTGGTTGCTAAACTCTCTTTCTGGACCTACACTTTGTCAGATTTCAATGAACATGAATAAATTTTTTGAAATCCTGTATTCACAAAGTTTACAAAGCACCTAAATTCAGGCTTTTAGTCATTATGCTGAAGTGTATTTCAGTGCAGTTTTCAGGACGTTTTTAGAGTTTGGTCCCAAAATGAAGTGTTGTTAGAAAGAATTCTGTGTAGTTGGCCCCAAATTATTTCCACTTCACTCCTTTGAACCCACTGTGGTTACTCCTCAGAGGGAACTCTTGTGCCTTCTTTATACTTATCTAGATCCAGCCTGCCCTTTGAGACCCACTGGCATCCCACTGCCTCCCTGAAGCCTGTCTACACTCCAGAGCACACTAGTCATGGCTCTGAGTGCTGATGGCTACCCTCTGACTCTCAGCATCAGCTACCTTCAGAACCATCTGACCTGCTCGTGCATGTGCCACTCTTTGCTAATTTGACTGGACATCTCTTAGCGGGCACTGCTTGTTCCTATGTATTCACAGTGCCTAACACAATGATCTACCCAAAAGCTGTGTGGTTTTAGGCAAGTCACTTAACCTCTCTGTGCATCTGTTTCCTTATCTGTAATGGAGAATGTCAATACATGTCTCACAGCAGTGCTTGGAAAGATTACATGAGGTAATGTATGCTATGCTTTTATCTTGGTAATGAGCTCGCTCAATAGTGGAAATTGTATTAGCAGTAATAGTCATGATACTAAGGAAAAGTAACATCCACGTAGGTTTGTGCCAAGTGCTACATTAAACCCTTCATATGTCGTATGTCACCTTGCACTGCAAGGTAGGTTCTTGTATCATCGTCAGATGTTCAGACGGGGTAAGCAATGTGCCCAAAGGCTGGCAATAGGAAGTGACAGAGAGGGGACGTGATTCCAGGCTGTGTCCAGAGCCTGTGTTCCTAAACATTTCATTAATGAAGACTATATAACTATTGTTTTACACATCTTTTCCTCTTACAACTGCAAACCTATTTTTCACTGCAGTAGAAAATTGCTTATTCAAGCCAGATCACTGCGTCAGTCTGCAGGTTGAGGTGGGCACCCTGAGGCACTTCAGCCTAGTGGGGCCTCCTGGGATAGGTCAATAGAACCAGCTAGTGACTAGCTGAACAACAGTCTGAGAAGGAGAAAACTATCTTCCCCTTAACACTAAGGCTATAGAGGAAATAAGCTTTGAAATATGCTATATAAAGGAACTCGCGGGATTTGTCAACTGTTCAGGACTGAAGCAGTTACCTTATGCAGTGTGAAGACTTTCGAGCAAGAACAGCCTGACACTGCCTGCCCCAGCGCCTGGCCCGTTCTGCTTCTCTCTTTGCACATGGTGTGTTTGTGTTAAGGTCTGGGGGTGGGAGGGTGGGGAAGGGTGCCCACGTCCCTGGGACACACTTCAAGTGGCAAGACAACATTCAGAGGAAGCAGTGTCCCCTGGGCATGTCTCCTGCCTTAAGCAATGACTCCTGAGTCTGTGCTCAGGGCAGTAAGATGGGTCTTTTCAGGTACTTTAGTCATGGCCTCTGGATGCAGGTGTTGCAGAAATACTCAGATTTCACTTGAAGACATCCCAACCTGTCAGGTGAAAGTGCACCCACATCTGAGAAGTATTTTCTCATCGGGCTGGGAAAGCGGAATTCGGAAAAGCCTCTCGGTGTCCTTCATGGCTGCACCTGCTGCCGCTGACACTGGATCCTGAACTCACAAACAGGGAGTGTCTTTAATAAGAAGCATCTTTGCATATTGCATATAGGTTATGTTCTCCTAGTTTCAGGCTCTCCTGAAAACAGTCACCAAATCAACTTAGTGACTTGCAAGAATAAAGAGCACCTTTGAGAATGACGTCCTTCAGGCTAGTGTCAACACAGGCAGTTTGGTTCTAGCCTCGTTGGTCCCTAGAGTTCACCAAAGTCCTGCTGAAAATGTGACCGTTGCCCTTACTTCCTAATCTTCCTGGTAAACCACGAGAATGTGAGGTCGGTACACGGGGGAGAAGAGGTGTCCGCCGAACAGTCTCCTAAGAACTATGCGACTGTGTGTTTTCATCCTGCCCTGGGCTCACCCAGCCTTGCCTGTGGGACTCCACGGAACCAGCCTGGCACCCAACTCTGCCAAGAATGCCCCAGTTCTCTGGGCTTCCTCGCTGAAGACTTCTGATCTGGGCATAGGAGACAGAAGCTGGAAGTATGCACAGCAGGAGTGGAGGGAAAAGAGTGTGATTGTATGTATGCAAGTGTGTGCATGCATGCGTGTGTGTGTGTGTGTGTGTGTGTGTGTGTGTGTGCAAGTCACATGACTAGAGGTGGTAGGTGTGGATGGACCCGTGATGCATGGCTGGATGGCTGATACCACTGTGGAATATTCTGGAAAGTTGACAGGTCATGAACAGGGAAAGAAACAGACTAAGCGCCCATGATGCCAAAAAAGAGGTCTGATTATAGACCTTCCCTCTCCATGAATTGTCTTTATATTGATTCAGCTGTCATCCACCATGACATATGCATGGTCCCAAGAGAAGGGGCAGAAGTTCAGCTTAGCTTGAGCAATCAGAGCCTCAGAAACAGCAACAGGTGCCACAGCAATCGGTGCAAGGCAGCGCACTACAAACCAGAATCATATGCCATGAGACAGCATGAGGAATGCGGGGCATCGACTGCAGAAGGCGCTGCGAGGTCCCACTGACCCTGAGGTATTGATGGCATTAGTCGTGTTAGTATGATGTCAGGATCGAGTCAGAGCCGTGCAGGCATGGATCTGGAACTCAGAGGCACATCAGGATTACCTGGAGGGCTCGTTAAAAGTCAGATGGGGGTGGGGGGGCGGAGCCAAGATGGCGGCGTGAGTAGAGCAGCCGAAATCTCCTCCCAAAACCACATATATCTATGAAAATATAACAAAGACAACTCTTCCTAAAATAGAGACAAGAGGACACAGAACAACATCCAGACCACATCCACACCTGAGAGAACCCAGCGCCTCACGAAGGGGGTAAGATACAAACCCAGGCCTGGCGGGTCCCGGGCGCCCCTCCCCCCAGCTCCCGGCGGGAGGAGAGGAGTCAGCAGGGAGGCAGCAGGGAGGGAGAAGGAGCCCAGGACTGCTGAACACCCAGCCCCAGCCATCTGGACCAGAGCGCAGACACAGTGCATGCATGGGGTCCTGGATTACTAGGGAAACTTTTTTTGGCGAGTGCTTTTTGGAAGTCTTAAAGGGACAGGGACCCCAATACTAGAGAAACAGGGAAGCAAGACTGGTGAGCGGGTGCCTGAGACCGGCACCTGAGGACAAAGAAAATCGTGCTTTTTTCTTCTTTTTAAATTATTTATTTGATTTTTTTTTTTTTTTTTGCTGTTGTTGTTTTGGTTTGGAGAGTGCTTTTTGAAAGTCTTCAAGGGGCAGGGCAGGACACTTAGTCCAGAGGCAGGGAATCTCGGGTTCTCTGCACACTCTAACCTCTGGGCAGCAGGGAGCACAGAGGCCCCTTACAGAGATAAATAGCCTCCTGGCCGCTCCTCCTCCAACGGGGCTCCACAATTTTGGAGGAGCAGCCCCAGCCAGGCCATGCCCACAGCAACAGCGGAGATAAACTCCATAGCAAACGGGCAGGTAGCAGAAGCCCTGTCTGCGCACAGCTGCCCAGCACAAGCCACTAGAGGTCACTATTCTCCCAGGAGAGGAAGGCCACAAACCAACAAGAAGGAAAGCTCTTCCAGCTGTCACTCGTACCAGCTCTGCAAACTGTCTCTATCACCATGAAAAAGCAAAACTACAGGCAGACAAAGATCACAGAGACAACACCCGAGAAGGAGACAGACCTAACCAGTCCTCCTGAAAAAGAATTCAAAATAAAAACCATAAACATGCTGACAGAGATGCAGAGAAATATGCAAGAGCTAAGGGATGAAGTCCGGAGGGAGATCACAGATGCCAGGAAGGAGATTACAGAAGTGAAACAAACCCTGGAAGGATTTATAAGCAGAATGGATAAGATGCAAGAGGCCACTGAAGGAATAGAAACCAGAGAACAGGAACGTATAGAAGCTGACATAGAGAGAGATAAAAGGATCTCCAGGAATGAAACAATACTAAGAGAACTATGTGACCAATCCAAAAGGAACAATATCTATATTATAGGGGTACCAGAAGAAGAAGAAAGAGGAGAAGGGATAGAAAGTGTCTTTGAAGAAATAATTGCTGAAAACTTCCCCAAACTGGGGGAGGAAATAATTGAACAGACCATGGAAATACACAAAACCCCCAACAAAAAGGATCCAAGGAGGACAACACCAAGACACATAATAATTAAAATGGCAAGGATCAAGGACAAGGAAAGAGTTTTAAAGGCAGCTAGAGAGAAAAAGGTCACCTATAAAGGAAAACCCATCAGGCTAACATCAGACTTCTCGACAGAAACCCTACAGGCCAGAAGAGGATGGCATGATATATTTAATACAATGAAATAGAAGGGCCTTGAACCAAGGATACTGTATCCAGCACGACTATTATTTAAATATGATGGTGGGATTAAACAATTCCCAGACAAGCAAAAGCTGAGGGAATTTGCTTCCCACAAACCACCTCTACAGGGAATCTTACAGGGACTGCTCTAGATGGGAGCACTCCTAAAAAGAGCACAGAACAAAACACACAATGTATGAAGAATGGAGAAGGAGGAATAAGAAGGTAGAGAAGAAAAGAATCTGCAGACAGTGTATATAACAGCTCAATAAGTGAGCTAAGTTAGGCGGTAAGATACTAAAGCGGCTAACCTTGAACCTCTGGTAACCACGAATTTAAAGCCTGCAATGGCAATAAGTACATATCTTTCAATAGTCACCCTAAATGTAAATGGACTGAATGCACCAATCAAAAGACACAGAGTAATAAAATGGATAAAAAAGCAAGACCCATCTATATGCTGCTTACAAGAAACTCACCTCAAACCCAAAGACATGCACAGACTAAAAGTCAAGGGATGGAAAAACGTATTTCAGGCAAACAACAGTGAGAAGAAAGCAGGGATTGCAGTACTAATATCAGACAAAATAGACTTCTAAACAAAGAAAGTAACAAGAGATAAAGAAGGATACTACATAATGATAAAGGGCTCAGTCCAACAAGAGGATACAACCATTCTAAATATATATGCACCCAACACAGGAGCACCAGCATATGTGAAACAAATACTAACAGAACTAAAGAGGGAAATAGACTGCAATGCATTCATTTTAGGAGACTTCAACACACCACTCACTCTGAAGGACAGATCCACCGGGCAGAAAATAAGTAAGGACACACAAGCACTGAACAACACACTAGAACAGATGGACCTAATAGACTTCTATAGAACTCTACATCCAAAAGCAACAGGATATACATTCTTCTCAAGTGCACATGGAACATTCTCCAGAATAGACCACATACTAGCTCACAAAAAGAGCCTCAGTAAATTCCAAAATATTGAAATTCTACCAACCAACTTTTCAGACCAAAAAGGTATAAAACTAGAAATAAATTCTACAAAGAAAACAAAAAGGCTCACAAACACATGGAGGCTTAACAACATGCTTCTAAATAATCAATGGATCAATGAACAAATCAAAATAGAGATCAAGGAATATATAGAAACAAATGACAACAACAACACAAAGCCCCAACTTCTGTGGGATGCAGCGAAAGCAGTCTTAAGAGGAAAGTATATAGCGATCCAGGCACACTTGAAGAAGGAAGAACAATCCAAAATGAATAGTCTAACATCACAATTATCGAAACTGGAAAAAGAAGAACAAATGAGGCCTAAAGTCAGCAGGAGGAGGGACATAATAAAGATCAGAGAAGAAATAAACAGAATTGAGAAGAATAAAACAGTAGCAAAAATCAATGAAACCAAGAGCTGGTTCTTTGAGAAAATAAACAAAATAGATAAGCCTCTAGCCAAACTTATTAAGAGAAAAAGAGAATCAACACAAATCAACAGAATCAGAAATGAGAACGGAAAAATCACGACAGACTCCACAGAAATACAAAGAATTATTAAAGACTACTATGAAAACCTATATGCTAACAAGCTGGAAAACCTAGAAGAAATGGACAACTTCCTAGAAAAATACAACCTCCCAAGACTGACCAAGGAAGAAACACAAAAGTTAAACAAAACAATTACGAGCAAAGAAATTGAAGCGGTAATCAAAAAACTACCCAAGAACAAAACCCCGGGGCCGGACGGATTTACCACGGAATTTTATCAGACATGCAGAGAAGACATAATACCCATTCTCCTTAAAGTGTTCCAAAAAATAGAAGAGGAGGGAATACTCCCAAACTCATTCTGTGAAGCCAACATCACCCTAATACCAAAACCAGGCAAAGACCCCACCAAAAAAGAAAATTACAGACCAATATCCCTGATGAATGTAGATGCAAAAATACTCAATAAAATATTAGCAAACAGAATTCAACAGCATATCAAAAGGACCATACACCATGACCAAGTGGGATTCATCCCAGGGATGCAAGGATGGTACAACATTCGAAAATCCATCAACATCATCCACCACATCAACAAAAAGAAAGACAAAAACCACATGATCATCGCCATAGATGCCGAAAAAGCATTTGACAAAATTCAACATCCATTCATGATAAAAACTCTCAGCAAAATGGGAATAGAGGGCAAGTACCTCAACATAATAAAGACCATATATGATAAACCCACAGCCCACATTATGCTGAACAGCGAGAAGCTAAAAGCATTTCCTCTGAGATCAGGAACTAGACAGGGATGCCCACTCTCCCCACTGTTATTTAACATAGTACTGGAGGTCCTAGCCACGGCAATCAGACAAAACAAAGAAATACAAGGAATCCAGATAGGTAAAGAAGAAGTTAAACTGTCACTATTTGCAGATGATATGAGATTGTACACAAAAAAACCCTAAAGACTCCACTCCAAAACTACTAGAACTGATATCGGAATACAGCAAAATTGCAGGATACAAAATTAACACATAGAAATCTGTAGCTTTCCTATACACTAACAATGAACCAATAGAAAGAGAAATCAGGAAAACAATTCCATTCACCATTGCATCAAAAAGAATAAAATACCTAGGAATAAACCTAACCAAAGAAGTGAAAGACCTATACCCTGAAAACTACAAGTTACTCTTAAGAGAAGTTAAAGGGGATACTAACAAATGGAAACTCATCCCATGCTCATGGCTAGGAAGAATTAATATAATCAAAATGGCCATCCTGCCCAAAGTAATATACAGATTTGATGCAATCCCTATCAAATTACCAGCAACATTCTTCAATGAACTGGACAAATAATTCAAAAATTCATATGGAAACACCAAAGACCCCGAATAGCCAAAGCAATGCTGAGAAAGAAGAATGAAGTAGGGGGGATCTCACTCCCCAACTTCAAGCTCTACTACAAAGCCATAGTAATCAAGACAATTTGGTACTGGTACAAGAACAGAGCCACAGACCAGTGGAACACATTAGAGACTCAGGACATGAACCCAAACATATATGGTCAATTAATATTTGATAAAGGAGCCATGGACATACAATGGCGAAATTACAGTCTCTTCAACAGATGGTGCTGGCAAAACTGGACAGCTACATGTAGGAGAATGGAACTGGACCATTGTCTAACCCCATACACAAAAGTAAATTCAAAATGGATCAAAGAACTGAATGTAAGTCATGAAACCATAAAACTCTTAGAAAAAAACATAGGCAAAAACCTTTTAGACATAAACATGAGTGACCTCTTCTTGAACATATCTCCCCAGGCAAGGGAAACAACAGCAAAAATGAAAAAGTAGGACTATATTAAGCTGAAAATCTTCTGTACAGCAAAAGACACCATCAATAGAACAAAACGGAACCCTACAGTATGGGAGAATATATTTGAAAATGACAGATCCGATAGAGGCTTGACGTCCAGAATATATAAAGAGCTCATACCCCTCAACAAACAAAAAACAAATAACCCAATTAAAAAATGGGCAGAGGGACTGAACAGACAGTTCTCTAAAAAAGAAATACAGATGGCCAACAGACACATGAAAAGATGCTCCACATTGCTAATTATCAAAGAAATGCAAATTAAAACTACAATGAGGTATCACCTCACACCAGTAAGGATGGCTGCCATCCAAAAGACAAACAACAACAAATGTTGACGAGGCTGTGGAGAAAGGGGAACCCTCCTACACTGCTGGTGTGAATGTAAATTAGTTCAACCATTGTGGAAAGCAGTATGGAGGTACATCAAAATGCTCAAAACAGACTTACCATTTGACCCTGGAATTCCGCTCCTAGGAATTTACCCTAAGAACACAGCAATCAAGTTTGAGAAAGACAGATGCACCACTATGTTTATCACAGCACTACTTACAATAGCCAAGAATTGGAAGCAACCTAAATGTCCATCGGTAGATGAATGGATAAAGAAGATGTGGTACATATACACAATGGAATACTACTCAGCCATAAGAAAAGGGCAAATCCTACCATTTGCAGCAACATGGATGGAGCTGGAGGGTATTATGCTCAGCAAAATAAGCCAAGCAGAGAAAGAGAAATACCAAATGATTTCACTCATCTGTGGAGTATAAGAACAAAGGAGAAACTGAAGGAACAAAACAGCAGCAGAGTCACAGAACTGAAGAATGGACTAACAGGTACCAAAGGGAAAGAGGATGGGTGGGTAGGGAGGGATAAGGGGGGGGAGAAGAAAGGGGGTATTAAGATTAGCATGCACAGGGGGATGGGAGAAAGGGGAGGGCTGTATAGCACAGAGAGGACAAGTGGTGATTCTGCGGCATTTTGCTATGCTGATTGACAGTGACTGTAAAGGGCTTTATGGGGGGACCTGGTATAGGGGAGAGCCTAGTAAAGATAATATTCGTCATGTAAGTGTAGATTAATGATAATAGTAAAAAAAAAAGCATTTCCTGTGTGCTGACCTCCAATGAGTTCTACACAATGGTATAAAGGGCATATCAAAGTGTGGGCAAAGGGTCTGTTTGTGTTTATACAGAGGATCAAAGCCTAATTTGCCTACCCAGAAAATGAACTAAGATTCGATATGAAGAAGAACTTCCAACATCAGCACTCTCTGGAAGACTCATACCAGAAGATGATCATCAAAAATCCTCCACAAAGATCCAGGCGATGCTGCAGTTGTAGCTGCATCCATCCCACCAGTTCCTGGACTTGCCATTGGAATGAAGAAGGAGATATCTAAGCTGGACTGTGCATACAGTAAAACAACCAATTTGACTGGATCTGTACTGTTGGAACTCAACCAAGAATTAGGAGAAGTGCAAGTTGTAGCGCTCCAAAATCTTATGACTACAGACTATCTACTATTAAAAGAACATATGGGATGTGAACAGTTCCCAGGAATGGGTTGTTTTAATTTGTCTGAGTTCTCTCAGACTGACTGTTCAAGTACAGTTGGACAATATCCATTATATCATAGACAAATTTTCACAAATGCCTAGGATGCCTAACTGGTTTTCTTGGCTTCACTGGAGATAGCTGGTAATTATAGATCTGCTTTGGTTATGTAACTGTATTCCTATTATGTTAATGTGTGTGCGCAATTTAATTAGTAGTTAAAACCTATACATGCTTAAGTTACTCTACAAGAAAATATGTCAAAGAAATAATCAATCCTCCCATGTTTTCTTCCATCTGCTACCTCTATAGCTTTTCTTCTTCCTTCCTCATTACAACCCTTAAATAGAATTCGTGCCTCATATCAAATTTACCGAGTATCATAATTCCTCCAAGTGGTAAAGATACCTCAAGACAAATGCTGGGCATAGAAGCCACAGGGCATAAATCTGCAAAGAAGTAAAAAGCTAACCTTTTCAAACAATATGGCTTCTCTCTCAGTTACCAACTTTACATCTCCCTGTATGGCCCCGGAAGATGACTGGTTAGCCAGGGATGGGTAAGATTCCTCAAGGGAGGAACAACCTAAGACAGGCACAGTTGCAGGGGGGCCATCAGGTGAGAAATTGGGGATCAACAGAGGTGAGGCTTAAAACCTCACCCCCCCTGTTTTGAGAGAAATCTGCTGCATCTGTGGATGTTTTAATGCCCTTGTCTAGCTTGGATTAACACATAGTCTACAGGCACACACCTGATCATCTACAATTGCTCTCTTAGAACACTAAACTATGTTTTCTACCTTTATCTTGTATCTACCTACCACTTCAGCATTTTAAGAATAATAATAATAATAATAAAGGGAGAAATGTGTGATCCACATATAAATCAAGTATAAAAATCAAACGAATGTTCATATTTGACCTGATTGTTTATAGTTCATAATGTGTGATCAAAACCGAAAGTTTCTGTGATGACTGCCCTTGTGCTGTTCACCATGTAAGAACTTATTCACTCTGTAAGAATTCGTTCACCATGTAAGAACTTGTTTGTTATGCTTCAGAAGATTGGAGACTGACGAGAATTAGGCTTGAGATGGATTAATGATTGTGCATTGAGCATTGACTCCCCTATACAGAATTTTATTGTTGTTAACAACCATTTGATCAATAAATATGAGAGATGCCCTCTCAAAAAAAAAAGTCAGATCGTGGGGGCCCACCCCCAAGATTCCGAGTCTGGGGTGAGGCCTGGGACTCAGCATTTTTACCACGTTCCCGGGAGACGCTGATGCTGCTGGTTGGGGCCACACTGGCAGGCCCACTGCTACGCCCCAAGGAGCAGCAGTGCATCGGTCTGCTCTAGGAAGCTCTACAGAGAGTGGGTTATTGGATCCCAGTTCTAATTGCTAGATTTGAGCAGTTACACAGAGAAATGATAGGTGATACGGAAGAAAGGATCAGGAAAATGATCAAAAGGATGCAAAATAAATCAGAAAAAAAATGACTTAGGTAATTGGAATAATTTTATTTGAAAAATAAGAGAACAATATTGTTTAATTGATATTTTCAGTAGATAAATGTGAACTGTGACTAGGGTGTGTCTATCTCCAGGGGCTGCACCAAAATGAATAGAAGTGATTGAATTAAGAAAGTCTGAGATTAGGTATATTAAAACACCACTAAAGATTGAGGGAAAGTGTGGAATTTCAGTTTCCACAGATATCTTGACTTAAATGATTGAGATGTGATATATGAAATCCACTCCCTAAGTTTTCTTCCAGTTGTTAGATAGTATCCAAGAATAAATTTGCTCATACAGGCCAAAGGACCCTGGAAGGAGTAAAGATACAGTTGAATCAGAACCAATTATCCCTTAGGTTGTAGCCCAGTAACTACAATGTCTGTCAAACACAGACCTCGTGTGAAAGGTTTATGGTATTTTCATGATCCCAGATGAGAATCTCACAGATTCAAAGTAAGTTATCTGGTAAAAAACGCAAATCCAAGCCTTTCAGAGAATATTCTTTTACCTTTTAAAATATCCTAGTTGTAATTGCCCATTCAAACAGTCAGCTACCACGAAATCTGTACTGTAGCAAATGTTTTCATTTCTGCTCCAAACTTATTTTCAGTTGAAAGTTTGTTCACCAGCGCTTCATACTTTTTGAATTTTTTGATTAAAATAATTCCTATATTTCTTCTGTAAATATTTTATACCATAGAGAGATTTAAGTTATATATATTTAAGCTCCATTTCAACTATACACTTTAACATGCTTTGGTTGGACAAAAATGTTCTTACCTCCTTGAGCAGAAAGGAAGCACAGTGAATGACCATTGAAATGATTAATATTAGCAGTATTTTTGATGCTGAAAAATAATAAAAATTGCAGACAAATATCAAAATGAAAATTAGATATTTAAAAATATTTCTGATGTACCTAGCTAGAAAACGGTTTCTTTAGAATGAGTTCAGTTGAATTTTAGAGCACAGAACAAAAGTTTTCATCTCAGTTATGTCAAGATGGATTCATGAAAGGGCAGACCCCCCAAACATGAACCATGTGTCATAGAGAAAATTGTTCTTCTTGAAAAAATGGTGGTGAAAACCTTTGTTGCTAGGTGTACTCACACATGCATATGGATCACAGTGTGTATATATATGTACATGTATATATATGCACACAAAGTTCTGAAAAAATTGCCTTAAGGTAATGATAATTAGGGTTTTAAAAGGTGAGAACATTAATGTGGAAAATGCATATCTATAGATCTTACCAGATCCTGAGAAATTCTAGGAAAACTGAGAAGTTCCTATCCATTGAACACAGACTAGTCATCTATTAACTTCTGACAAGAATATACACTTAAAAAAAAGATATATGTAAAAGACCATATATTTTACATATATAAATATGTATATCAAAACACTTTTAAAGCATATATGTAAAATGCAATATGTATTTACATATATAAATATATTTTTAAGCGTTTATGCTTGGCACTTTTTTAATGTGTATTTTAAATCTAAATCTCTTTCCATATATACATATATCACCATGAAAATAAAGTCAATTGTCATTTTATTAATGAGCTAAACATTTCTTTATAAAGAGTTTAAGAAGTCTCCAAGATACTTGTATTGGCACTAAACATCTTTATTTCTCATCGGCTCTTTTAAGTTTCTAGGTTAAATCCTGGTTTAAATTCTGGGGGAGTCTAAGACTACTCCTGCACGTCAAGTCAGCTGAGCAGTCCCCCTCTTGAACTGGACTCTTGACTTAGGCTTCCAGGGAAGAAGGTGCCCTGCCACGCCCCCACCCCCACCCCCACCTCCAGGTAGCAGGGAGGAAAACGTTACTGTCAAGAAACAAACCTAATACAAAGAAATAAAGAGTTAAAGGGACAAAAGGGAGCAAAACCCTGGATAGCCAAGATTAGCTTCAACTAAGGATTCTGGTAAGGTCACTGACTTGTCCTCATTACAAGGATAACTGTTTCTACTGGAAATAATATGAATTCCTTGTTAGCTAAAAATTTTAATCACACAGAATAAAAGATTACCTGCTACCTCAGGACTGCTGGAGATGAAACCGTTTTCCATGATGGAGTTAGTCCTGTTGCAAAGTTAATGACATTGAATTTATAAACATTAAATATACATACGGGCACACACATACGTAAGCATAGACTCGTATATCGAGACGTACACATTTCTTAATAACTCCATAGAAACAATGAAGAATTGTAGGAAATCACATAAACATCCTTGAATCTTCACAATTTAAATGGTAATGTTAGATAGAGTTGAACTGAAAAATCTCCACTGAAATAGGATGTTTTAGAAAACGGCTCAAAAGCAACCATTTAACTAGTACTTATAAGACCATTACAAATGGATGTAGGTGTATAATATGAAGTTTAAAGTAATAAGTGAAGGAAAAATCTGTCACTATATCAGTAAAATACTGCAATGTGCCTCGGGACTGGCCTTGGTCCCGGGGGGAAAATGCTTCATGGAGAAAAGCACACTAAAATCAGACTTACGTCACACAGGGCCGTGTTGATGGCCACATCACATGTGATTGTAAACAGGAAGCTTTCTGTCTTAATTGCAGAACTAAAACTTCGTGACAGCGACAAGCTGCAAGTCATTTCCCTCAGCCCTCGCATCCAGCCCTCATCCGGAGGGATCAAAGGCAGCCTGGTGCAGAGAGGGAGACAGGCATAGACTTTGGAAAACCTGGGTTCAGATCCCGACTCTACCTGTGAGGCTGTGTGGCCTCAGGCAAATTTAGCTTCTCTTTGCCTCAGCTTTCTTATTTGTGAGTGTGTTTTTGTGAACACAGCAGCAGAGCGGATAAAGCACCCAGCATGAGGCCTGGCACACATCTGGTGGTGCAACACAGTACATACTATTATCATTTTAATTCTTACTATTACATATATGCAAATGGAACCACTGTTTCTACAAAAACATGATTTATTGCTTTAAAACCTCATTATGGATATTGCCTAGCTCATGCCAAAACCAGCTTACCTCAGTCATTTCTCACATGGCGATGCTGTTAACTTTTAAGTGATTAAAAACAGACATCATGTTCCATCTACCAACTCCATCAGATGTACAAAAGAAGGATGTTAAAGGCATCGACTTGACTAGATTGATCACATGGTGCTATGAATTGAAAATCTTTTCCCACTTCTGAAATATTTCACTCTCTCTCCTGCCTCCATAAGTAACCTAAGGGAGGAGATACGGATTCAAGTGTAGGATTTATTCACACTTGTGCTACATAAGATGGGCTTTGGAGAGATGGTATCAGCTGCAAGTGGCCAAAATGGTCCTGAGACCACCTTGGGTATAATATTTGGGACAAACCAGTGAAATTAATTATTACAAATGATTCCCCAAGGACCCTGAAATACTGGTCTTGCCACCATCTGAGCTGATGTGCTGTCCAGAAATTCCTCATTGGCATAGACACAGCTACAAATCCATAGCAAATAGGGGAAAGAGATCTGTGTCCAAAGAATCTGTCTGCACTACCAGAAAAGATGCTCAGACCCAGTGACTTTGAAATATGTTTAAAATTAATTTTTCTGTGTAATTTCCTGACTCAATATTTGCTCTCTGAAAACAGTTTTTTATTGCATTTAAGTTGGGCTTTTTTGGTGAAAAGAAGGAAAAGGAATTCATGCTTATTTGGTGAACAGCCACTTGGTCGTTCTGCTTGTGAACTCGCATAATACAGCAGGTAGACGTCACAGTCAAATATGTATGTTATGCACTCACAGATTTAATCATTAAAGTAGGAGACCACCTGTTTCAAATGCATTTTGCATCACAGACAATATAAACCAGAAATACTTGGTCTACAATATTTAGTTCTATTTGTCTCAATCAAATATAACTATTAATACATTCTTAGATATAGAAAGATAGGAAAGGTGATATTTTTCATATTTTGTGATAGCTTTACATTGATTTATTTTTCAGAATATACTAAAGTAAATTTTATCTATTTTCGACAGTAGTATTAAATTTGTTCTTTTGTTTCCTGAAAGCAATCAGAATGTAGCTTAAGAAACTACAGTGGTGGATCTAGTCATCCTACTTCATATGTAAATCAAAACAAATTTCATAATTCATTTTAGGAGGACATATTGAAAACCTGTACTGAAAAACAGCTCATTTGATTCTGGATTTACATGGCGACATTTGAAACCAGTGGTCTAGCTAACGCAGGCAGCCATGCAGAAAGTCACAACATTCATGGAAATACCAAAGGAATTGTGAACAGTAGTTGCTGAAAGTAGCGAATGAGTAAGAACGGGTTTGTGGTTTCAGTGTTGGTAACTTATTACTGAGTTCACGTTAATAAAATCAGGTCCCTTGCACACATAATCATGTAAACTATTTGTGTTGGCTTGAAAGAGACTGTCTTCTGTTAAATACATACAGCATTGAAAAATCTACCTTGACATTTAAAAAACCTGTCTGGAAAAAGTCATTTTCCTTCCTTTTCCTCATTCAGCTTTATTTTAAAGTCTAGGTAAACACTCTGAGAGCAGTTTACTTTTTATAACATCGTGGCCAAATCACATCCTTTCCTTTCCCACCCTCCAGCAATTCTCCAAATAAATATAAACAAAAACCCCACCCCCAAATGAAACAAAATAATATTAGTACAGCCACAAACTCAACAATTTCTGTTAAAGGGTGAAAACACTGGTAACATTTTCACTGCAAGTCACCTAACTCATCGAAATGAACGCTTTACAAATGCCAAGTGGTCCTGTGGTTTGAAAGAAGCCAGCCTGAAGAATTTAAGGAAAGCTACTCAGCCCTCTGGCCAGGCAGTGGAAGTGCTTGGTAAATGCAGATTTTAGTGAACAGTGTCCCAGTGGAACGCTGCTACACATCACTGGGTGATCGCGCCCTCTGCGAGAGACCGGACGGGATGCAGCCGCAGCAAATGAGGCAGAGGGCTTTCTGGATCTCTTGGTTTCTGAAAGCATATATGACAGGGTTGATGATGGAGTTGTAGGTAGCAGGCAGGAGGGTGGCGTAGGTGTAGATGGAGGGGTAGGTGTAATCAGCTATCAAGGAGTAGAGGGTGAAAGGCATCCAGCAAGCAGCAAAGGTCCCCAGGATGATGGCCAGGGTTGAGACCCCTTTCCGAGTGGTCACATAGTGGGAGGTGGCCAGGAAGTGGTGCTGCAGGGCTATCTGATGGGCGTGCCTCATCACGATCTTACAGATCTGGATGTAGAGCTGAAGCATGAGCGCAAACATGAGCAGGAAGGACACAGAAAGGATGGCCGCGTTGTTCTTGGTGAGGGGTCTGACCACGCTGCAGGCGGACTCGTCTCGGAGGCAATTCCAGCCCATGATCGGCAGCAGCCCCAGGCAGATGGAGGTCCCCCAGAGCATGATGAGCATGACATAGGTGAACGTGACCGTCCTCTCCGAATGGTATGTCAGAGCATAATACAGGGACAGGTAGCGGTCCACAGTGATAGCCAGCAAGCTGCAGACAGAGGCAGAGAAAGAGGCGACAATGAGTCCGATTGTGACCAGCTTGGTGGCTTCTGACTGAAGCAGGTAGGCAAAGACAAAATTGAAGATGAGTCCGATGCCGGCCAGCAGGTCCGCAAGAGCCAGGCTGCCTATTAGCAGGAACATGGGTGCTCGCAGGCTGGGGTTATGGAAGATGATAAGGACCACAATGGCATTTTCACAGGAGATGAGGGTTCCTGAGGTACACAAGACAATGTCCCAGGGGTTGACAACAGGCTCTGTTTCCGACTCTACAACGGGAACCTGGGAGGAGGCAGCAGCCGAGATGTTCTCCGCAGCACCGGCATCTAAGTAATCCCGAGGCAGCCCGCTTAAATTGACCTTCAGGTCTTCATTCATTTTAACCCCCGTCCTCTTCAACGAAAAGACAGGCTTTTTAACGTTTAGATACAGCAGGGTGACAATCCACAATCATGCAAAACACACACACACACACACACACACACACACACACACACACAGCAAGCCAGCCCCTACTGAGATGCTACTATCAAATGCCACAAGCTTCATGAATTATAAACCGGTAGGAAACAAAACAAAAGCCAGAGTCTCCGTGGTTGAAAACCCACAACAAAAAAATACCGTTTGGCACTGGGGAAAACACGGGACAGGACTTGAAAACACGAGCGCGAGCGAGGCAGGCAGGCACACACGGAGCGGCGGCGGCTGTTGCTAAAGTGCTGGGGATACACGTTTGGAAACCACGTCCTGCATGCTGAAAACCAGCGGCTGTCTGGCATCGGGGCGCCTGCCGAGGAAACCACGCAGCAGCGACAGGTCGCGAGCCGGCGCCGCCATCCTCGGCGGAATATCTGAGTCGCCCATTTCCACCGGACTCCCACCCTCCAAAAACAGCCGTGGCGCGCGTGCACACACTCACACACACACCCCCGGCCAGAACAAAGAGTGGTCCCAGCCGTCCCCCGTGTGCAGGGGCAGGCGGGGCAGGGCCACAAAAGGCAGGTGTGTGCAGTGGAGGTGTGGAGACAGACAGACAGATGCCCATGCACTGCCGCCGCTCCCCGGGCGGCGGGGACGCGCGGCGGACGCCAGGGGACGGACAGGGCGCGGGGGTCGGCAGGGGGGTCACCTTGGCATGCCCAGGCCGAGGGGGCTCCTCCGGTGCTTCGGACGCGCGCGGGCTACTCGAGTTGCCAGTCTGCGCTGGGGCCCGCGAGGGCGAGCGGCCGGGAGGGCGCGGGGTGCGCGCTCCGCGCAGGTGAGCGGCGGGCGGCAGGTGAGCGGCGGGCTCGGCTCGCCTGTCCCGCTCTCCCCGCCGCGCGCCCGCCCGGCCCACCGGCTCCCTGCGCGCGCGCGCCCCCGCCCGCGCCGTCCCGCGCGCGCGCCCGCCCGCCCGCGGGAGCCCCTGGAGGCCGGCACACGCCCCCACCAGATCGGGCGCTGGGGGCGGGCGAGAGACCCCGGCAGGCCCCGGGGAAAGAGCACCCGGAGGCCGAGGACCGCAGGGTCACCCTCGCTGCCTGCTGTCCCGCATCCCCCGGGGCTGGCGGTCCAGGGCTTGGACGCGGGAGGGGGCAGGCGAGCGCCGCCTGCGAGCCCGGTGACCTATTTCGTTCCTGGGGGCTCCCTGGGGAGTCCTAGTCTCCAGTGGCCGGCTCCTCCGCGCCTTTCCCTCAACTAAGGCCTGCAGGGTCAAAAGAACTGCGTAGGGGGGTAGGCAGGATCAGCAGCAGGGGTGCGGGGTGAGCAGGTTGGGAAGGCAGATCTTTAAAGCGGGCGAGGGCCCAGCCAGCTGTTTGAGAATTGCCTTTGACCGCACCGCACCCCAGTCGCAAAGGGGCCCCTTTCTTAGGTGTATCTTGGACCTGGTTCATTATTATTGTTCCCCGGGAACGTTTGCTTAACAGGATATAGGGTGTTACGTGAATCATCATTATCATTAAGTGGCACTTACCAAGTACTCCTTGAGCTGTGCTTTCGGTGGAAATCATGTACTGAGTTCTTGCAGAAGCTTCCTGCGGATGCTGGCCAAAACCCATTCATTGAGGTGCTCAAGTGGCAGTGTTAATTTATTTTTTCATTTCAACACATTAATAGGTTCTAACATTAACCTGATACCTGTCTGCTCTAATGAGCTTATGTCTCCTCTGGATACAAAACCCAGAGCGCCTAGGAGATCGTAAGTTTAAAGATGGGAGAAGGAGAAGGCATAATATCCTGGCCTTTTCCAGTGAACAGTGCAGGTTTTCCCTTCTGCTTTTCTCCACACACAGAGGGGGACCTGTATGAATAGAAGGTCCACAGGGCATGGGGCCCTTTAACTCCTTCCCACGTGGGCATCACCCACTGGCCATCCTGTCTCCCACTGGCGCTCACTGCCATTCCTTTCCCCAGCTCTGCAGGCTCACCCACCCTTGGCTTCCCCTTCTCCTCCCCGCAGTCAGCTCCTGCCCCTGCAAGATCACTCCAGCTCTCCCTGCACGCCAGTTCTCCGCTACAGATCAGTAATTCTGGGGGGAGGCCCAGCTTCTGCCTTCGCTACCCTCTCTCCCAGCAATCCTGCTGCTGCTGGACTCCCACACTTAGAGAAGCAAGGTTCTGTGGAGTTTTAAGAATTGCTTGTACCCAGTGGGGACACATCAGACATCTGTACCTGCCAAGAACCATGCTCAGGGCCGGGTGTACAAATTCAGTAAGACGTGGCCTCTCTGCTCACAGGCATGAGACACATAAATAGCCATAATACCAGGCAGCAAATGCTGTAATGAAGGGATGTACATCTTCCTTTCAATTTCTATTGATGAATCAAAGCACTTTTGGAATAAAAGGATGAAAAATAGTGTTTAAACATACACGTAGCGGTTTCAGCATGATACAGTTTCAACTACTTGCCAAAACTTTAGGAGCCTCTCACCAGCAGTGCAGTTTAAGGAGTGTGAATGCACAGCACTGGCCAGACACTCTTATAGTCAATCACACAGATCCCAGAGCTCATGATGGTGCAATTGATTCCCTCTGTAGCATGTTTGGGAAATAAGAAAAAGGGGAAGAACTAAGGATTGGGAAGAGAAAAATTGAGGAATTGGCTGGCTAAGGTTGGTGTAGCTTTGGAGTGAAACCAGGAGGAAGGTACAGGGAGGATCCGGGACTGCTTACACGGGGGCTGGGACGCAGCGAAGTGGCAGACCTGGGGCTGCAGCAGTGTGGATGTTCAACTCCGCCAGGTTGCCAAGGTCGGCTGTAGTTCACAGTTCTGCTCAGTCCCCCTTCCCCTGGTAACAAAAAGAAGAATTTAAACTTTACTGTACTCCTGGGAACAGACTGGTGGGTCCTGTACAGAGGGGATGGGGGAGTGGGTGAAATAGATGAGGGAGAGAAAGATGAGGAAAGTCTCCGGTAGCTTGATCCGGGTGATGGTTTCGTGAGCGTACACACATGTCAAAATCCACTGAGCCGTACACTAAGATGTGTGCACTTAATTGTACGTACCACACACACACACACACACACACACACACAAACTTTACTGCACTCCCAATTCTCATGCATTAGTGTATTTATTAGAACTTTTGTTGCCAAGGGGTACAAATCCAATTCAAAGTGGCCTAATTAACAATGGATGTTGCTGTCTGGCAGGGCTGGGTAAGGTCCTGGAGGGATTCATGGAGAAGGAGAAGCTGCGGGAACAGAATTCTAGCCGTGTGCTGAGGCGCCCAGTCACTTACTTCTTGTCATTGCTTCTCTGTGTTTGCCGGCCTCAAGCTGTCCTTTCCTAGACGAGCACCTCCCAGGTAGCTGTCAAAGTGACCCCAAGCAGCCCCTGGTTGGCATGCTGAGACTGCCTCCCAGCCATTGAGAGGCATTGCCACAGAGAACTCTGGCCAGGCCTGTATGCACCCAGCTCTGAGCCAACCATGCGGCTGATGCGATGAGATGAATCATCTGGCCAGGACCGGACCGTGTGTAGAGTCCTACAACGGGCTTCCCTGTACGGGCATTTGCTTAGAAGGAAAGTGAGTTGGGACACCAAGCAGCAAAATGCCTGTTGTCCTCCACAGCTTGCAACCTGGTGAGCAGGGCAGGAGGTTTTGCAGGGCCTCCTGTACCATGGTCCTAGCGTGGCTGTCTGCCAGGCTGTCCTCTCAGTTTATTCACCAGCTATCAGAGGACACAGCAGCAGACGCCTTCAGTATGTATGCTTATAGCCTTTTCTCATCTCTTAGCTCTTTTGTCATTTCTTTTATAACTTATGCAAGAAATTATAAACCTTAAGCCGAGTCTGGCATTTTCACCACCTATACAACAATCACTGCTTTGTGTGAGAAAGGCTCTGTGCCATCCTAGTCATTCACAATGTCTTTACCACCTTCGACCCTGTGCCCACATTTATTAGCTCCTCCTTGTAACTGAATTTATAAATTTGTAAATTGTCCCCAGAGTACTAGCTGGAGCAAGTCAAAAACTGAACAAGTACTCTACCAAGTACCTGGTGTCTACGTTGAAATGTTACTAATCAGCTTCTTTCCTGCTCGTGTTAATGATTACTAGTCGACTTCTATATATTTGATTAGTTGGCGCACGAATCTGAGCCAGACTGACCATGCTTTATTCTGCCTCGCCGAGGATCTATATCTGAGAATAAAACATGACTCCAAATTAAGGTTTTTGTTACTTTACTTATAGTACATTTTATTGTAGTTTAACTACATACAGAAAGTGCTATTTCACAAGTGTACAGATTAGCAAAGAGCTACCAAATGAACATACCCATGTCATCACTACCCATCCTGAGAAATAGAACATTACTGGCACCTCAAAACCTTCCGCTGCCCCATCCCAGTTATCTAGCCCAATCAGTAAAGGAAATTACCCTCCTCATTTCTAAACCCATAGATTAGATTTGCCTATTTTTGAATTTTACATAAATGGCATCACATAGCATGTGTACTTCTGTGTCTGGCTACTTTCACCCAACATGACTACTGTGAGAGCTACTTATTTGTTGCAATAGAGTAGGAGTTGATTCTTTTTCATTGCTGTGTAATAGCCTCCCCAGAGCACTAGAGGATGCTTTAGGGGCATCTAAATTTTGCCAGTCAAGCCACTGGGGGCCTGGACCCTTACTGTACAGATATAAAAAGGAAGTGCTGACCTGGAGTTTCATTCAGATTGTAAATAGGAGAGAGCTTGCACTTGCTGGTCTTGTGGCAAAGACCATCAGCTTTGATCTGGGCACTGTGGCTGTGAAGGGTAGCCTGCTGCCAACTCAAGGGCACCATGCTCCATTGGCCAGAGATCCTGGAGAGTCACCTTGATATTCCTGGTATGCTCCATACAAGAACTCAAGGAGCAAAGTGGCATAACAGTCCTAGTATTGATGGTGTGAAGCAAGCACTGTTCACACAACCTCAATGTTTTGTGTTTGAGATGAAGAGTAAAACATCTTTGTATGCCAGCTTGCCAATAAGCTTTCTTTGCAAAGGAGCATTCCTATGGGGTCTATCACTTGATGCATGGTGAATTATGCATTTTTTATCTTTCTTGTCTATCTTTATCTATAATTGTACCTGATGGGCTTCCTGTGAGGCTCGGAGGAAATGTGCCGTGTGAGCAAAGACACACCTTTCCTTTTAATGAATTTAAAATCTTGGTGCCCTCCCACTGGATGTGGCTTCTTTAAGAGAGAAAATGGAAAGAATGTCCATGGGCAGCTCAAAGTAGGAAAATGACATATTTTGCTGATGTGTTACTTTGCTTCTAACTTTGATTTTACTATATCAGGATCTTAGGCAGCCAATGGTGATCAATACATTTTTACCAAAACATTATTGTTCGTCATGTCTCCATCCTGTAGCTCTTGAAATGCTGCCTTGAGGTGCTGGTGAGTGACATGGGGGAAATGAGAGGAGAAGACGACAGAATAACCAGGCCCCAGAGTGCTGGCTCAATGCCTGCCCTTGGCTGTGTAGGACATTAATATACTTCCTCTTCTGTGTGGCTCCTGCAACAACACAAAAGGCTGGGGATGCTAAATTTACACCCAAACTTTTGCAAGCTGTGTACACAGGTGTGACAGTGTGTGAGTCGAAGAGCTTTAGCGTGGTTTTGATAACAGGGCAGGAGAGTTATTAGTTCTGTGGTTTCGTCTCTGCATCATGCTCACCTGGCCCAGGGTAGTATGTGGTAATCAAAGAATGCATGCTTTGCTTGGCAATACAGCCGACTGTCCTAACTCTTCATCAGTCTACACTGGAGGCTCACACTTCTGGTTGCTTTACAATCAACTGAGTTTATACTGATTATGTAAGATCAGTGATCTCCAGAAATTTGGATTTCTGGTGTTGGTGAATTTCACCTGCAGCCATGTTACAACAACCAAACAGAGAGACTGTCATGGGGTTTCCAGACTTGAATTTTGCTAGATAAGTTCTTAAGTAAACTAAGCGAGCCAACTTCTAATTACTCTCATTATTATTTCACAGTCAAAAGGACGCTGTTAGCACATGCACAGCTGTATCTGAGACAAGAGGGGAGTGCTTTAAATATGAAATGCATACGGTTTTATGAGAACTCACTGCATTGCTCTGACTTTTCTTAGAACACCCATTTTACAGATGTGCAGAAACTGTCCCAACCCAAATTGACCAGGCGATGGCTCTTGAGAAGCACTGATGGGCATGATGATTTTGTATCTACTTCAAGGGATCACAGAAGAGATTTCATACTTTTTGTCTAATCAATAGGGAAAATGTACAGGTGAAGTTTCAGATTATACCCAGTTTTCTTTAGGCACTCGGGAACAGTCCCCGCCTCTCCACACCGCAGCTGGGTTTACAGAGCACCCCCTGGGGACCAGGCACCGTGCATCAGCTCTTCATTTTATGGAATTAGAAATACTCAGCTGCTGCCAGCATCTTGGATGTTGTCCCTGGGGAAATGGCCAGCCAGCTGCCTCCCATGAAGCCTCACAGAGTGGCATTGATTTCTCTGAGGACTTACTCTGACCTGGGGAGGTTTACATTAACCGACTGATATGCCTGAGTCCAAATGCCAACTATCAGATGATAAATATTTACTGTATCGGGAGCCAGTCTGAGCAGACCTGGGTGACCTTGAGCAAGCAAACCACAGCCACCATTCTCTGTCTGTAAAATGAGAACGGTAACAGCAGTTACCTCCCGGGGCTGGTGTGTGCGTGCGCAGGACGTGGGGAAGGCACACAGTGAGCACTCTTATCCCCGCCTGGCATATAGCTAAGGGTCCATAACAGCTGTGACTGTTGCTGTGGCCACTGTCTAGTGCCTTGCCTCCCGTGTGAGGGGGGATCCACGGGAATCCTGTCCTTTGAGCTGCGCTAGCCAGACAGGTTGTTGGCCATCCTCCTTGGAGTCATGGATTACAAAACACCCAGTCAGGAAATCCTAGTGGTTCTACCTTCAAAATGCATCCAGAATCCGCTGATTTCCAAAACTCGGAAGCAACCAAGATGTCCTTCAGCAGGTGAAGAGATAAACACACTGTGGCACATCTAGGCAATGGACAGTTATTCAGCAATAAAAAGAAATGCGCTGTCAAGCCAAGAAAAGACAAGGAGGCACCTAAAATCCATATTACCAAGTGAAAGCGGCCAGCGGGGAAAGGCTACTTCCAACCACACGACATTCTGGAAAAGGTAAAAGTATGGCGACAATGAAAGGATCAGTGGCTGCCAGGGGTTGAAGGGGGGGAAGGGTACACAGGCACAGAGCACTTTAGGGCTGGGCAGTACTCTGTGTGACACTGCAGTGGTGACACCTGTCCTTATACATTTGTCAAAACCCATAGAATGTACAGCACCAGGAGTGGTTCTAATGTAAGCTGTGGGCTTGGGGTGACTGTGGGGTGTCACTGCAGGTCCCTCATTGTCACAGATGGGTCACTGGTGGGGGATGTTGATAGTGGGGACACGGTATGCTTGTGGGGGCCGGGGGTACCTTGGAAACCATAATTTCTGCTCAATTTTGGTATGAATCTAAAGCTGCTCTAAAAAACAGTCTATTAAAAAAAACTAATAGAGGAACGTTGTAGGAGATAAATTGAAACAATGAATCAGCTATAAAATGATCAATTAAAAATATTAAAAAGGCAAAATATACCAATTCTCGGTTCATCCCGCGCTACCACCTTGATCCAAATGGCCGTTGTCCCCACCTAGATTATCCCAAGAGCTTCCAGCTGGTTTCCAGCTCCCTCTCAGCCTGCTGCTGGCCTACCTCAGTGAGGTGTGCCGCCTCATCCAAGCCCTCCATGCAGCCCCATCCCACCCAGAGCCAAGTCAAAGCCTTCACGCCGGCCATAACCATCCAGCCCTCTGGCCACTCTGCTTCCTCCCAGCACCAGGGTCTTCCCCACAGGTGTATGAACGGCCCCTGCCTTCTTTGGGTCTTTCCTCAAATGTCCCATTTTCAGGGAGACCTCAGCTGCCGTGTCCATGCTGTACACCCTCAATACCTGCTAGCCTCTGCCGACTTCATTTCCTTCCTTTCTCTCATCACCCCTGGTAGGCCAGGCATTTTATTTCCTTACCTTGCTTAGCTGCCTCCACCCCACAATACTAGCTCTATTTGGTCCACTGCTTTATCTACAGTGCCCAGGACACTGCCTGCTGCTTAGAAAGGCCTATGGATGATGGATGGTGGGCTTTCATGGGAAGTCAAGAGAGCTGAATTTTGCACCGTGAGACCGAGCTCTGCAGGGCAGGTCTTCCCCATGAGCCTGGGACCTTTAGTGTCTAATGACCGAGGGGATCCCTCTCAGGGCAATGCTGAATGGGCTCGGCCAGGTTAGAGGCAGGTCCTGCTCACTTTAGAGCCCCTTTGTCTTTTTCAAAGGATGTGCCTTCATGCCAGCAGAGGAACAGATGGTGTTAGAGGCTGAATTGTGCCCCTCCCAAATTTATACATTGAAATCCTAATCCCTGGTACCTTAGAATGTGGCTCTATTTGGAGATGGGGTCTTTAAAGAGATGATGATTAAGTAAGATGGGGTCATTAGCAGGGGGCCTTAACCCAAGCAGAGTGGTGTCCTTATCAGAAAAGAAGACTAGGACACAGACATATACAGAAAGAGGGAAGGCCAGGTGAAGGCAGGGAGAGGGCGGCCATCTACAAAGCAAGGAGAGACCCCTCAGAAGGAGCCAACTGTGCCGACACCTTGACCTCAGACTTCCAGCCTCCAGAGCTGTGAGACAATAAATGTTCAGTTTCAGCCCCCCAGTCTGTGGCACTCTGCTATGGCAGCATTGCAGACCCATGTGGATAAGTAGGAGCAGATAGATTCTGACAGGAAGTCAGGCACTTCCGGAGGGCCTGAAATTGGTCCAGAGGAGAGCTCTCTAAATGGCATCAAGAAACATTGCTATTGCACAAGGTGCTACTACATGTTTGGGAAGTGCCCTAGTACCATTGATACCCCAGGCCTGTCCCTTTGCTCCTCAGGGTGCACCAACCAACTTCCAGCAACCAACACCCGCATCTCTTACCTGAGGACTTTCTCTGGTTGAAAGCCTGCTTTGCCGTCTGCACTGCAGGTTGGAAGTGTCCAGAAATCTCTGCCCTGGTCGCAGCTGTCTGCCAATGACTGATGGGAATTGGTGTATACATACCCCAGCTCTCTCTCTCCTCTCTGGTCTTAATTAACTGGATTAACAAGTTGCCATAATCTTTGCAGACTGAGGAAGCCACCACAGCCTGGATGATGTGTATATTTGTCTGTGGTGCTGCCCACTCAGTTCCAAGTATGCCAAGCACTCCAGCAGGTAAAGCTCACTTTATATCCTCCTGCTGTTTGGAGATTTAAAACTCAAGCTGTCCAGTTTGTTTCTGTGTGGTTACGTCAAGTCCCTGGTGCATGTTTTACTGAGACTGTTAGAAGGTTTAGGCTCCAGTGTCTCTTGGAGGGAAAGAGTTAATCAGCTCAGGCTGTTATAACAAAATGCCACGGACTGGGTGTCTGAAACAACAGTAGCCTATTTTCTCACAGTTTGGAGGTTAGAAGTTTAAGATTAAGGTTCTGGCCAAGTACAGTTTTTGGAATGTGTGTGTGCATGCATAAGGAAAGAGCAAGCAAGCTCTCTGTCTCTTCTTATGAGGACACCGAGCCTGTTGGAGTAGGGCCCCAGCCTTATGACCTCATTTAACCTTAATTACTCCGTAAAAGCCACGTCTCCAAACACAGCCATGTGGAGGGTTAGGGCTTGACATGTGAATTTTGGGGGATACAAACATTCAGGGTGTAACAGGTAATTGCTTAAAAAAATACCTGCTTATTGCCTGCTTTCTCTCTCGTGTCTCCTTTCTCCATTCCCTACCAATCATTTCCAAAATGAGTAATCCTAAATCTTTGTCTCAGGGACTGCTTCTGGGAGAACCCAAACGAAAACAGAAAAGCTGAATGCTATATATCCTTCTTGAAAAATCACAGCACTTGTTAACATATTAAAGGCTCCAGGAAGTCCTCTGTAAAGAAACATTTCTTTGAGTTCAATCCGGAGTTTCACAAACTTCCTTAACCAGGGAACCCTCTCGTAGCCCACTTTGGAATATTCTTAAATATTTCCTGTAACTTACCTGGAAGTGCTGCTATAGGGCTGGTGAAAGTCGGAAGTCCATGTAATTGGTTTATTTTATGATTGTTGCTGGGTGAGCAGGGTGAGGTCCGGGTACGCCTGTAGGCTGCTGACATCTTAGCTGGATGAATGTGTGTGAAGACAGAAGTCAGGGTCTGCACATGGCAGTGCTGGCCACCAGCATTCATCATCCATCCATCCAGAGGGACTGGGCTAGAATCTGCTGTTACAAGGACATGCCTCCCAGCCTCAGAGGGCTCCAGGATAGCCAGGGAGAAAGAGGAGAGAGCAGTAATTAGAGTGAAAAACACACACAGTGACAGCATCGTACCTGCTCTGTGCTGGCTCCCGGGGGAATGAATGACGAGAAAAAGAAGTGGTCGTGTGCCTGCCTGGGGCTGGACCCTCAGATGCCTCAGAGATGCTTAAGCTCTGGTCATCAGTTGTAGGACAATGTTTTATTCATTCATTTCCAGATTTATTAGAATTTCAACCAACTATCTCTATGACCACTTCCCTCATTTCCCCCAAGAAAAATCAAATTCACCGATGTTGAAATAATATCTTCAGTCCAACAATGAATTGTACATATTCATATTCCAACTATTTAAATGTGTTATTTATGGGCTAATATTCTTCCTATTAAAATTAAATGGCATGAAATTTGAATTAGCTCAGTTGAATTCATTTCCTTCTCTAATGTATTTATCCAAGACTCAGAGGAGGGCAGGCAAAGGCCATCTTGGTTTCATTCAATACAACATTTGTTTCAAGCTCCTAATTTGGACTTGAAAATACTCCTGGGCCTGGAGGAAGTGAAAACAGCTCATCTGCCACCCTTAGTCTTCTTAGCTGGAAACAGAGATAAAAATGGTACCAGTTTCACAGGGTTTGTGTTTTGAGTTTAAATTAATTAATGCATGAAAGACACTTGGAGCAAGGCCTGGCACATAATAGGTGCTCGTGAAGTGCTCAATGGCCAGATGTTGTTATTCCTGAGAGTCTCCTTCCATCCAGGCACAAAGAACAAGTACTAAAGGATTAGACTGGGAACAGGAGACTTGGATTCTTGTCCCTAACAAGAGGTCTGACTGCAAGACGTAGTCAGAGAAATGTACAGCTGGAAAGAGACCACACTTCTACCCCGCTAAGTCATAGATGACGTGACCTGGGGCTGAGGAAGCATCCATTTTCTCACTCCCACCACATTCTCTTTACCGCCCACACCTTTGGCCTCAATTATATACCGCTGAGAGCTGACCTCCCACTTCCCTTTATGTAAATCCCATAAGACCTGGGGTGTGGGGGGTAATTATAAATTAACTTCAAATTAAACAGAACAACCACCGTTCCAGAATTCTTTCTTAATCAGAAAGTGGGCTTTTTCACCAAGTTTTTATAAGCATGAAGCAAATGACATAAATAATACAACATTTAGTTTTTAAAACAACAAATAAATCCCAGTGAACGTGAGAGGTTTATCTCTACCCTGTCAGTTCTTTGTTAAGAATCACTAACCTGGGGTAGCGGGTAGAGGTTTTCAAATTGCTTGCAATCCATTAGTGGATCCTGAAATCAGTGAAAAGAATTTCTTAGAAAATAAAATAGAGGAAAAAAAGAATGAATCACAAAAAGTACTTTTAAAAAAAATAAAACTTCTATTTTAATTGTATGTAAGCATACCTCTCTGTGTAAGTATGAATTCGGAGTAGCAATCAACCAGCTGTGGCGTGTGCTCAAAATAATGTGGCAAATACCGATGTGGTCCATCACCATCAATTCTCAGATGAAGACACAGGGGTCCCCTCGGAGTCTCCCCTCTGCTCTTCTAAGACATGGCTCGCTCTAAGCTCACTGACCCGGAGTGTTCTGTGTCCTGGCTTCCTCCATCTTTCCATCCCAGCCCGGGATCAGAACTGTCTCCTTGGGTCCACATGCAATTCTATCATCCTTAAAAAAATTAGATTTCCTTTAGCAAATAGTATTTATTACTGTGGGAAAATAGACTAACCCATTTTAGAAAGATTTCCTGGGAGGGTTGAAATAAAAGGTTGAAATGAAACTTCATCAATTAGAAAAGACCTCATCAATTAGAACAACCCCATCTCAGTCTCTGAGGGTTCGGTTGACCATACATTTTTCACAGCCTCCTGTGCCCCCATTTCATTCCACCCCTGTTCATTAGCATCGTGTTGAGCACATGTGTCAACCTGAATCTGTTTGAGAATTGCCTGGGTGAAGGGAAAATTATTTCCCTGCTGTTCTGGGAGGGATCCCAGGGAAAGGCTGGGTGTTACACGGACTCGTGAGTTCTGGGGAAGTGTACTTGAGCTCTGGTGCACATTAGTTCAACCCACTATTATTGACAAGTTGGACTGGGCAACAAATTGTGATGTTTTGACTTTGGAGTCAAGCAGACCTGGGTTCACATCCCGGCTCTACAACAAGCTGAATTGTAACCTTGGGAGGCTCTGTCATCTCATTATAGCCTTAGTGTTTTCATCATTCATTCCACAAATTTTTCTTGAGAGCCAGTTGTGTGCCGGGCACTGTGCTGTGGGCAGGAACAGAGCGAGGCAGTGCTGCTGTCACGGAGCTTAACATGTGCCCTGGAAGAGATTTATTGCACAGATAGTCATTTAATTATAATTGTAGTGAATCATCAAAGAACACCACAGAGTTGATCAAAACTATGTCGTACCATAGGGTCATTCAACAGAGGGATACTGTAGAATGGATCAGCACCTTCACGGGTGAGGCCAGGAAAGCAGAAGGAAGTGAGGTCAGTGCTAACAGAAGCCTCTGCCAGGCCGTGGGGAGCCGGGGATGGTGCTGCGTGGCCCCAGCTGGAGGCAGGACCAGGCCTTTGCACTGCATGCCTCCGGGGCCAGTCACAGGCTGCAGGCCGCCCCTGTGTGAGGCAGATCCCCAAGGGGCTCCACAGTGGGTCCCGGGCCCCTCGCAGCCCCCTCCAGCTACAAGGATGAAGGCTTGTCCCAAAGGGGACCTGTCTGCTCATTTAGAAAACGAGTTCCCTGGAGAGCTGGCGTGCAAACCCCCATCTCAGTTTCCCAGGGGACTCGCCCCAAGTCCGTGATGGTGACGAGCATGGCAGGAGCGGGGATGGGCAAGGGGAGGGGTGCAGATGTATTTTGGAGGCAGAGCTCTAGGACCCGCTGCTGGATGAAACGTGAGCCATGAGGAACGCACAGGACTACGGGGGTGCCTCCTCGGTTTGGGGCCTGAGAAACTAGGGTGTGGCTGGTGCTATTTTCTGAGAATTGTGGGGAAAAGCACCAGCCACAGGAATTTCAGTGTGTTCCAAAATAAGGGCTCCCAGCTCCAATTATTACGTACCCCTCTAATGATAGCTGTTTGTTTGCCTTCTGAGCAAACAGATACCTTCACCCATCTCGTTTTCATTGCAGCCTGCAGGGTGGTGTCATTTCCCCTCTCCTGAACGCCCTGACTCCCTTCGCCCCTTAACCATTCTCTGCTTCTGGCTCTGCTCCGTACACCACACTGGCCTTCTCTCCCTTCTTTCTGTGCACCAAAGACCCTGTGACCTCAGGCCCTTTGTACGTGCTGTCCTCCACCTGGAGTGCTCTTCCCCCCATCCCCCAACCACCTCCACTCTCTGGCTGTCACCTTCATCAGGTATCTCTCCATGTGGCCTCTCTTATCCTCCCAATGTTAATCAGATTAGGGTCTCCTGTCTCCTGGTCTAACAGTGCCCTCAAATATTCCTTTACTGATTAACTGGCAAGTTGTCTTGTCCCCCAGTATATTCCCAGTGGCTAGAATGGGAGGTGCTTAATCATTATGTGTTCACTGGGAGCCAATTATTTGTTTGTAATCCAACCAGTTATTTTGAGAAGTGAGGTATGAGAGAGTGGGTATGCACTTCTCACAGGATTTTTGGGAGGACTTTAAGGTGAGGAGCTCGAGAAAGGACAGAAAATAGAGGAGAGATATTTACAGAGAAAATGTATGTAGTTTTCTTTTTTTTTACTCTCCCAGATCTGATGTAAGGGATTACAGAGTAACTTTAAAACCGTGGTCTCAACCATAGGTCTCAGTCCACAGATTCTGATTTACATAGACTAGGGCACAGGGCTGGGCCTTGGGATTTTAAAAATCTTCCAGCTGATTCTCTGTGTGGCCAAAGTCAAGAACCAGTGCTGTAAAAGGTGAGGAGGGAGGGACACTTGTATTTGACACGGCTGCTATCCTTCTGGAAACAGTGGTGCTCATGGTGAAGTGTCACTGTGCAGTCTGACCACAGAGAGGGCGCAGGTGCCACAGCCAGCAGCCATCGATGTGGCCAAGAAGTCAAGGTGCACCACCATTTGAGGTGAATCTGATCTTCATGGACCTTGGCAATTTGCCAACAGCTGTGAGCAAAGTTCCCTGGCTCCTTTGACATGGTGTCTGCTTTTGTTTATCACAAAGATAGTTGAGAAAACATTCCAAATAAAACCAGTTGCACCTGTTTCTATAAAATGATACTGTGTCCTAGTTTTCTTAAAGCTGAGATTCACTTGGTACCCCCTTTTCAAAGTCATTACTGCTGTAAATTCAAAATGTTCACACACAAAAACAAACTACACAAGATCATTTTGCAGATTCTTCTTAGTGGGGGCAATTGATTCCATTTATTTTCTCTTGTTTTTTTATGTGTTGGTATATGTTAATGCCTTGTCCTATCATGTTGGTTATATGTTAGTACTTGAAGCAGAAAACATTTCTGCAAAGAGTTATCTTTGTTAACATTAGCAATTCTTTTTCTGTTGTGCAAAAAATATGTAATATAAAATGTACCACTTTAACAAGTTTTAAATGTGCTGTTCAGTGGCACTATGTGCATCCACATTGTTGTGCAACCCTCACCACCATCCATCTCCAACACCCTCATCTTCCCAAACACAAACCCCACCCCCATTCAACACGAATTCCATTACCTGTCTCTTCCGAGGCCCGTCTGCTTTCTGTCTCTATGCATCTGATTTACCTCAGTGCCTCATTTAAGTGAGACTGTACATTTTTTGGGTCTGGCTTGTTTCACTTAGCATGAAGTCCTCAAGGTTCATCCATGCTGTAGCATGTGTCTGATTTTTCTTCCTTTTTATTTCAGTAGATTTTTTTTTGTTTTTAATTTTATTTTGTTTGTTAAAAAATTGTTTTAATTTTTTTGTTTTTAATTATACACATAACAAAATTTATCATATTAACTCTTTTTAAGTGTGCAGATCGGTGGTGTTAAGTACACTCACATTGTGCCACCCATCTCCAGCACTCCTTCCATCTTGCAAAACTGAAACTGTCCCCATTCAACACTGGCTCCCACTCGCCCTCCCCCAGCCCCTGGCACCCACCATCCTGCTTTCTGTCTCCCTGAATTTGACTACTCTAGGTATCTCTTGTAAGTGGAATCATACAGTATTTGTCTTTTCTGACTGGTTTATTTTACTTAGCATGAAGTCCTACAGGTTCATCCATCCTGTAGCCTGTGTCATAATTTCCTTCCTTTTTAAAGGCTGCATAATATTCCGCTGCATGGATAGACCACATTTTTTTTAGCTTCATCCATCAGTGCATAGGGGGTGCTTACACCTTTTGGCTACTGTGAATAATGCTGTTTCTTGGGTTGACAAAAAAGACTAGTAATTCTTGAAAGAATTCTGTGAGACAGGGAGCTGTGACCCACCAACTGGGCTGCCCAGGAGATGTCAAAGCATTTGCCGGTGGGTAAAACGATTTCACATTCCCTTTGAAACATCTGATTACATTCTTGCGGACCATGTTTTGAGGATTTTGTTTGCTGACATAAACAGTAGTATGTACCTCTGGGCTACTTCAAAAAGTCATCTGCAACCAGAAAGCAGTTCTCATGGAGTCTTGTGACATAGGTTACATAGGAACCATTTGAAAATCTCATTGGTTTAACCACTGAAAAAGGGGTGGGGATGTGGCCATTGCCTGAAATGTCCCTGTTAGTCAACAAATACTGGAGGCTCTATATTTTTTTTGTAAGTCACCCAGGTTGTGAAGTGTGCAAAGCTGTGTAAGTCACAAACCTGTTTTAAGAAACCTAGAATCCAAGTGTAGACCACTTTTTTTCTGGGCCTGAGTGTTCTCTGCACACGAAGGGGTTTGCAACTATAGGATTCTAAAGGAGAAACTAGTTTGACAGTTACACTGGGATATTTAAGAATGAAAAGATTGGGAAGGACAAGGAAAAGGCTACAAAATCCGACCAATAGCTTGAACAAAAGAAAGACATACTAATTAATTTTTATGGAATGAGCCCAAGTAGTTGGGAATACAGACTCATCATCATTATCTACAATGTCAATGTCCAAAAGCAGAGGATTTTCTTTCTCTTTCATGTTTAGTGATAAAACCTGACCTAAAATGATGTGAGGCAAAATAGGATCTGACTTCATTACATTTATGGTGACTGTTCATACCCTTTGCTACAGAAATGTTAATGAGGTTAATTAGGAGGTACTGTCCTAGGCCCGGGGCTATTAAATAAAACACGATGTTTTCAACTATATTTACCTACCTGAAATCTGACCATTTCTGAGATATGAAACACATTTGGCCTCAAAGGTTTTGCATAAAAAGGATTGCGGATTTGTTCAGCACACCCAGGAGGCAGAGAAAAATAGCTCCCAAAAATGACTAGTACAGGAGGAAATGTGGGTGCTTTTGGCATGTTGTTGAGTCTGTGTGGTTCTCACTTTGGGAAATGAAATAACCTAGTGATAATTAAATAGTTTTCCTTGTTTTCTGGATGTAAACACTACAGAAGTGTGTTTTTTTTTTCCTATGGCACTGAATTCAGAGCACAAATGCTGGATGAAGTACATGAGAAAGGAAATGGACTGACCCGTGAGTCCCATGTGTGGCCGGCAAGGACACACCGAGGTCCTCCCAGCCACACCGCACATGTGTGTATGTGCACACGCATGACGTCCTCTCCTGACAACTCGGGGCCAGCCAAGTCCTCTCCTTTTAGGATGGGAAAGAAAGTAGGGGTATGGAGTTGGTGGGAGGGAGAAAGGAAGCCCCAGGGCTCATGTCTGACTCTTGGTGAAACACAAATGATGAAAGGTGAGTGCAGAGTGTGTGTGCACCTGCTGGTTCTGTTCATTCTCAGCCTATAAGCATAGTCAGTGTGCTCAGTAAAAGTAGAGAATTGCCCAGCATACGCTTCTCACACAGAGTAATTTGTTTAAGACCAGTTCTCTTACTGTCTATGGCAATTTCAAGCAATAAACCATTGCATTTCCTGTCTCAGAATCTTGGTTAAAGTCCTGAGGCTGAGGAACATGAATGACAAGAACTCCTTATTCTAAAGGAAGGTTCTAGACTCCTCCATGCAGTTAAAATATAGCTAGGTCAATCTAACATCCACTGCCTCGGGCTTGATGAGGAGGCTAGAGTTTTCTTGAGGAGAAGTCTTTGAAAAGAATTCATGGACATGACGTACAGTAGTGGTTCTGCCCCATGGCAGAGCAGAGCAAAAAGATGGCTCCCCACCACCTGGCCCACTATCTCAAGCCAGGGGAGAGAGCCCCAGGAGTAGGCTTTGTAGAGACTGAGGTTGCTAGTAAGCACCTCACGTTGCTGCCAAATGCTGGCTGAGCTGGGGAAATAGCTCCCAGGACTGGCCTACACTGCTTCCAGTGCACACAGTTCTTGAGAGAATGTGACATGTGTCCCTGGGAATTGGGGGTACACCTGAGAAGGGGAACTATTACCTGTCTCTCTCCTGGATATTTCTGAAAGGGGGTTCCAGTTAGGAGAAGCAGATGTCATCCTGAAGGTCCATGTCATCCCAGAGGACCCTGCCCTAGGGAGATTTTAGCCAGAAGAGTCTGTAGGTGTATCGCAGGTGCAAGAGCCACAGGAGAGGTTGCAGTTGAGGAGCCCAGGACTGCAGCTCAAGGAAGGCAAAGCAAGGACTTGAAAGTCTTTGAACACAGGAGGCTTTGCCAGACAAGCAGAACACAGACAGCACCAGCTATGCATGAGGCCTTTGACCTTTCATACCAGTAGCCCTGTCCCATCTCAAACAGGGAGGAGGCAGAAGTGTCGGGAGGGACCCAAGGTGACACAAGGAAAGTTAAAACTCAGACCCAGCTCCTCCTTAGCCTCCTGACTCCTGGGCTGGGCTGTGGGCTGGGCCAGCCCTCGGGGAAGACAGGTTGCTGGTTGTTCCTGTTGCTGAGTAGAAGGAATTGATCTAACGGCCTTTCTGGTTAGGGCACCCTGTGCTTCCCTACATCTCTGGATTCATGTTTTTCATCAATCCTGGAAAATTCTCTCTTTATATATTGTTTCTCCTTCCCTCCCCTCTTCCTTCCCTCTGGAATTCTGATTAGATATATTGCAGACTGTCTCTTTCAACATTCGATATCTGTTATCATCACTTTAATATTTTCCACACCCTTAACTTCTGGGTAATTTTAGGAATGCCTCGTTCATGATTCTCTCTTCAGCTGTGTCTAATCTGCTATTTGACACTTGAGTTTTCATTTCAACTAGTACAGGTTATTTTTCGTTTCTAGAATACTGATTCTTAAAAATTCATCATACTATTCCTAATCATTTCTTGGTGATTAATAACCTTGGTGGCTGAATGTTTTATTTCTTTTACCATGAAGACGTAGCTAGTCTACATTCTGTATCTGACAGCTCCCATGTTTATAGTCCCTGGCACCCTAAATCTGTTGTCTCTTGTTTCTGCAAACTCAGCCACAGCACCTCGCACCCTTGGGTTCAGTTACCTTGGACTGTGAGCCCATTGCTCGATCTTAATCTGTGTGGGAATTGTGGGCCCAACCCAGGGTTTGTGGGAGATCTCCTGCAGAGAATATTTGCTTTCTCTGTTGCCAGAAGCCAGGGCACATCACCAACCAAGGATTATTTCAGCCCCTCTTGGGAGTATAGGCTCAACTGGGGAGCCCCTGACTCCCTTCCCTGACCTTCATCTGCTCTGTGTGCCCAGATTGTTGCTCTCAGCGATTCCTCAGACAGCTCCATCCCTTCCAGCTGCCCGCCAGCCTGGCATAGGCCTCTGCCTGGCTAGCTGATGCTTCGGCCTCGGCCTGCCCCAGGAGCCTGGGAGACCTCTCCGTCCACGGGTGAGTCCAGCAATGTGCCGACTGCTGTGTCTCTTTGAGGCTGTTATTTGGAGGCGGAGGGTTCCTTGGAGCATGATGCTGTCCCCGTTGACCTTTTCAGTTAATATTTACAGTCAGAGGAGCATTTAAAATATATCACAAACATGCTAGAAAAATGCCCTGACAACAAAATCATGTTATTCTTGCCTTTGTTATTGGTTGTCACTGTTATTTCCTGTGATCCTGGGCAGGCTACTTAGCTTCTGCAAACCAAAGTTTCCCATCTGTAAATGGGAATGTCAATACCCACTTTGTAGAATAATTAAATGGGTAGAGTCGAACAGCTGGCACGATGCCTGGTATGTATTTCCTTACAGACGGAAGCCCATTCCTGGTCATAAATTTGCTACTACAGCAAAGATATAAAGTTTAAAAATCTGTGAGGGTTTTTTAAATCCGAGTTAAAACTAATCTTGCATAACAAATTTGTGCAGGCACCTATTACATTTCTTAAGAAAAGTATTCATATTATGCAGTGGGAAATTAAATTAACCACAGGTGTGAAGCATGACTTGCTTACAAATTCTATGAAGCCTCGTCTGCTACAGCAAGAAGCAGAGCTGGACAGAGGCGGGCCACGAGCTGGACAGGGCTGGGGAGCGAATGTCCCCGGGAAGGCTCTGGGAGCCGCTATCCCTGGCTGCACATTCTGCTGTCTCTGTTCAGCACTGCGCTGTTCCCCTGCTGCCTGGCCAGGCCTGCAGCTTAGCGTTCCCCGGGGCGTGGGTGCCAGCAGGGCTGGGTCAGGAGCCAGGACTGAAAGCAGAGTCCAGGAGTCAGGGAGGCTCCTGGGATAAGGAGGGCGCTGTGTGTGCTTGGGGATTGGGTCGGCTGGGAGGCCCAGGAATGCCAGGTCAAGGCAGCAAAAGTGTGTCAGCAGGTTAGGGAGAGATCCTATAGCATCCCGTCCTCAGGCCAAAGCTCTCTGCCCTTGATGGACGTCCCCAGGTGTGGAGGGCACAGCCTTGTGACCACTGAGTTGCTGCTCTGTAGGCACAGCCTCTGCAGGGGCAAAGCTGTAGGAAGGTGGGTGCAGGCTCGCCGCCCCTGGGACCGCCCTGGCCTCAAAGGCGTGCAGGGTTCTGTGAAGTGCTGCTCCAGGCCCAGCACTTTCCGTGACTTGCCAGCTTGTGCTCTTCTGACACTCAGCAAAAGCTGGTGACACTCAGAAAAGTCCCGGGTTGTCGCAGAGGGTTTCAAACTTGGGGTCCATGTCAGGGAGTTTTCCTCTTGCCTGGAGTCCATTTAGTTAATTCCTTGGGGAAGCCAAGGATCCCCTTGAATGTTGAGGCCCCTGGAGCCGTGTCCTGAGTGGGAAGAGCACAGGACCACATGGACAGCCAGGGCTGGACTGGCCAGCCTGGAGGAAGGGCCAAACTGTGGAGTGATCTGGGAGGTTTGGGGCTCGCTGTGATTCAGTCCACTGTGGAATTTACATGTCCCCACAACTGGGGCAGAGGTCATTGTCAACAGGTGACACATATGACTTGGAGGAGAGACTAGGGCTGATGAATTCCTCTGCCACCCCAAACAGGTTCAAACAGAGCATGGAATTAAGGTCTAGGTATTGATGACAAAAGTAAGAATAAATCATGGGTTTTGAGTATGGTCAGTGAATTTTTTCCATCAGAAAGAAAATGTGTAAGCATTTTTGGAAATACAGTCTTCCTATATCATGAACAGATGCAAATGAACCCCAGCTTTTACAACGGGGGGGGTCAGCTTTCAGGCTTTAGCAAACTCAGATATGCAGAGGCCAGGGAAATAGGAATCTTGGGAGTTAAGAATGTAAGAGTCAGCCACGGAAAAGCATTTGTCTAAGCAGCCAGATTTTAGCTGATTTTGTGTATGATAATATGGTCCTGTTTTTCATTTATTGTTGCATAAAATAACACAGCTTCTTTTTCTTATAAAGCCTCTAAACTAATTTTCTGAAGACAATTGTAAAGGCCTTGTTCTAACACGTTTAGGGAAAAATGCCTACCTAGGTGGTTATTTTGAGAACATCATTTGTTCAGATATAAATTGTGGCGTGTTCATTATGACTTGGTGAGTATATATTAAGCAGCCTGGGCACAAGCGATAGAATGGAGAGGCTCCCTGTCCTGCAAAGCTCATCACTTGGTAGGGAAGGAGGACAGACAGCAAGGAAACAAACAGTGATTGCAAGTGTGGCAAGTGCTATGAAGGAATTTTTTTTAAGAAGGGCAATCCTGTTAGGAAAGGAGCTCACTAACTCCACAGGCCTATCTGCCTTCCATGCCAGAGGCCACACCCACCCGCTGGCCCAGGGAGGAGCAATGGTCCTGGGGGAGGAAGGGCTGGTGGATGCGGTAGACATGGAAAACAATAGCTGAGAAGCCCTGCGTTGGACGTTGGAGTTCTGGACCCAAGACAGGATGATGAAGTCAACTCTGCACGGAGGCAGGCTGTGGCGTGGCCTTGCTAGGGGATGGTGGGTTCCTGCGCCTCCTGTGCATCGTCTCATTCATTCGCTCTCACGCTCTGGGAGGCCTGCTGAGCTGCTTTGGGTGGCCAGGACCAAACCCTCGGGCTGCCCCAAGCCATCCGCCTCATTGTTAAGCTACAAGAGAGGATAAAGGAAATGTCACCAGCCACACAGTGGCCTGGATTGGGAGGTGCCACTCAGCACGTGGCAGGGCCTGGTGGCCACTGCTGCTCTGCAGGGACACCCCAGTATCACCCCCAGGGAGCAGGCTCCCATGGCTCCTGATCTAGGCCTGTCCCCAGCGCGACGCAGCCATGCTGCCACTAGCCAGCCTCGCTCCCCCTTGTGGCTCTGACTTAGGCCCGCATTCTCTGTGCCCTGTCCCTGCATCCTTGAAGATCTTGTACGATTCTGACTCTCTGAGATCCTCCGTGCAGCTGGGTTAGTTCTTGTCCTGTGTAGAGGGTCAGGTTGGAGCAGAGCTTATGTGCATCAGGCTAATCCCTGGACCACTGTCTGATTCCCTGTGTCAGCTGCCCGGGGCCCCTGCTACCACCCACAGTGCCTAACTGGAAAAAGACTCTCCTTATGGACAGATGATTAGAAAAGAGCCTGTGTCTGGTGAGACAAATTCCAAAAGGAACCCTTCCCCCAGGCTCCTGTACCCACAGCCAGGGTGTGCCTGTTTGCAGCTGAGCATGGCCCGGATTTCAGTCCCTGTCTCCTCTAGCCAGGTGTCCCATTCAAGGCACAACGTGCAGAGTCTCTCGTGCAGTGGCTGCAGTGGCCCCACAGTTGTGCACCCTCGGTCCAGTCAGCTGGCTCACGGTGGTGCAAACATGCCCTCTGCGTGAAGAGCCATTGGGAAGAGAACTGTGGGCAGACTGGGCCCCTGAGCTCTGTGACTTGGGCTATAGGCACTGTGACCCTATGAACTGCCTGACCTCCAGGGTGTCCTCCTCAAGGGAAGGCAGACTGGCAATATTTGGAGCCAGGCAGTGCTGAGAAATTAATTAATGCCATGTCTTTTTTTGCTGCAGTGGGAATGCATTTTTCATTCATCAGTGATGGAAAAAGGCATTTTCCCTCTTCCCTGGGGCCTTTGGGTTTCAGAGTTGTGGGCTCCCTTACTCTAGGAGAAATTGACAGCCTGTTCCTGTTTCAGGCAACGTGGGGGCAGGCAACTCGCCAAGTCACCCTCTAGCCCCCAGAGACCCAGCTTTTTATTTGCAGTGTCTATAATAGCAAGGAGGAAGAAGAGGTGGAGGCTGAGAGGGGCGAGGGCGAGGGTGTTTAGGAAAGGAGAAAGGTGCATAAGGTCCAGGGAGGCAGAGCCCTGCCCTGTGCTTACAGCAATGCCCAGGGTGCAGGACCCTGGATGGTGGAGGCTGCAGAGACGCCTGGGGACTCGGACTGGGCACCTTTGTCTTGGGAAGTAAAGGTCCCTCTGCTTGGCCAAGCTGGGGTCGGGGCATTGTTCCCCCAGCAGGGCTTTCCACTTGCACATGGTCTATGAAGGGCAATGCAAAAAGCATGAGCTATGTGGAACCACTGACCTGGGGCTCTGCCACAGGAAAGAGACTGTGCTCAGACTTGCAGGTAGGTCGTCTAGGTCTTTATATTAAACCCATAGCGAACGGCTTCCTTGCTGGCATTTGTGCAATTTTATAGCACCTGAAAAAGAGTGGGAAAGAGCTGCGGTCTACAAGCAATCTATTCTGTTGTGGTCAAGTAGTTCAAATACACGTTTCCAGGCATCAGTACCTCTTGATTTAGTTTTGCCTTTAAGACAAGGACAGACGGCTGGCATTTTGGGCCATGCAGATCGAAATCCATGTTAGAATCAGGCAATAGACTCAGTGCAGCTGGGTTTTCTCTGGATGGAAATAGATTGCAAGATGTGAAAAACTCTATGACGCCCTCCCCAGTTTCCCTGGGTAAGCTCTGGAGCGACCCCAGGGAGGGAGAGGCTAAGAGCCATGACAGTCACATAGAATCTGGCTCCTAATTGTCATTTCCAACAGTGAGTGGTCATTGGGAGCCAAATCTGGTTTAATTTTTAAAGAAGAACTGGAGCATTTCCTGCTCCTTTGGAGTCATGGGACAATTCATACCTGTTACACCTGCTCCTCCACCACCACTCCTGAGCCCACGTAGCATCAGGTCTTGCCTAAACTGCTTCAAAGAGCTGCTTTCCAGGTATATCACGCACAAGCGCCCTCAGGACATTCTTCACACAGCAGCCATAGAAAACTTTTCAAGTTCAAATATGATCAACAAATCAGCCCTGTGTTTCTTCCCACTAAAATCCTCTTCCAGGGCTTCCCATTGCTCTGAGCATAAAGACGCAAATCCATGACATGGTCGACAGGGCCCTGCAGACCCGGCCTCGCTGTGCTCAACAACCCACTCACCATCCGGGCCCCAACCATTCCTTCTTCCTTTCTCTTGAAAATACCTGAGTGCCTCTCATCTGGGGCCATGGGCACACCCCATCCCTCCCCGTGAGTGCCCCCACCTCCCGCCTGTGCGCACTCCCTCCCAGGCCTCTTGTCAGCCCCCACTTCTCTGAGGCAGCCTCTCCAGGGCCTCCTGACTGGGTTGGATCCTGTCTTTATTGGACACCCTTGTGTGAGAGGCACTTGTTCACACTTGTATCATAATTTTCAGTTTGCATTTGTGATTAGGTTTCGTTAGCCTCCGTCCGCACAGACTCTATATCGTGTGGGTGGGGAATTCTGGGAACCTGCAGACCTTCACGTTTTTGCTGTATCTTCAATGTCTCATGCTGTGGCCACAATAACTAGATCTTCTGTGCTTTTCTCAGATGAATGAATGAATGTGGTAGAACTATCAGGAAACCTTAAGGTCCAAACGGTCTGAAAGTAAAAACCTGTATGATCTCTAAGGACTTACCTGGGCATAAAATCCTATGACAAAAAGGGGGGATTTCTGGGCAAATGGCTGGTGGAAAGGAACTCACAGGAAATAGGCTATCAGCAGCGAAGAAAACAGAAAACGTGGTTCAGAGGCATTCTTCTCTTCCCGAGCTGTTGTAACGATTTCTGTCTTATGCCCTGAGCACATGTCTTATTTGTCTTTATATCCCCAATGCTCAGCATCTCATCTGCAGCAAACAGTAGGTACTCAATAAATGCTTGCTGAATGGAGAGAACAATCTAGCACTCAGAAAGACATGAACACAGTGACATTTTTCTCCATTATTAAATCAGATTTTACATTAGTAATTGATTGCGGTCATTGAATTCTTTCATTGTGATTTCATTAACTGTTCAGCAACCCATGAACTTGTATTAACCTCCTGGCCTCTTCCACATAATTGAATGTGATAGCTTGAAAGAGTTTGTGATAACAAGGCCGGGAAGGTTCCATGTCCTCCACTCCACTGTCTGCAGTTCTGGCGGCTGCGTGGGTCTGCCCATCCCCAGGCCGCTCTCTCCCGGCTCGCCCGAGGAGCCACCTCCTGCCCCATCTCCACACTCCCCTCAGCAGCGCTCCTGCTCAGGTGTAAGTTATGAGGCGACTCCTTCAGGATAGAGACACACAAAGCTTTGGAAGCCACTGGCTCTGTTTCTCTGGAAATGCTCATTTAACCTAAGGGTTCACCTTAATTCAGTTTGATCTGTGTTGTACGAAAATGTCTGTCACTGCTTTCTGGATGGTTCTTTCAGAGCTTCAGTAGAGTTTATTTAACTAACTTGTTATGCCGAGACCCAGAGCAAGGAGTTTGCGTTTGCAAATATTTGGGTGGGCACAGGTAGTTGCCAGGGCTCCTGGCTAACTTCTGGTTCCCTAGAGGAGCCACCTCTCCAGACCTTTGCTGGGGCTCTTCCTTCTCCCTGGAGCACCCTGTCTTGTTCTCCCTGCCCAGCTAAGCCCAGCTCATCCTTAGATTCTCAGAGAGATGGCACTTTCTCCTGGAAATCCTCCTGGCCCTCTAAGCATGAGTGAGGCGCTGCTGCTCTGAGCTCCCAGCACCCCTGGGCTTCCCTGAAACAGTTGTCAACTCACCAGGTTTACTTATTCCCATCCCCCCGTCAGACCTAAAGCTCCAGGGAGAGAGGGGACTCTCTCTTAGCTGCTACTAAGTTCCTAGGACCTAAACTAATGCCTGGCACACAGTAAGCATTTGGATATTTGTTGACTGTCAGATGAGCAGGTTCATTAATTACTGAGCAGGAATAAGACTTCCTGAGACACAGGGAGTGGATAGAGGCGGCTTTTCCCTCCGGGCCAGAGTTTTGGGACTAGCCAGGAATTGAGGGCTAGTCTGGAGTTCTCTCTACAAGTGCATAAAGTTTGATAGAAAGTCACCTTTTTATTATTTCACTAGAAACCTCCTTTACAACAATTTTTTAATTCTGCCATATACCTGGATGACTATCTAAATGCTTCTCTCCATTAATCATAATAAAAATAACAAATACAGTGATGATGAAAAGACAGAAACCATTCAGCTATAAAATATCATATCAACTTGATTAATATACTGCCGATTAAGAGAGCATTGCTTATTGGTTGTAATTAGATTTTTCTGAGGCGTGTGACTCTCACAGCTGCCGTTTAATCTAAACATATTTCTAGAGATAATTTATGTAAAAGTGTGTGTGTGTTTTTGAAAAATATACTCCATCCACATTCAATGTTTAAGCAAAACTTAGGAATGGTAGGAGATTACATCATCCTTTGGGCCTTCTCACTGGTGAGCTAATACTTTGCAATTCAAATAACTGGCCGAGAACCTAGATAAGACCATTTGCATAATTTTAAAGGGAAAGAAATTTCTGCTCTTCTTCCCATATTCTAACTGGGTACTCACCTTACAAGAGGGTGCCATTTCTCAGATTAATTCTGGAATAGCCCTGGGAGCAGGCCTGTACCCCCCAGAAAGCCCTTCCCAGGGCCCTGGCTGTGGGCTAGGATTCTCTGGGTTTCCAGGCCACAGAATGTATGGTGTTTATCACAATGTCCTCACCCTTTTAACGTCAAGGGATGGTGACATTTTGTGGGTTTTTTTTCACATAAATTCTGTATTTTGTGTCGTTTGTAAAAACTTTTGAAAACCAGATGTGCGTTGCTCACAGGCACACAACTGTGATGTAGGCTTCACCCCGGTGACCCAACCCACCACCTGCCAGGGCTGGAGGATCTCTTACCTCTACGATTTCTTCCAGCACTTCTATGTGGATTGGATGGTTTCATTGTAAGAGGTAGAGCTTCTAGGGAAGATGGGTTCAAAAGCCTGTCGTCCTGTCTAGAGTATGTCATTATAGGGCCACTGCCTTTGAGACAAACTGACTTGGGGATTGCAAAAAAAGGGAATGGGGTCGGCACTACCAGCAACGAGCCATTGCTTCTTCTGAGGTTCCATTTAAACTTCAGGTGCGTCATTGGGTTGGAGCTGCAGGCAATGGGCTTCATCACTCACTGGAGGGCAGGTACTGAGCTCAGGCCCCTGTGTGCAAGGACTGGCCAGGCGCTGGGCTGCCAAGATCTGCTCCCTAGGCAAGGACATATGTGTAAATACTGCAGAGAAACAGGAACACTGGAAGATGTGAACCACAAATAGAGGGAGGAGGCTCTGTGTCAGGTGCATGGAGTCTAGGGTAGAGGGTGGAGACAAGATATTTAAGCATGTGTGGTAAGTGCTCTGAGCAACATGAGGTGCCCTGGGAGCACAGGAAGGAGCCCTTGGCACTCAGCCATTATTTCCAAATAAATAAAATCAGCTGGAAATCAGGGCAGCTTCCAGCGTGGAGACTTGAAGAATGAGTAGGCCTCTAAGTAGAGGCAGGGAGAGAGGTGAGGAGCACGTTCTGAGCAGAGGCAGACGCACAGAGGCGTGAAAGTGTCAGGGCGCTTCGGGCTCTGGTTGGGGTTTGGCGACTAGGAGGCAGATAGTGGGAGGGTGGGGAGTGAGGAGCTGGCCAGATAGGTGGAGACCGGAAAGGCCCTAGCAGCTGTGTCGGCCCCTTGTAGTTCAGGCCAAGCTCTGCAGACTGGGGGAGTCAATGCTGTTCTATTCTGCCCCCCGAACATTCTAAAGTCAAAGGATGATCACTCAGTGTGTGTGTGTGTGTGTGTGTGTGTGTGTGTGTGTGTGCACATGCATGCACACACTGGGGGGGAAGTGCACAGGGTGAGAATACTAACACTGTTCTAACGCTGTTGTACTTTTCCTGGTAATCACATGTTCCTAAGCTAAGCCGTAGGCAAGTGACAGTGTCACACTGCAGAAGAACTATTAAAGGCCACCTAGTTATACACACACTCCTCCATTAGCCTACGTTTGCTATGCTTGAATAGAATTCAGAGGGATTGAAACTTTCAAGACTGTCACTACATAATTTTTATACTTTTAAAACATGTTTGTGGACATCCAAAACATCTTCCCCTTGCTTTAGACATCTTTGTTTCTTAAAAAAATGTGTACGTCTTAGCAACTATTCTAAATGGAAGCTTAGGGTGGAATTCACCAGAAACCCCAGTCTTTCGATGGCAGAGAAGGTCGTGTCAGGTCCTGAGACCTGCTCTGTTCAAGGCAGAGAGTCTGTGCTCTGGGCTGGTCTTGGGTTTTACACTATTTTCTGTGCTTTTCATGCCTACTACATTTTGGGTTATTTTTATTTTCCCAGATCTGCTGTATGTGATATGCTTTATTTAAAAATTCTGGAAGTTTAATTTTTAAATTAGAACTAAGTTTTCAGGCATTGATTTCAGTTTTCTGACAAAGCCCACCTATTTTATTCTCACATTATTGCGGTTCTATCTTTGGACAGATTTTTTAAAGTTCTGAGTGTGAGTTTTCTGGACTTACCCTTTCCTTTCTTGGCCAAACAACATAACCGGCTCTCTTTCCCTGGAGCTGCAGGCAGCTCAGTGCCTGCCTGTCTGCCTGTCCTGAGGCTTTGCTGGGCAACAAGCATTGACCGTTGGGCCCTTCTTGCCTCTAATTCCTCTCCTGGGTTTGTTTGCCCCATTTTCTCACGCCGCCACATGAGCCCAACACGGAATGGGAAGGGTGCTCGGACTCCTGAATGTAACAAAATCCCATTAACATATGCTTAGTTACTGTGGCAAACTTTTATTCAAGTTTTGGAGATCATGGAGAATTATAATAAATAAACAAACAGATATAAAACAACAAGAAGAAAACAAGTGCAACTGGGTAGGAGCTGGAAACCTCAGCCACCCTGTTTGCTGGCCATTTCAGCCATGAGAAGTCTGTCACATGACCTCATCTGAGAATTTTGCTCTTTTACTTTAAACACCTTTCCCTCTTATCTTCTGAAAGAGTCAGAGGTCCCACTCACTTCTGTGTCCCTGCTAAGGGTTCTGTGCCCAATTCTGATGCGTGTGGGTCTCCCCTGCAACCTCACACCAAGCAGTACTCTGTCATCACCTGGATGTTCTAGAACTCAACTCAATCCGACACTGTCTACCGGGAGAGAACACCAGGTCCCACAGGTAGAGGGTTCAGTCTACCTCAGAGGCAATAGCAAAGCCAGGTTGTCACCTGTGCTTCTGACCAACTGGCTGTACATCAGAGGCCACCATGTCCCCCTCCTTGGCCGGCAGGACTCAGGAAATGAGTTCACTCACCAGATGGCTAGTTTCTCACAAGGGATATTGAAGAATACAAATCAACAGTTAGGGGAAGAAATATGCAGGGCAAGGTGTGTGGGAGGAGGCTCCCGGTTTCCACACCCTCTGTGAGTGAGCCACTCCCCCCAGATCTCCATGTGTCCACCAAACCCAGAAGCTCTCCAAACGCTGAGTTTTTATGGAGGCTTCATTACATAGGCATGATTGGTTACATCACTGGCCATTGGCAAGAGATTCAACCTCCAGCCCCTCTCCCTTCCCCAGGGAGGTTGGTGTGGGTCTGAAATTCCAACCCTCCAAACACAAGATTGTTTTCCTGGCAAGGAGCCCCCTCCTTGGGTGCTGCCCCAAAGTCACCTCATCAACATCACAAAAGATACCTTTGTCACTCTCTTCACTTGGGAAATTCCGAGGGTTTTAGGGCGTTCTGTGCCAGAACTGGGCACAGGAAGCAAGACCACATATATGTTTCTCATTACAATGTCACACCTGCTAATTGATAGCAGACAGGGTATGATCAGGAAGCACATGGAGAATGAAGGGGCTCCAACTGAAGACAGCTTAATGAAGGTGTTCTTTATGGAAGCCAAGGGAGGTAAAAAGGGATTCATGTTGCCAGAACCCAGAAGCCTATGAGCCATAGAAGAAGGGGCCCCGTGAGGAGCTGGGCTGCAGGGAAATGCAGCCAATGATGGACATCTGGGATCAGGTAGGGATTGAAGACTGAGGCATGATACACGTACATCTCTCTCCCATCTCCCCTTCTTTTTCTCCTGCAGATGCCTTCCACTGACTGACCCCAAATGAAATGCATGGGGCAGGGGAACCCGGGGGTCAGCGTCCATGGGTACAGAGCAGGCAGGGAAGGCAGGAGGAGTATGGAGCAAGGGGGGTACAAATAATAACCAGCTCGTTGGTTATGCAGAGGACGCTTACCTCTCCCTGTTTGGACTTCCCCCACTCAGATTAGTCCTCTATTTGTGGTCTTTGAGCAATTAAAATCACATCAAATATCTTTTTCCCTAAAGAGCAGTTCTCTTCCTAAAAGGAACCCACCTAGAGCAAATGTCTCAAACTCTAGCAACAGTAACATCGGTACCTTCTCGCTTCCTACGGTTTATAGGAGCTTTGACCTGTGTGTTTTGCAGTGGTCTTGTGGAAAACCACACCTGCACACACATGCTCACACGGGCACACCGTGCAGCCAATGGCCAGGCCATCCGAGCTCTCTAACACACAGCAGGTGATGTTCTTGAACTCGCTAGCAAGCGTCTCTCACTGTCTTTGTTATGAACATAGAAAACGTGGCACTGAAGATCATGTTGGACGAATGACTAACTGTTAGGCTGTGGGTATTTGCTGTTCTGCTTCCCGAGGCGGCTTCCCTTTCCCCATTTCCATCCCTCTGGAGTCAGGACAGCTCCTGGCACAAGCCTGCCTGTGACCCCAGCGCCCCCCTTGCTGTGGGAAAGACTGGTGGGTATGCAGAGATGTGAAGGGTGCCGACACCTATTTATGGACTTGCCTAATCTCAGCAGAATTAAAATAGGATTGAAAAGGAAACTCCAACGACAAAGTATGCAATTGTTTTTCTTTTTCTATCAGGACTAAGCACTAACTGATTTGTTTCCTAATCATACTCGTCTCTAACGGCATTTTGGGTCTGGAGGACATACTGGCTATTGGCAGCTCTGGTAATAATACAACCTGAAGGTTTTCTAATGTCATTATTCAGGTCCTGTAAGGAAAATAGTAAAAAACAATTATTTTAAAAAGTTGAGAACTATCCTTCTGATCAGAGCACAGGGGTGCCTAATGAACGCAGCCCCCATCGCAGAAAGGGGCTCCCTGTCCGCTTCCACCTTAGAGCCACGGAGTTCAGCCTAATGGGGGTGGAGCGGGGAGGTTCAGGGCCTGGTTGCAGAGGAGGAGTGGCGCGCCCTCTGCTGGACGGAGGCCAGGAGGACTCCCCCCCTTTCCTGGGCCCGCCCCGGATCCCCCCGCATCCAGCCGCGCAATCTCCCTTTGCCCATTTACTGGAGTGCGAGTGGGTGTGTTCTCAAAGTAAATAACATTGCTCCTGAAATAAAGTTGCCACAAGGCCAGTGAAACCCAAAACCGAAAGCTGCTGTTCACGGACTTAATCCTGATCACCACTCCATTGAGGGCTTCCAGAGCCCCGCGGCGGGGAGAGGCAGCGCCTTAGGTTAGTTTCCCTGCTCTATCAGGGCAGGCGTGTGTATGACATTGCTCTAGCAGAGTGAGCAGATGCACCACGAGGCCTGGTGACTGCACGTTAAGGCAGCAGATAACATACACTGTGTAACCCCTGGGAAGATCAGGCAGGGGTATTTTGAAGTTTGCATGAGTTAATATATATGTAAAGCCCTTAGAACAGTGCTATCTCTATTTGTATTAGTCAGAATAGTTGGGCTACTTGACACCTTTACTTAACATGTAAGAACGTATTTCTCATTCACAGTCTTCTGGGGATCCGGGGACCCTCCACGGCAGGTCCCTTCCATGTGGTGACTTGGGTCCAGGCAGATTCTATCCGGTAGCTTCTCCATCTCATGGCAGAGAAAGGTGAGTGGATGTCTTCAAGAAGGGAGACATCCTAGGGGACATTCATCCCTGGGACCCCTGCCCCCCTTTCCATGTACCTGTGAGAAACGGAAGTGTGACCTACACAGCCCTGGGCTTGACGTGATTAGACAGTAAGACCTCAGAGCTTGGTGCCCCTGCTAGTTATTCAGGGCTTTTGCACAGAAAGGATTGTGGTGTATGGATTCTGGACAGTGGGGGCTTTGGTTTCAGCCCTAGTTCCAAGTAGGGAATGAATGGGTTCATCCTCCCACCCCTGCCTCCGGCCTCTATCAGCCTAACAGAAAGCATCAATCCAGAAGCCACTGCAGCCCTCAGAGCAGAAACTTGCTGATCATGGCAAAAGACACATAGGCCCAGACACCAGGTGCTGAGGGGAGAGAGATGGAGGCAGGGCACATCCAGGCAAAGCCAAGCCTTTGTTAGATCAGGAAGGGCTCAATACTTCCAAATTTTACTGGAAACATGCATATGAGCTATTACTAAGGTTTAGCAATTATGATGCAGAATCTAGGTACAGATATTCTAGGGTGGATATCCTGGCACAAGAACACCTAGAGACACAAAATTAGGAATCCCCAACTATTTCTTTAGCCTTAGAGATGACAGTATCAGAGAGATGGGCCTGGAAATTGAGCATTTAAAGGCACTATAAGTGGATTACATGTAAAAACTCCCTGAATTCTCACATTTTAGAGGGAGGTGCTGTTTTTCTTCTTAACTGGGCAAGACAGAAGTTACCCAGCTAGCCCTAAGTCTACAGCAAATTTGAATATGACATAAACTTTCTAAAGACTGCAGCTCGTGTAGACTCAATGGGGCCTTTCAGTCCCTGGTCAGGGAGTGAGAGACAAGAGGCCAGGCAGGATCTGAGTTGAGGGTCTGGCCTGGTGAATTTTAACAATAGCTTTTCCCATCGGATGCAACAAATAATGATATGAACTATTAACTTTTTTTATAGTATAGAGTGTAGCACAAAGTATAGTTGCTTCCCCCAGCCCTGAAGACAACCTTATACTTCCACATCCTGAAGCAGTTTCCGTGCTCCTGGACCCTAAGGCCCTGGCTCACTGTCCTGCACACCATCTTCCCATGGGTGCCTAAAAGCCCTGGGTCTGTCACGTTGATACCTTCAGGCCGGGATAAATGGAAAGATTCCTATTGCAAAGCACATGGATTCCTCTGGGGCCGGGAAGGTTTGTCTCTCCCCAAAAGTCTCTTTCTATCTCAGGACAACTCCGAGAGCAGTTTCAGTCCAGGGGAAAGTGCCATTAAACAGCACCTAATCGCCTAGGATGGAGTAGAGGGTCTGGCCTGACAGCAGCCTGTGTTTATCAGGAGTTTCAGGCAAGTCTGGGCTTGTGTTACCATTTTTAGCACAGGCTCTCAGGTGCCACTTTATGTGACAGAACAAGGGGTCTGCTGGGACAGAGTGGACCCGGGGGAAGGCGATCTGCACACAAGGCCAATGATGGCTAGCAGGCTGCTGAGGGTGCAGCAGGGCCCGCAGCCCCATCTGTGCTCCTGCCTGGCCCTGGGAACTTGTTCCACTCTTAACCCTGGGTCGGGAGTGTAAGGGGTACAACCAGGAGGAACAGCCCTCCACATGTCCTGGTGAACGGGGGCACCCACACAGGGGAAAGTCCCCCTGGATTGGAAAAGATCCCTGTCTGATGTGATGACCTGAGGACTCCAGAACATTCTATACAGCAGCACACGCAGTGCCAGAGGGTCAGGCTCACAGCGGAGGCTCGGTGGGGGCCGGCTTGGCCCGCGGGCAGGGGCACCAGCGGGAACAGGAAACGGGGGTGCCTTTCCGGGCAGCTTTGCAGGGGCCCTTGTCTTTTCTGTCCTTCTGCAGGGACTCCCTCTGAGAGGAGAAAAAGGTACGGGCCAAGGAGAGAAGCCGGGGTAGGATATTTATACAAATATTATGATCGTGATTTTCATCCCAGACTTGGGGAAATCCACTTGCTGCAGGGGTCTAAATCCGCAGGTTGAAAGAACATTCTTTTCTCCCTGTGCTTCGAGTAGGAAACCACATAATACCAAGCTACGAGGGGCTATTACCCCTCCCTAGGTCACCCTTTCTGGGATAATTAGGGCAAGACCAAGATGTGTGGCCACCCTGACTGGGTATAGGGCAGGATAATTTGTCCTACCTTCCTGCCACGATTCCTTACATACATGTTCATGGTTTATTTGGGAGAGGGACCCAGCACTTCACCCAGGATAAACAGAGATCACTGCTGGCAGGAGTCAGCACCCCCTCGCCTGAATGGCACAATTCTCTATCCTACTGACCTCTCAGTACATTGCGGGTGTCCCAGCATCCCTGACCGCTGTGCCCTAAATGCTAGGAGTTCCCTCACGTTCCCAAGGGCTGCTGGAGAGGCAGGGCCACCTGCCAAGGACCCCTGGCAGGCATTGCTGAGCACAGCAGAACCCCTGCAGGTGCCAGGTCTCACCTCCTCACAAAGAAGCCTCCCAAACATCTGAGAATGTCTGGGCATCATTTGGGCATCCTTGCTTCCCAAAGGGACTTACCAAACACTCTTTTTAACCTTATCTAATACATGCTTAACTTGAGAGAGATTCTAGAATGTAAAATGTTTTCCACAGCATTACATTTCCTGCAGCCCCATTGAGCCTGGCTGCCTGGCTAATTCACCCTGTGATCTAGCTCTGGGGGGTGTTGCTACCCTATCAGTCAGAAAGTGTTTTCTGACTAATTTTCTGCTCACTTTAATCCTGTTACTGATTTGTGACTCCATAGATTTTTAATAAGTTTTTGGTAGAGGACCAAACGTACTCTTTTTGAGAGCAGTGCATTTTTAAAGTCACCCCTTTGTCTTTTGTTTTCTGTTTCTTCCTTCAATTGCTTAAACTTAAAGCCCATTTATCAAGTATGTACAAAACAGTTTATTGAAAAGTCAGATTAACAAAACCATTGAATATTTGATTTTGTAGAATAGCATATTAACTGGATACCTGTTTTTGCTATACCTACTGCACCAGTAAATTCTGAAAACATGTTCCTAAAGTGAATACCAGCTCACCTATGTCTCAATGCATATCCTCCTTTGGTGGCTCCCCAACATTCATGCAATAGGAGTCAGAATTCTCTGGCTTGATATTCAGGCCTTTCATGACCAAGCCCTACCACCTTTTCCACCCTCCTCTCCAAGATCTCCTTCCATGAACTTCGTCCTGCACCTACACTGAAAATGGTAAGCTCACCAGGAGCTGGGGCTTCTCCAGGATCACAAGAAAAACCTCATAGAGACAGACACCCAATCATCTAGCAGATGCCCGGGACTGTGAGAACTACCTGGTGCATCTGGGAAAACACAATTTGATGTGATATCTCCAGCCCAACTTACAGTATTAAATGATTGCAAACGTAACATGCACCAAACACAATGCACAGTTCAGATCATCCATAATCTCACGGCCACTTTCATCACCATAGCAGTTCACACCCAATAATAATAATAGTGAGGACATTAAACTTCAGTGTTTGTACTGTGCGGTCTCATGTACTTATCTAATTTCTCTCTCCTCAGCCCCTTGACACACTATGGCATGCAGTCCTTGGACATCCCATCTGAGTTAGGACAGGGGAACTTCCACATCAGTTGCCTGTGATGGAATCACAGAGTACCCCCCAGCCTTAACAACTCGAAAACTGAGCACAACATATGACATGAGAGTTTTTATTCGTTGGACAAAACGTAGCGCAGGACACTAATCTCTGAGAGTAGGTAAATAAATGAATGAGCCCTACAACGACCTCAGCTTACTACCTATAGACTTTCCAGGATGAAGTTCAGAGAGGCAGAGTCCGAACACAGCCTGGCAGTTTGGCTGAGCTGAGTAGACAGAGTTCAAGGTTTAGGGAGGCCAAGTTGGTTAGAATTTCCAGGGCAAAATACCAGAGAGGAAGAAGCATTACAGAGAGAGAGCTCCAAAAACCCGCAAAGGGGTCCTATGGCATGTAGGCACGAGGACTGATCCGTATATGTGTGCAAGGAAACCACCTGAGGCTAGGAAAGAAACCATCGGAAAGGGGTAGGCAAAAAAAAAAAAAAAATCAGTAGAGGTCACATGGGGCTGGAAATAATTTATGTTCCCGTCAGCCAGAGTGGGAAGACCTCATAGTACATTGGGCACTGAGTGGAGATCTCAGAGGATATCCCCTTACTATGAGACAAAATTACCCCACGTCTGCCCTAACAAAACATACAAGCAAGCCTTGAAAGGATTAAATTGCTTCCCAGAATAACATATAAAGGTATACAAAATAATCCATAGAATTTACACTGTTCAGTACCTAATAAAAAATGATCAGGAATGAAAATAAGCAGGAAAATATGACCTGTAACTATGAAAGAGAAATTAACAATATAGATTTATAAAAGACACAGATAGTAGAATTAAAACAGAAGAGTGTTAGAACATCTATTATAAATATACACCTTATCTTCAAGAAGATAAAGGAAAACATAAACCTGATGAGAGACATAGAAGATATGGAATAGCCTCAAATCAGATTTTTTAGAGATGAAAAATATTATATAGTAAAGGAAAAAATACACTGGATGAGAGTACTAGCTGATTAAACATTTTTAAAGAAAGATCAGTGAATTTGAAGACATAGTAGTCAAAATATTTTAAATGAAACAGAGTGAAAAGATTATAAAAAATCGAAAAAAATCAGTGAGCTGTGAAATAATATCAAGCAATCTAATATGTATATGGTTGGAATGCTGTGGGGGGAAAAAACAGAGTAGGGGAGACATGAAAAAAAATCTATGAAGAAATAATGACCAAAATGTCTAAATTTAATGAAAGCTATAAACCCACAGAATCAAGAATCTCAACAAATCCCAAGTAAAAGAAAATGACACCAAGGTATCACAATCAAATTGCTTAAAAGAAATGATAAAGAGAAAGTCTTAAAAGCAGTCAGAGAAAAAGACATATTAATAGAGGCAATAAAGATTGCAAATTTCTCATCAGAAATTATGCAAACCTAAAGACCATGAAGTGACATCATTAAAACAAATACAACTGGGAACATAAAATTCTATATTCAATAAAAACATCTTCCAAACAATGAAAGCAAAATAATGACTTTTGGACAACCAGAAGTTTAAAGAATTTATCATCAGTAGACTAACATTTTCAGAAATGTTAAAAGTTGTTTTCTTTAGGTAGAAGGAAAATGAGACCATATGGAAAATAGACATGATATAAAAGAATGAAGAGCAGTAAAAATAGTAAACATATAGGCAAATGGAAAATATGTTTTCTGCTCATTTTTCAAATCTCTTTAAAAGACAATGGACTGCTTCAAGCAAAAGTAATAGCAATGTATTGTGGAGCTTGTAACATATGTAGAATTAAAATATATGCCAATAATAGCACAAAGGCCTGGAGTGGGGAACGGAAGCATAGTATTGTGAGGTTCTTAACTATACACAAAGTAGTTGTAACATTATTTGAACATAGACTGTAGTAAGTTAAAGATGTATACCATAAATCCCAGAGCAGCCACTAAAACAAAACAAAACTGAGTTATAGCTAAAAAAACAATAATAGAGATAAAATAGATTAGGATAGGGACATAGTCAAGGTCATCAATACCTAAAATCCATACATCAAAATGAAGGAAACAATTATAGATCAAACATGGGGAAGACAAAGGACTACATCTTCTATGTGACTCTAGCCTAGTTATGAAATGCAACTACATGGTATTCTGAGATGAAAGGTAATGTGGGATGTCATCAGCCTCACCAGTCTTAGATAAAACATGTGTGTTGTTAGAGAGTGATACTAACCAGTGATGCTAAAGCCTCTGTCCAAGCCACAGAGAGAGAAATTCAGGCCAAACTGATGAAGCAGGTTTAAGACATTGACTCCACCTTCTTCCTTTCAGCTGAGAACTCAGTCTAGATCAACCCAAGTCCATTTTGAGTATCCTATGTTTAAAACCCCTCCACCACTAAGTGCCACTAGTTACCCAAACCAATGTGCTGTTTCACATGTTCTTGTCTTTCCTCTGCCTACAGCACCTACAGGCATTCCTTACATGGTTTCCCTGGCAAACTCCCAGTCAACTCCTAGGCTCGCTTAACGCATCAGCTCTTCTGCGACACACCACCTGCTGTCCCCATGACGGCCCCTGGGTTCCCATAGCACCTAGGTCATAACTCTAGCTTAGCATTTATTACTCAAAATTGTGTTTTCTTATTTATCTTCCCTTCCCCAGGTTAGCCTGCATAGGAATCACTGGCTAGGCTTGTTAAAACACAGACTCCTGCCACCCTCTTCTCCACAGAGTTTCTGATTCTGTGAATCTGTGGTGGGCATGAGAATTTGCATTTTTAACAAGTTTCCAGGTGATGCTGATTCAGATCCCAGGACTACACTTTGAGAAACATTGATCAGGACAGTTCATTCTTACAGGACACAAGCAATGTTATATTCATCTTTCTATCTCTCATACCTAGTGTGGTGCTGACACACAGTGGATGCTTAATATATATTTTTGTAAATAAATGGATGAATACTGTGGATAAAATGAAAGTTCCTGTGGCCAGGATTCTCACCTGGCCCTGGTTGGCTAGCTCACTACACACATATGGGCAATACATTGCTATTGACTCTATATGAAGAGTTCTGCCCAGTGCTCTGGGCAACATGGTGGCATGGATGCAAGGCTGCAGGAGACCAGAGCAGAGGCTGGAGTCACGACAACACAAAGGATAGAGGCTCAGAGGACAGCTGTGTGGGCAGAGAGGCCCAGAGGCAGAGACCAGCTTGCTGCATGCAGACTCACTCTGAGTGGATGGGATTTTAGTGATTGACCTGCTACCATGGAAATAAAGTTGGGTATAACCCTTTCACCCCAAGAACATTCTACTGTCATTTCTTTGGTCACACTGAATCCTTAGTGAACTTGCCCGGGGCTGAAACCCATTGGTAAGACAAATACATGAATTGATTAAAATATAGTTGTCTTGCCAGTGGGTTTCAGCCCCAGGCAAGTTCACTATGGACTCTGTGAGACCGAGATTGTCTCCAATAGAACTTCCAATGTCTTCCAATGGAACATTCTTGGGGTAAAAGGGTTTATACGTGGCTTTATTCTCCTGGTGACAGGTTGAGCAAAAGAAACACATCTGCATCCAACTGCCTACAGGTCCCTAATCCTCCTCCATCTCTGCCTCTGCCCAAGCACTGGCAGGGCTCTTTATACAGTGACTCAGTCATTAATAGCTTATTGTTTAGGGTGTGGAAGCAGCAGCCTAGCAGTAGGCCAATTACATCGCCAAGCAGTTTAGGGTCAGGGGAGCATCCTGGCCAAAGGAACTTCCAGGATCCCCACAATAGTCCACTAGCACCCTTAGAAATCATTATAGCTTCTTTACCAAATACCATACTCAGCAGGGTAACTATGTAAAAAAAACCATCAAAGAAACATTTAGCTATTCCTCATTTCTATCTTATTGTCTTACGCTCCTACAAAATAATGTTGAGACAATTTAAATATTAAAGCATACATAAACCAGGATGCTTACCAATAAAAATTGAATACTAACAATAAAAACATTTTAAAGAAGTAGGTAAATAGAATATTGGGGTAACTTTCTGAAATCAAAGACAAAAATCAACTCCGTGTTTCAGAACCTAAAGCAAAATGATGAGCAGCAAAGAGCTCAGGAAAGAGGGTAAGCAAAGAAGCCAGGCGAGACCTAAACAAGGAGAAAAGCTGGTGCAGCTTTACATTGCCTCTCAACCTCTTCCTTTCATCAGATTGACTTCCCAGTGTCACCCTCAGCACCCAGGACAGAGGGCTCCCCTCCACCGCTCCCTGTTCCCGCCCAGCCTCGCATGGTCTTCCCTTGTCCAGAAGAGTGCACTTCTTTCCCTCCCCTTGCTGTTCCCTCTCCCCATTTTTAGCTTCCCCAAAAGGACAGCCTCTGAATGCCTATGAAGGAGTATGTTTTGAGCCCTGTGTCTTTCTCTTGGATGGAGAACGGAATGAGTGTAAAGCTGGTGGCAGTGACCCGCGAGCGCCTGCTGCAAGGTAGAAAGGCGGAAAGTGCTCATGGGACTTCCTACCCTCTGGACAGCCGCACGGAGTCCCCTCCAGGAGCAAAGTCGGGGAGAACCAGAAGGTGACGGATGGAACCAGACCTTCGCAGAAATGTCATGTCCTAGGAAGTTGGTTTTGGCAGGGGTAGGGGATCCTCAGGGAAGAACGATCACCTCAAGTGAACGGATGAAACCAACCTCGTTCTAACCGATGGCGTTATATGATGACTGAAGAAAGTTGAAACAGATCAGGGATGGAGCCCATTGGTGGGGGAGTCAGAATGCAAGAGAGCATGCCTGTGTGCCCAGCACCGTCCAGGGAAGGCACCTGGCCTCTCCTCTGGAGAGGGCAGCATGGCCCCAAGCCAGGTCGATACTTTAGTCCTCTCGGCAGATGGGTTTGTCCCTTTGGTCTTTATATTCCCAGTGTCACCAAACAGGGACTGCCTCCACTCTCAAAAGTCAACTTTGTTTCTCTTTGCTCACAAGTAGATGGAACACTGCAGGGCTTCAGGAGACAAAGACAACACGTAGGAAGGGCTTCACTCACCCTGTGCTGACCCAAGGTGGCGACAATAACATTCACACTTACCCCCAGCACTCCTGCTCAGGGCCCGGGCTGTCTATGGATGCTTCCCCTCTCTTAACGGTCCTTGGTCCCAAAGCAGGCCTTGTGCACCAAGGCGGCATCTGGGAGGACCATTCAGGAGACCACAATGGGTGGGTTGCAACTTACAGCTAGATGTGGCAATCAGGAGAAGGTCTCAAAGAGAGAAAGGTGTTAGCCCTTTTTACGTATCTTCTAAGGGCAGAAACTGGGAGCCCGTGGTGATGTACTGCCATTACTCTCTGTCCTCCAAAGATTGTGCAGGAACATAAATCTTAATAATCCCGGTATGCTGGGACTCACCAGGGTGGTTTCTCATTTCTGCAGCTGCGTCCTGTTTGACAGACACACCACAGGCGGAAACATAATCCCATGGGGGTGTCGGGTTCTTAGGCCTTGTGGAGGCCATTGCTCCCAGGGGGTTGCCTACAGATGTCCTGAGCCTGGACGTGGGAGTTGTCCCTAAGAGGCTGGACAATGTCCAGTTTCTGAAACTCTCCTGTCGGGCCTGAGTGGGCCCTGGTGGGCTGCCTCCTTGATGACATCTTATTTCTCTAACCACAATGGGAAGGGGGTTAAAGTATGCTGTAGACAACACAGTATCATAGGCGATCATTCCGGCTGTTAATGCCATTTACCGGTGAGATTTACCGAGGGTCAGAGTGGTCAGGGACTAATGTAGGTCTGCAGGTTGGCACTCATGGAGCCAACGGACCCTTTCTACGCCTGCAGAGGCAGAACACGCCCGCAGCAGCGATGTCTGTTGAGTGTATTTCCAACGGCATTGTATTTCTTGATCTAGGAGTGTTGCTTATCTATGTTTGTATCTATATTTGCAAGTTTGGAAAATGTCAAATTTTTTTTTTAACCCACAAAGAAGTATATTTTTGAGAGGAACAAAAAAACTAATAATGGCAGAGACAGAACTGACTTATGAAATTTTCAATATTGGCTTTAAATACAGTATTAAACTCCACAGCTCCTTTTCTAATAGTCATGTGTTGAGACAGGGAGAAAACCTGTTTACCATCTGTTACACTTTCACACTCGGCATCTTATGAAATGTCACTTTTCAACAAAAGAGTTGTCACCAGTTTCAGATCAGGAGAAGTAATGGGTAATTAACTTCGCTTTTCAAAGAGACTGTGGTGCTTTTGCTTATGGCATTATATTCATAAATAAATGGATATTTATGTAAAAGTAGACTTAAGAAGATCAGGTTGTGTGTTTTGTATTTCTCAGAAAATATGTGCAGTATTTTGGCATTTCTCTCAGGGTTCTGTTATAAAAAGGAATATATCCTTCAAGCTCTCCCTGGAAGGCAAGGCTGTCGCATGGGAGCCAGCTCTGTAGCCTGGCCGGGCAGTTGCAGGTTGCCAGTGTCTCTGCACGTACCACCTCCGTGCTGATGAGTGGAGCTCTGCAAGGACCCAGCTCTGTCAGCTGGGCTACACATTCCAAGACATCATCAATTTCCCTTGTCGGTTTCTCTGCTTTATCTGATTAGGAACCCTTTCCTTTCTAAATTTCACTTTACATAATAATCATGCGGGAGATTTGATCATTCATCACTCCCTCCCTCTGCAATAACTTTAATTCTCTAGTGTGGGATGCAGGCCATCAGCCCCGAAAACCCCTCCTGTACGCTCTGTGAGCTAATCATCATATTTTCTTTGGCAAATAAGCAGAATTTATTTCTTTCATTAACAGTTATTCTTGATTGAAGGACTCTTAGATTCTAGGTCCTCTTCATATGATTCTGTATTAAGTATTATACGACCCTCCAAGGTAGCTATTCTGATTTTTACCGCAGAGAAAGCTGAGGCTTCATGCAGCTAAGAAACCTGCCTAGGATCATGCAGTTGGGTTGATACCAAGATGCAAGGCCTTTTTATCTCCACAGCTATGTGTCCTTTGGCAGTTTGTCCCTGTTCCTGGGGGCTCATGGTCTAGGGACCGGGTTCCTGTGGGAGTCTCCTCCCTGTCCCACTGCCCCCTCCCAACTCCAGCCCAGACAGAGGTGGTTCTGACTCTCTCCTTCCCTTGGTTTCTAAGGCCTCTTACTTCTCCATGCACACCTTCTTCTCTCCACATTAGAATCTTCCTGAAGGTAGAGACCCTATGGGTCTGAGAATTCTGGGTGCAGGCTGAGCGCTTGCTAGTTGGCACCCCCAGGCTCCTACTTCTGCTTTCCTGCCCGGTGGGTGACGTCAGTACAGTCACGCATTCTGAGCTGATTTTCATCTTCGTTTACATTTTTATCCTCTGTTTCAGAAGTTGCTTCAGCTCCTTCCTGAGGTTTTGAGTTCCCTTCCTGGAGGTTACCTTGAGGTGTGCTGCTCTCAGGGAGGTGTCTGTTTGCTGGGCAGGGTGAGCGAGCACCCCAGGCACCACCCTCCAAGAACCCGGGAGCCCCGGGCATCTGGAGCTCTCTGAAGAGATCAAGGGAGGGCATCTGGAGCTCTCTGAAGAGATCGAGGGACGTGAACCATCACGAGCCTGGCTTTGGCACTTCCTGCTGTAACAGTTCTTAGCTGTCAGAGAATAATTTCCCGACACAGCAGTGCACGCGTTTGCCAGCCACCCCTCCCCTTTCTCAGGCCCCCAGTCAGCCCACCAGAAGATGACTGCTAGGTCTTCCACCGAGGATTCGTGAACACCTGTTAGGTTCTTGCCATTCCCCCTGTGAACCAGGCCTCCAGGTTTTCTCAGGGAGGGTCCTGCCGGGCTGCAGGCAGGCACTCACCACTGTGATTACACATTAAACAACAACAAAAACAGAGCCCAAAAGAGTGTGTGATGCCCCACTTAGGAAGTGTACCCCCAGGCCTCTCCCTCGGAAGTCTTGGACGCTCTGGATGTTAAAATCACAGGTAGCTTCCATCACTACAGAATTCATCCCCATGGCCCTGGGGCAGAGCACCATGAATCCGGGGTGAGCCTGCCAGGGCAGCAGAGTGGCCAGTGGGGAGGGGGCTTCCTCTGTCTCCCCCTGCACCTGCCCTGGCCAGGCCTGTGCAGTCTGGTCTGGGTCAGAAAGGAAGGAAAGGTGTGAACACCATGCCTCCTGGTCAGTGTCATTAAGGAAATGCAAGATGGATCTGGTTATCTTCTAGGCCTTCACTACTTGGTGCCCCCATTATTCAAGCCAGGGCTTCCAAGCAGTGAGCACAGGGGAGTGGGGCCCTTGGTGCCGACGGAAGGGCCACACCTCAAGCCCTCCCACTCCACCCTAGGTTCCTCTGAGGGACACCTCTGAGCCCAACAGGGATATGTCAACACCGGAGCAGCAGCTGGACCATACGTATCTGCGTGTCCACGTCTGGCTCCTGCTCAAGAGGCCAGTGTAGTCTGGGCAGTAGCACAGCCCCAGTGGCAGCTGATCCCTTAGAAGAGCCAGAGGCAGAGGAGCGGAAGCAAGGCCGTGGTCATGGGCAAGGAGGGAAGCAAAGACCAAGGCCCGGGAAGCAGGGCCGAGGGGCAGTCAGCAGGCACTGCTGGTCCGCTAGGCTGCCGTGATGCTGCACCACGGGCCCCCGGGCTTAAACAGTGGAAATCTGTTGTCTCAGTTCTGGAGGTAGGCCTTCCCAGATGAGCTGTGGGCAGGGGCTTGCCCTCTGAAGGGGCTGGGAAAGATCTGACCCAGGCCCAGCTCCAGCTTCTGACGGTTCCCTGGCTTGTGGAGGAACTCCAGTCCTCACCTGGCGTTCTCCGTGTGTGCGTGCCTATGTCCAAATTCTCCTTTTTATAAGGGCACCAGTCACATTGGGTTGGCGCCCCACCCCAGTCAAGTAGGATCTCTTAATGGACTACATCTGTAATGACCCTATTTCCAAATAAGGTCCCATTCTGAGGTCCTGGGGGTGAGGCCTTCAACATATGATGTCTGGGGGACATAGTTCCATGCATAACAAAACCCACCTCTGGGGAGAACAATGTGTGGGTCAAACAGTGGGAATACCCATGCTAACCTAGGGGTCAGGGCACAAACTGGGTCAGGGCAGATGGCTCAGGAAGAAGGTGAATTTTTCCGAGGGCATCAGAGGACTGCTTCTCTGTGGTCCTGGCTGCAGGGCACCTCATGGTTTTAAAGAAGCGACAAAGAGGCAAACGCAGTCCCCCTGCAGGACTGAGGTGTGCTGGATGACCTTGAAGTGTCCCTTCAGTCCAGTGTCATGGAACACGCACTTCCTGGGCGCCTGCCTTGTGCTAGGAGCTGGAAGCACTGCTGCTGCCCCTGACATTGCTCACAGGTTTATGGGTAAATGGCAACATTTATAGAGTTCAGAAACAGTTAACGTTATTTTTCTAACCACACTTCTGTTTTGAGCTAGACAAAAAGCTAAGAAGCAGAGAAGCCATTGGCTGGGTGCTAAAATCACAGAAGGAAGTTCGGGAGGTGCCAGCTTTCGTTTGGTTTCAGAACAAACAGTGATGGGCTAATAGGAAAAAAGCAGTGAGGCGTGGGGGCCTCATGAAGATGGGACCGGGCGTCATGGTGTCACTCTCCCCATAACACTTCACATTCAAATAAGTGTCTCACTTCTTCGGCTCTGCTGATGTCACGTGGTAGCTGATTCAGGTCGTGCTTGGGATTCAAGTCGGGGTATCTCTGTTCAAGGCTCTCCATATTTACAATCCTCAATTTGCAGTGATTTATATGATATAGTCTCACTGACATTTTATTGAATCAATGCATTTTGTTGGGAAAAGCACAGCTCTGGGAGGCAGGCGCACCTGTCTGCTGTCGGTGATCGTTCTGCCACCCGGCTCCAGGGATTGGTACCGATGTTCCCTGTTGGGAAAATGGGAATAATAATCAACGCTTCTGAAATTATGAGGAGGACTGAACAAGATATAGTAAAGATCCGAGCCAACCCCAGCACATACTTGGAAAAATGTTTTCTGGGCCTTTCTTTATTTTTTTCATCTGTCCCCATGGTGGCTTCACAGGAGTTTTGAGGAGCCGGGGCTGGGAGATGGGGAGGCACAGCCGGGGGCCCAGGGCAGGAGACTGGCCAGCGAGAGGGAGAGACTCAGGGAGGCAGAAGCACCAGGAGCGCCCCACCGAGCAGCTCGCCACAAGGAGCATCAGAAGCACGGGCAGGGCCGGGCCGGGAAAGCTGGGATGTCTGCTTCCCAAACACCTTTCCAGCTCATCTACTGCCACAACTCCACTGCCACTGTCTGAGGTCTGGCCACCTCGACTCCTTCAGGGGACTCCTAACTGATCGCCTGCCTTCCCTCCTTCCTGCCCATCTGCTTCTCTACTGTGCAGTTAAAAAGATCTTTACAGACACAAATCCAACCACATGCATGTGCACTTAAAGCCCTCAGTGTCTATTAGTCACCATTAGTATAAAATTGCATTTCCTCCCATGATTCACAATCCCTTCTGCCCTTCTGTCCAGCCAGCTAGCCTCCTTGCAGACAGCTATGCTGAACGAACTTACTTCCTCCGCCTTACCATGTTCCCTGCAGCCTCTGGGCCTTTGCACATTCTGTTCCCCCACACTTAGAACACTCTTACATCTCATCCTCCTTTTTGCATCTTCTATTCCCATTTTAGATTCCTCATTATATATATTTTTTCCTCCTCCAGGAAGCCTTCCTTGCCTATCTTCCCAGCCCAAGACTTGAGTTGATGTCCACTTTAATTGCTAAATTGCTTAAAGTCACCTCACACAGTGGGTGGTGTGCAGTGGCATTCAGTAAATGTGTGCTGAGTGCATAGATCTAGCTGGTAGGACAGCTGCAGGCTCAATCAGCAGGTAATACTGAGGTCATTTACCCAGAACCTCTTGCCTAGGTCTTCCCCCTGAATGAGTCAGGTTTCCAGCAGGAAAGAATATGGCTCTAGGAGAGTGTGATCAAGGGACTTTTTACAAAGACATAAATAGGGTCAAGGGAATCCAAAAAGAGAAGGTGAAACACCAGCACCGGGATGCAGAACAGCAGGAAGCCACCATCTCCCAGATGAAGAGAAGGAAGTCGTAGAAGCTCAGAGCTGCAGCCAGAAGAGAGCATATTGGGGATGACTGTGGCCTTTGGCCAAAGAATGCAGCGCTGTGCACTGGGGCCTCCTCTGCCAGCACTGTGCCTCCACTGGCCGCGTCCAACGGGCAGTGGGGGACAAGAAGCCCTGTCAATGCAGGCATAACTCTGGGCTCCGAGCAGGGTGCACAAGGATGGTGTGTGACCTGTAGGAAGAAATAGAATATCCAGCTGTTCTGATGACCCGTCTGATAACCAGTTCTATTAACCTGTCCTGAACTATTGCGGGTAATCCATTCCACCTGCTGGTCCCAATGCTTCTCCCCATGGAATGGAATGTGCTGACTGGCTAACTGCACAAAGCTAAACAGAAACGTTTAAAGAATTCTTTTTCATTGAATTAAAAAGATTAAGACTTTTTTTTAAAGCGTAGTTGTATTTGGACTCAGTGTTTTATTTGTAATTTAATAAAATATAGTATTTATATTTTAATTTAAGTTTTAAAAAATCTGCTTTGAGATTTGTCCCTAACTGGTACATAACTCAGTCTCCAGTCTTAGGTGAATTTACCCACCTGCACACTGCCAAATAGGCTGAAGTCCGAGCAAGCGTCTTTCATCTGCACTGAAAGGCATCCTTTTCTGAGTGTGGAACATCTCAACGGGGACAGGGGTGGCAGTTTCTCCACTGTCTGTCCATCAGTCATGGAAATTAGATGTGGGACCCGGAGACAGCTTGCTATTTGAAGGTTAATATGTTGTCATCTGGGAGGTGTCAAAATGGAGTCAGGACTCTTTCTGCTTGAACAGATGCATGATTCTTAACTTGAGAATCCGTAAATAGCCTCCTGTCTGTTGAACCCTGGTGCGCTGGGATAATTCAAAAGTCAGACAGCGTTCAAAGACTCCCTGTGTGTACTGAGCGCTTGCAACACCATCTGCTTTCGCCTGTATTTAGGTGCTTAGTTTGTTAGCTCAGAGTGCTAACGAGTTAAGGTCACGGGGGCCAGATGCTACCCAGACCTCATTTCAGCCAGAGGAAGCCTAATATTCAAATAGTATCAGAAGAACCCCCACTGGAGACCTTTGCACCTGCCACCTCCTCCATTCTCCACCCAAGCTCAAAGTTCTTTCCTTTGGGAATCTGGCTTTGAATAGCCACACGTTTATGTAACAGAGTCCCTGCTCTATTTTGGGACTGCTTTAGTAGACCAGGGACATCTTTGCCTTGGGCCGCTAACAGCTCCCTTCGCTGGGCAACACAAGTGCAATGTGTGGGAGCTATGGACTGAATGTTTGCATCCCCCCAAAATCACATGTTGGAGCCCTCATTCCTGGTGTGATGGTATTAGTAAGTGGGGCCTTTGTGAGGTTAAGGAGGCGATAATGGAATCCGTGCCTTTTGAAAAAGAGATGATCTCTGTCTCCTCCTTGAGAGACACAGCAAGAAGGCAGCCTTCTGCAAACCAGGAGGCCGGGCTTTTCCAGACACTACAGACGCCTTGATGTCGGACCTTCCAGCCTCCAGAGCTGCGAGAAATAAATGGACCCAGTCCATGGTGTCATGTTATAGCAACTTGAACTGACTGAAAACCATGAGTATGTAGACTATATGGTGGACACTGTGTTAAATAATTTTTTTACCCAAGATTCCTTGAGTGGAACAATTTACGCCTGGCTTGTTACCCTGAGACCCTAAGAAGCTGTGCCCACCCAGGAGAATTGGCTCAGACATAAATGCTGGATTTCCTGTTCCCCTTCTGGCTTTTCATCCAAAATGTGGCTTGTGGAAGAGCAACTTTGCATAAGGAATTTGGGGAGCAAAGCTGGGGAAGGGAGAGGGAGGAACAGAAGGGGGGTCCGTGTGGATGCTGTGGTGGGCCTGCAGTGACATCCCCCTCAGGGGGCAGCCCACGTGCACTGGCTGGTGAAAGAGGCCTGGAGAGCAGGCTGAGGCCATGGCCATGGAGTCCGGAGCAGGGCAGATGCCATGGTCGTAGAGCAGTCAGGCCACAGTGAGCTCTGTGGGGTCCTGGCGACACCAAGCAGACACGTACAGGACCCAGCGGGTGGTTGCTTGTCGCCAGGACCCACTGGGGGGCTGCGGGGAATGGCGGCACCAGCGGGGCCTGGCAGACTTGTCCCTGTTGGGTTGGGCTTCCCTGTGAAGGCCTGAGACAGAATGGCTGGGCAGCATTCAGCCAGCACAGGGCAACTGAAAAGGGGAGCAAGCCTCGTGGCTGCGGCTTCGTGAAACTGGACTGCAGTGTGACACCAGCTCTGTCCCCCCGAAATTCCATTTCTCCTTCTAAGATGAGGGCAGTAGCACCTCCACTGGGAGATTTTTGGTGAGGATTAAATAAAGGAAATGTGTGCAAGGGACCCCACGGTGAGCTCTCCGTTAAGTGGTAGCAATCAGTATTATCAATGCAGGAGTCAGTGAACCGGACAGGGTAGATTTTCCAGAATGCACACATGTTTGTTAACACAAGAGACAAGGTGTAAACACTGCCAGGCATGTATTCCAGCAACATTTATTTTTAAGCAGTGCTGTTTCTGGGGGGATTAGACAAGCATGACTAAGCCCAGGACGTCCCTGGAGAAGCTCCACAGGCCGGGTGAGGGGTCTGGTTATACAGATAATGCTCCCCTCCCTTCTTTTCCCTAGAGTCCTGCAATCTCTGGAGAGATGGGACAAGGAAGGCTATAAATAGCTAAGCACATAAATAAACAATGCACCCAATTAAGGAGAGTTGTAGTTACATAAGCCTTCCTGGCCACCATTCCCCTAAGTCAGGCAGAGTAAATGAATTTCCTTTAACCACCACCTTCCCTAAGGCCAAAAGTGTTTGTGGATAGTCCTTACATCCCTCCAGAAAACATTTCTCTGATCCTGCAGGAAACATTTCTCTGATCCCTCATGCAAGATGCCGCTTAGTCTTTTCATAGGTCTCACGCAATCTCTGATTCTAGGGCAGTGGAGGGTCAGAGGGGCCTTCTGCAGGGCCTCTAATGTCACTACACTGAAGTTGGTGGGTGGGGCCTGAGCAGAACTTGGCCTGCCTGCCGAGACACATTCAAAGAGCCTTAGGTTCAACGTCCTGTGAGAATGGCGGACAATGATTGCCCAGACTTGGAAAGCTCCCTTGATTTAGCTCCTGAGAGCCAGAAACATGGCTTCCCACATTTCTGTGGGGGCAGCCCAATACAGGGCTGCCTTAGACCCCCTGCGTGTCACCGACGTACACAAAATCAACTCCTAAAAGAACATAAGCACCTCTGTCTGTCACTCAGGACCCAGCACTGCGCACTGGCTCAGCACTCCCCTGACTCCAGACATCATTCATGCCCCAGGGACACACTTCACTCTGGCCCCGTGGCTCAGATAGTGTACACATTTGCAGGGGCTGCACTGTGACGCCAGAGAAGGGCCCTTCTTCAGGCTACAGACAGGATTTGAGCTGTGGGAGCTTCCAGATAAGAGAAAGACAAATTCATTAATTTGTGAAATCCCTCCTCTTAGTATAAATGCCGTCGATCTTGCATAGAAAAATCTCATTTCCTAGAAGAGTTGAGGCCCATATATATATCTTGCTTCTTTTCATGTCTGATCACTGGCTCCAGGGCACATGCTGGCTGGCACAGTGCTGAGGGTGGGGACTGTGGAACTGTTTGCACTACAGAACCCTCATAATATTCTCAAACGTGCATACATGTAGGTGGAAACTTACCAAGTGCAAAACAATGACACGGAGTCTTAAACTTGGCAACCAGATGGATATGGAATGCTGGGATTCGAATGACTTTATTTTTATAAAAATATTTAATATGTTTTAATCCCCTTTTCAAAAATATAAAAATAACAGTTTTATTATGTAATCTGGACTTATATTTTGATATTCATGAATTTTAACTTATTTGCTTTTAAAATTTCATAGGTAACTGTATAGTTTAGGAGGAAAATAAGTGTTTTGAAAACACACTGATTTTAACGTACATTCTTGGTGAAAATATATTCAAATTCTATACACTTGGAATACACTTGCTGATATTTTTTTCAATCCTTGGAATGCATCATTGAGCATGAGTGCAGCTGAGACTGTGATAAGTTTAGGAAACACAAAACTGGAGCTCAAAAAAGATAAAAAGATGAAAAAAAAGAAAATCTTCCAAGGGATGGTCTGCTTAAATTTATAAACCTAGAAATTATGCAAGTTAGCAGACTTCTGGTGAGCATGCCCCACATAAAATTTACAACGAGGATGTAATGGAATCAATCCTTTATTTAATGAAGATTTAATTACTAATCAAAACGATGGAAGTGGAAATAAGCAAGAAAACTCTCCTATTTAAATCAATAACCTGAAGCCGTCCAAACAAGGTCTCTAGAACTTCATAGTCTTTACTCTATGAAGATCTAATTACTAGTCAGACCATTGAGAATGTAAGCCAACCTTTGCATCTGCTCTTGGTAGGTCCCCATAAATGTTAAGGGGAGTTCTTGGCCGTCCAGATTCTTGTCACCAAACCTACCCTTGCTGGGGGGACGTGAGCGTAGATTCCCATGCTCTGAACCCAGGAGGTGCCACCAGGCCACAGCCTGTTGGATCCAATCCTTTCTCTGGGAAAGCTTCAATTCAAGACTCAACAGTGAGTTAGCCAATAGCATAATCTGGGAGCAACAGGAACTGACTACCATCCCAAGGTCCCTAGCACAGCAGCTTGCACCAAATTTTCATAATGCTTTTTAGCATAATAGGTGTGGATAAAGTGGGAGTTCCTATAGCCAGGATCCTCACCTGAACCTGAACTACTCGATGATGTAGCTGGCCTGCTGCGAGGCTACTGCTTCCACACCCTAGGCAATTAGTTATTATTGACTGTATAAAGGGCTCTGCCCAGTGCTCTGGGCGGAGGCAGTTACGGAGGAGGATTACAGACCTGCAGACTGTTGGATGCAGACGTAATTCTAGTGCTCGACCTATCACTGAGAGAACAAGCCGAGTAATAAACCCTTTCACCCTAAGAATGTTCTACTGTCATTTCTTTGGTCACATTGAATCCATAGTGGACTTGCTCGGGGCTGAGACCCATTGGCAAGACAATAGGTGACTCTTTAAGTAAATATGTATTGAGCATCATATTTCTAAGTAAACCATACTGAGGGACCCTGGTGTCATGGAGCTTTTAAGGCAGTGGAGAAGGCAGGTGTCATTCAAAGAATGTGACAAGGTTACCTACTAGAAAATGTTACTGCTCATCACAGAGACCCACAGTGATAGCTGCTCCAGGGAAGGACTGGGGGCGTCCCCCTCGTCCTGATACCCTTCCCTGCAGCCCCCTGGCTCACTTAGCCTTCCGCATCGGTCTCTCCCGCTGTTTCTAATCTCCATTTCATTGGGCTCACCTGCTTCCTCCCCTCTTCCTTCCTCCTGTAAGTAACCCCCATGGTTTTATGTGGGATAAAATATGAAATTCTTATTAGGAAATAGCAGTATTCAAATAAATGGAAATTCAGAGAAGGGAGAAAATGCATCATTGAAGCTTAAGTTAAAAAATAGTAATAATAATCATGATGAACGTCCTTGTCCTGGGAGAAATAAGCTGGGGCTGCTCTGTGTGAGCAATGGCTGCCTGGGGCATCTGGGGTGTAAATGTGGTTTCCTGAGATTGTAGTTGGCACTGTGAAAAAACAAGGCTGTGAGGAGAGAGTCAGAAAAAAACAAGAAGCTGGAGCCACAGATGGGTGGAAGTCTCACTGATTCCTATAGAAATAGAGCATTTAAAATTAGCTTAGTATAAAAATAATCAGGGCTGATTTACTATCTGTATTCCCCACTGCTTGATTCAATTTCTGTTTTGAGAAATCTATCATGTAGCATGTTCCTCCAAAGACTCCATCCCAGCTCTGGGGCTGTCATTTCTTTGGGGTACGCATGGCTGCAGCCATACCTTGGCCTGTCACCTTGCACCTCCTGTCTGCCTGGGCTTTTGACCTGAGTCTCCTGTTGTCTGTGGTCCAGAGGTGTCTTCCTCTGCGATGACCCAGCTCCAGCCATTATAAAGCCAGTCTTTAAAAACAAAGGCCCCACACCCCGTGCAAAAAAATGTAATTGGGGGAAGGGCAGAATGGGAAATCACTACTTAATGGGACAGGTTTTCCCTTTCAGGGTGCCAAAGTCAAGGCTTTGGGGCATTTTTCAGCTTTGTTATCTCTGAGCCCTGTTGAACCATCCATGACAATTTCAGTTATGCTCAAAACATTTCCTAAGTGAGACTGGGACCTGCCCATAATCCCAGCCTGGCCCCATGGCCCCTCAGTCCCAGCTCTCACAGAGGGCCACTGGCGTGCGTCTCAAGGGGTCCTCTGGGAGGGAAGCCGACAAGGGCTCAAAGCTCTCTCTCTCCAGGTGGCATCCTGGGGTGTCCTCTTTTGCCTGTCCTCTCTCCCCTAGTCACAGGGACTGGAGTGAGTGCCTTTTGTCTGGGGACAGGGTGTCCTTGAACTTTCAGGACCAGGCAGAGCCAGGAGGGTTCAGAGGAAAGAACACTGGGCTGACTTGGCCCAGCCCCAGCTTAGGTTTCAGGGAAAAGGGTCTCTAGTTTGTGCAGGGCAGCCATCCAAGGAAGTTGAGTAGATGAAAATCCTGGGCAAGTGGCAGACTTCGGACTGTTCTCTCTCCCAGGTGGGTGGGGGTGTGAGTGTGTCTGGGTTTAGAGGCAAATTGAGAGAGGGCCTGTTATGGGGGTTCCTGGACCACTGATACCTGGATTTCTGCGTGGTCTAGGACCAACCCTGACACTTCAGGATGAGTGATTCACAGTCCCTGCCCTCAAGATGGGGTACTACTGGGCATTCGAGACAAATGCACGGGCAGGCAGTGGGCTGGGGGCAGGGGGGAGGTGGAGATGGGAGGCCATGACCCTTGATATTGGCCAAAATGTTGATATGGGGTCAGAGAAGGGGCCCCACCTGTGGGGTCACCCTCAAGCCCAGTGTCAAGGAGCAGGAGTTGGCTGTACAATGGGTGCTGAGTAAGAGTTTGCTGATGGGTGAACAAATCACAAGACTTGTAACTGGCCAGAGGCTGGGCCAGTTCCCGTGTTCTTCCAACAGCTCTGTGATGTAGGTTCCATCGCCATCTTCTATAAACGAACCAGGAGTGAAGGAGTAAAGTCCTAGGGGCCCGTGTCAGGGGGTCAGCCTGACCCCCAGGGAAAACAGCCCCAAGGGGAGGTAATTCTCTTATTTTTCTTCCTCTTGTCACGTTTTATTATTTCCTCCTATATGTATTATGATAGTGGAGTTATAGCGCAAAGTCTGGAAGATACTAAAACACAGGGAATTACAGTTTTAAAGCCAAGGCTTTGTAGACCAGGAAACAGAGAGAAGGAAGAACTCTGCATCCAGCCGGTGGTCTGAGAAATGAAACGGCTTTTGTTCACCTAAATTATGCTAATCGAAGCAATAATAATATTATTACCATTTTCTGATACTCAGAAAATAATACTGAGGGCGGATTCGGGGACATCTTGGGGTCTGGGATTGCCTCGTCGGTACATTATCAGGAGAGAGCCATGAAGTCTGGACATGGGGCAGAGGTTTCTTGCAAGAGGACAGAGCCAGTGAAGAAGTCCTGACATGGTCCACGAGAAAGAAGATGTAGAACAGAAAACAGAGAGCATATACCAGCACTGCCTCTCCTGGGGAAATTTCTGACCAGGGCTTCCCTTTTCCAAGGCTGAGTCATAGCTTGCATTAGACGGACGGCAGGAGCCTTCCACATCCTTGCTGTGAATCTGAATGCCTCTTAATGTTAGGGTGCTCTTCTCGGGCACTAGAGAATATGGGCAGAGGAATGCTGGCAGCTCACAGCCTCAGGAGCAGCCACCTCACTTTGTCATTCCCAGTAGCTACACTGATCTGCCTGGGGGCTTTGGGAGGCTCTTCTGAGTTCAATAAAGATCAACAAATGCTTTACTGGTACGGATTTGGTGCATCACCTTAGCATCCCTCCCACAGGAGAGCGGGGCAGAAATCTGCATCGTGTGATGACCGCGAGGACCAGCGGCCCCTGGGCCAGGGCAGGACCTCTGTTTCCTTATGATGCCAGCAGGCAGAATAGTGAGGCCAAGAGTACAAGCTCAGGCCTGAGCTAAAATCCAATTTGGATTTGAATTTGTAAAACTTTGGGGAAAGTATTTTCCAGAGCAGGGACATCAGGTGGGGAGAGAACCAAGACCTCTCCCACCTCCTTCCTTGCCCTGGTTGGGAGAAGGGCCTTTGGGGGATGGACTCGCCTTTAGGGGAGTTTTATGTGGTTTGTTTTAGGACATTTAAGGTAACTCTCTCCTCTGTCTTTCCTAAGAATCTTCAGCAAACTTTCCCTTTCCCTTTGTGCTGCTCTGTGCTGCCCGTACTTCTGTTCCCAGCTGGCGCAATGCATGGTGGGTGTGACACACTGCACTCCTAACCAAGGGCCTCCTGGTCTCCCCACATTTTGCTGCAGGGAGAAGCCCACAATATGGAGCAAGCAGGTAGCCCCCAAACCCAGTTAGGGACCCCAGTCTCCCTCCATGCAGGGGGCCTGAGCTGTCAGCTACATGTAGTACAAGTCAGTATCACACTGGGCTAGGTTGCTTGCATGATGCCGCTGCCTCCAGGCAGTCTGCCCAGAGCTCCTAGACACCTGTACAAATTCTCTGACCTCATCACTCGTGGATGAGGAGGCCTAGTTTGTCTGCCGCACCTCCTGTATGGCACTTTTTAATTTGCCTTTGGTTATTCTATGCTTTTGAAATATTTACTGTTACACTGTATGTGGCTTGAGCTCCTCCCGGGTGGGGCTTCCTATCCCAGCAGCCCCCACAGATCTAAATATGTGCTTCCTCATGCCATCCTCCCCCAACAACACACACTCTTCATGTGCATATGAACAAAATTACCCTCCCAGAGAGCTTCTGACAAGGGTTTTAGAAGCTTCAGTGCCCAGCCCACAAGGACATGCTGTGACCGTGCACTGTTTGTGCCTTTCTGAACACAGATGGGCATGCAGGGCCGATGGGCCACACCGCTGCCCATCAGAGCTTTATATCTGCGGTGACCAGTGTGAAAACGAATCAAGGCAAACCTCACTGACACGGTGTCAGGGGGCCTGCAGCAGAGGCTCTCATGCCCTCCACTCCTACTAACCCTCCGGCCCACTGAAAGAGACCCACGCAGTACTGGTTTAGTTGCTTTACCGCCCAGCAAGAAGACAGCTCCCACCTTTTTCTCTCCAGTCGCCCAGCCAATGGGAGACTGTCATGGCTCAGCCAATGAGAAGCCACAATAACGCGGGAATCCCAGTTTCCTCCAAAGGACTTTTTTTTGCTTAGAAACAGCTCTCCTAACCTGGCCATTTTCCTCTATAAAAGAGCGGTCCTCTCCTTCATTCTCCAGACGTGTCTATGCTTCTGGTGTAGCTTGCATGTCCCGGATCGCAATTCTCTGCTATTCCCCAATAAATCTAGTTTTGCTGGTAAAACAAATGAGTTTTATTTCTGAGGCTAACACCATATACCTTATTGCCCAAGTCAGGGCATGCTGAAAATGACAGGGGGACACTATTCACAGTTGATCAGGACAGTGGACATAGGGTGGAGTTTCCCCCAATGCTCGGGGTCTCAGTCACCACGTTTATGTCACACCTCAAGGCCTTTGCCCCCCACCCCACACCTCCTCGAGCAGGGTTCTAACTGCAGCCCTAGAGTCTCAGAATTGCCCCAGAACTCAGTAACCGCCGAAACAAAATCACGTACTAGCACTAGAAATCACAGAATACAGGAGCTCGAAGGAGTCTTTAAACATTTCTAGTCACCTCCTTTTACAGATGAGGAAACCAGGGCTTAGTGTACCCAAAGCTGCTGAGTGGCAGAGTCAAGACTAGAGCCCTGTTCCCTGAAAGTCAGACAGAACTTTCTTTTTAATGCTATTTTTAAAATGTCTTTCCACCCCATGATTCTTCTCTGGCTTATCTGTCTGCTTCAGGTAAAGCAATCTCCACTGATTTATTTATTCGTTCCTCAGGCTTAAAAAGGTGAGTTATTGTGTGGTTGTGCATGCTATGGACAGGGTGCCGGCAAAAAAAGAGCAGTAACTGCCTTCTAGGGGATTGCAGGTACCAGGAGACAGGCTTATGCAAATATTGTTGGCAGAAACCTTCCGCTCCCCAAAGGCCAAGCCACTCTAGGGGGCGGATAGGGGGCGGGGCTTCTCTGGGAGCGAAGCGGCTGGGGGCGGGGCGGGGCGGGGTCTGGGCGGGGCCAAGGGTTTCCCTAGACTCTCCGTGATGTTAAAACATGAGCAGAAATTCTGCTTGTTTAGGTTACAACTTTTAGATCAGACCTCTCCCACTGAAATCATGAGCAAGTGGAGGAGTGCTACCAGTTAGGAATTTTTGAAATTAGGGATGATGAGTCCAATTTTTAAAAGATGAAGAGGACATATTTCAGAACTATATACCAACTAGTCTAACACTGAGCTTTGTTTTAAAATCTAGAAGATGTCAAAGAGCTGGCTGAGACTAAGTGCAGACTTCAATTCAGATGGACTCAAGTCTATGTAAATCTTTTTCATTCTATGTCCATGAACAACTTTTTGAAACTATTTCATTGTCTCTTGACTGAGGATGAAAATATTTCTCAAGAGTGTCATTGTTATTTAAAATTAAATGCAGATGTGAAAAGTATTTTGCGTAGTGTCCAGCACAGACTAAATATTCAATAAAATGTGCTATAATTTATAATATAGCATACATTATATAAAGTATGTGTAATTTATAATAGTGTGCTGAATAATTGGGACCAAATTTGGCTTCACTTAGGATGTTATACTAATTTAACTTTTTTTAATGTTTGGTGTTATTTTAGCTATAGCCATAGCATATCAGGATTTCAGCAGAGATTTTGCCAAAAATCCCTAGTAACATCATTATGCTTGTGATGGAAATTCTGGGTAATGATTACCTTGGGCTGCAGAGAGTGGAATAGATCAAGAACAAGGGCATGGGTAACTTTGTCTACATCTGCGCTGTTTTATTAAGTAAATAAATCTAAGGAAATAAAACAAAATGTTTGGTTGGGTGGAGAATACTTACTTCTGACCAGTAGCTTGCTTTTCTTTGAACGGTGACTTTTCCTTTAGAAACTCTTGAACAACCTGAAACCTGACTAAACTATTGGTCTTTGTCCGTTTGGGCTGTTGTAACAAAATACCACAGACTGGATGGCCTACAGGTTTCTCACAGTTCTGGAGGCTGGAAGTCCAAGATGAAGGTGCCAGCACGGTTGCCTTCTGGTGAGCACCCTCTTCCGGGCTCATAGGCCCCACCTCCTTGCTGTGCACGTGCTGCGGGACGGATCTCCTTGGGGTCTTTTTCCTCAGGAGGCTAATTCCATTCATGAGGGCTCTACCCTCACAATGAAAACACCTCCCAAAGGCCCCACCTCCCAATGCCATCACATTTGGGTGTTCGGATTTCAACATACCAATTTTGGGGGAACACAACCGTTCAGATCATAGCACTGCTTTTGGTTGAAGCTGCTCCCTGAAACAGCCCTGGATCTTTTGTGAAAGATCACTGCATTTTGGACAATTGGAAATGAAGATGGTCCAGCAGTCATAATAAAGTTTGCAATAGATCTGGGGTTGGAAGCTAAAAGCAGAACAAAACACTATAACTTGCAGCATATTCTGTATGGCTTCTTGTGTACAATGCTGTTTTCACTAGCAGCAGACTCGCCCAAAGCCAGCTAAGATACAGAACACTGCCTTCTCCAAATAACTGGGGGCAAAGTCTTTTCTAAAATGCAACCAAGACTTTTAAGAAACCACATTTTAATATTTGACCCTGACATTTTACAACAATTACCTCAAAAGTTAAAATCTGGAAATCCAAGTAATATTTTACTATGCAGTGAAAAGTTACAAATCCACTTCATGCTTAGTCTGGCTTGATATGGCTCAGGCAATAACATTTTTTTTGACAGGACTGATATTAGAGGAAATAAGCTTTATCCAATGTCTGAGGAGTAAGGTGTACTTGTGAAAGTAACTGTACTGACTAGCATTTACTGCAAAACAAACCACCCCAAAACTCTGTGGCTTAGAAAATAGGAACATTTATTGCATGAGTCTCCATGTCAGCTTAGCAGTTCTTCTGATTCTGGACCAAGCTTTGCCAATGTTGGCCGGATGCTTTCACGCCTCATTTAGTTACCTGGACACCGGATGGGGCAGATGAGTTGGTCTAGGATGGCTTCATTCATATGACTATTGGGAGGCTGGCTGTTGGCTGGGGCAGAGGAAAGAGGATGTCATATATCAGGACTGTTGAGGACAAATGTGACCTGCTTTGCATTTTCGCCCATAGCCTTGGTTCCTGCCCTCAGAGGTTAAGAAGACAAACTCTGAAGTCAGAAAGTTCTGGGTTGAAGCCTAGATTTGAGGCAATAGGCTAAACTTTCTGAACCTTAGTTTTCTCATCTCTAAAATGTGGTTAGTGATGCCTACCTCCTGAGGGTAAGATTAAGTGAGATAATGTACATAAATCACTTAGCATAGTTCCTAGCACATAGAAGATGCTCAGTAAGTGGGTGAAAACATTAGATTCTTAACCTTTTAGGGATTTCATTGCTCCCATGACTCTAGACATGCCCTAGTTCTTCCTCTTCATTTGCATACAGATATGGGTGCATTGATGTGATCCTGGGTGCTAAAGGACCCACATTCTGTTTATATTATCATCATCAAATGGCAAGTGATGGGGAAAGTCCTTGTCAAGGTTTGATTGGAAGGATACTGGCCCCATTTTAGCCCTTAGACTGGCCCCTCAGAAAGGGATGGAGACGAGGCATTAGCTGTTCCTGCTTGGTGAGATTCCAGCCCTAATTAAGAATCTGATTTGGCCCTACTGTTGTCTACCAGCTCTGCCCAGAAGAGCAGAGCAGACAGTGCTGCCCAGGGGGCAGTTTGGACACAGGTGTGAGAGGCATCTGTCCAAGGTGATGCTCCCCGGGCGCTTGGCCCTCTCAGGCTCACCCTTGCTCGTTGGCTTCCAGGAAGCCCAAAACAGAATGCCGTTCTTCTATTTAGGAATGTAATCTCTAGTTAGACCCTTGGGAAAGGCTATATTTGAAGTGACAGACATGCCATCAGTGTCAATGAAAGCCTAAAGATCGGCCCCAGAACCTGTAGGCATCTGTGGAGCCCAGCTTTAAAATCACTGGAAAAGTCCGTCTCTAAGATTCAAGTTGCAAAAATCTGGGGTCCTCTCTGTCAGCGTTGCTGGAGCAGATCCTGGGGGTAAAGGCCCTGCTGCTCTCTGTGGGGCCTACCCAGTGTCAGCCCAGTGCCACACTCTGGCATTCATACCCATCTTGGTCATGCGCAGTCAGCCCCTAGGGTGTCCCTTTCTCAGAGCTCTTACTGGTTGGACCTGAAGTTGCTCCACCATAGCTGTAAACAGACATTAGAACTGGTCTATCAGAGAGTTGACGGTTTGCCCTTAGGCAGAGTCAGCAGGTCGGTACCACGAGCCAGGCATTGCTGAGAACTGGGTCCCCCACCCTCTCAGTCACGCACACACACAAACACACAGAGCCTGGAAACTCTTCCCTGCTGCCATCCTGGCTGGCACCAGCCCCACCATGGACTTGGCATAATAAGAGTTGTGAGCACACGGCAGATTGGGGCTTATTTTTAAACACCCTTGCTGGGAGGCAGCAGCGACCTGAAAGTAGGTTGTCTCTCTCTTCTGGCATTTCAGTTTTATTGTAAAAGCCTTTATTTGTAGAAAGAGAGAATGCTAAAAAGCACACGTTGTGCAAATGGCAGGTGTTGGATGTTTCTTATATTGGTGAAGGAAATGGGGGTAGAGCTTTGACACATCCTTGGGGTGAAGGGTGACAAGTGGTATCTGTCTTGAGAAGGGCCATCCGCATGAAGTGTGTTCTTCCCTGGACTTGGGGACCCCGGGGGACCATGCCCTTCCATGCAGAGGGAGCAGGTGTTGCTGGTGGGGATTTGGCACCTGCCAGCCTTCCCAAGATGCTCCCTTCTGGCCAGCAGTTGCCTAAGAAAGCCAGGGACATTTCTCACTGTCCCCTGGCTGAAGCGAATATACTTTACTCTGTCCCATCAAAAGAGAAAAGAGAAAAATGGGTCAGCTTCTGCTCAGAGAGTCAAGAATCAAGAAACATGATGGTTGCCTGACAATCTGTAAGGGCTCTCAGGAGTGGGATCTCTGCATAATAATAATCATAATTATAATCATAACATAGCAGTATACTAACATACTGGTGGATTACTAATATATTAAATAATATGTGGGTTGTACTATATAAAGTGAAATAATACTGTTAATATATATTTTGTACTATTATTAATATATTATTATTTCAAGGAGCAGTTCTGCAAAAATTTATTAGATGCTTTATGTATGTCAACAATGTGCCAGACACCAGGGGTCCAAAATCCTCAGGGGCTTAAGTTTAGCGGGAGAGAAAGATGCATAAACAGACAATTTCGATAAAGTATCAGTGGAACCATCAGTGGACGCAAGTAGGACAGAGGAGGGCACTTGGCCCAGCCCAGGGTGGGGGCTCCGGGTAGAATCCACGCCGGAGCTTCCTATTTACATGCTAGAGGGACCTGGGCTAGTGCAAGGATTAAAGATCCTGCAAACAAAGGGCCTAGCACGTGGAGAGTCCTCTAAAGCAGCCACTCTTGATGTTTGTTCTACACCTGGAACATTCCTGCTGAAGGCCCCAACTGAAGGCCCAGCCTGACTCTCCTGGGAGATGAGGAGCCACTGGCTGTGTGTCCATAGCACTTTCTGCTCGCTTCCCTTCCTGCACTTGGCATAGTGCAGCTTTGTGACCTCTCTTACCTCTCTCCCACTGGACCCTGGGCCCTAAACAGTACACTTGTCGCCTGTGTGTCCCTAGTGCTAGACAGAGTGCCTGTCACAATGCTGGTCATCATAGATATTTCTGGAATAAATGAGTGAGTGACTAAATGAGAAACATTACAAGAGGTTGGGCTGCCCTTCAGCACAGTTTACCAAGGAACCTTGAGCTCCTTTGTAATTTTTAGACTGAGGAGATGAACACCAAGATCACTGCTCCCCTGGGTTGCAGACCTAGTGCCACGCTAGAAGTTTATGCTTTCAGGGGCAAAATAAGGAATACAGAGAGTTAAGTGATTTGTTAACATGCTCTCCTCTGAAGTGGAAAAACCACGCACCAGAAAAGCTCACAGGCCTCATTCCACAATAGGAAGAGCTCAGCAGAGAGACCAAGGAAAGATTGCACTTCAAGCAGACTTAAATCCGGGACACCCAGCATCCATCCCTGAGCCTCCTGCATACTTTGTGCTGCTTGATTCCCCCCCTATCCCCAAAGGGGTGACTATATCAGGGTGATGTTTATGAACTTTTATGAAATCAGACCCTCATCCCATTTCAGAATCTAGATTGGAATTAAAATGTATGCAGACGACTCACCATGGAAAATTAATTCTGGACAGATTATGATGAAAGCATCTGGGAGCTCAACAAATATGAGTTTGCTCCAGCGATTTGCTCCGACTGCCATTCTCTTAGCAAGAATCCCTCCTACCTCTTTCCTAGTATCAGATGTTTTTCTGATCCAGCTGTCCTGGGTCTGCTTTCTGGAGCCACACACTTAAGGAGGTAATAAAAACTGAAATGAAAATGCAACATTTGCAAATAAAAAGCAGCCTCTCCCCTTTATTCTGCTGGAATCATAATGAGCCAGGAACTCACGCACAGGCAGCCAGTCTCCAAAACGTGAGCCCAGGGGTTTTGGAAATGAGTCTTTCCTTCCAAGATTTGTCAAATGAAGTATGATTCCAGCAATTTAATTAGCTAGTTCTTATTACTTGACATTTCCTGAGTGTTATACTGGACACATCAAAGCTACACGTTGAATCTGATATGAACTGTTGGGCTATTCCTTCTCCATTAAGAAAAAGGACCAAATTAGCATTTTTATTATGCAATAATAGCATTTTTATTATGCTTATTGCTATATATGACTGCATGCTTCCCTTAAAGAGAGGAGATATTACTTAACTTCTAAGAATCATGATGTGCAAGTTTTTACTCCTGAGAGGACCTGAGCAAACTGAGAAAGGACTCACAACACACATGACTTCCTGCCACTTGCTGTTTCATCACGCAGGCCAAGGAAGGATTGAAGTATCGTTTCTCACCATATTTCACTTAATTGTTTCTGTTTTTCTTTCATACACATAATTGGCCACATATTTTTCCTCTGCTTTCTTAATATTTATACGTATTTTTTCTGTTCAATGATATGCCTCATTGAGCAGCTGGAGTTAAGTTATACACGAGTTGCAAGGGGAACTCAGAAGGCAGAGCCTAAGATTTTGGGTCCTGAGACCCGAGTTGAAGTCCCAGCTCTGAGCCTTCCTGGTCACATGACCACTCAGAGCCCCTGCTTCCTCCATGCAAAGCAGAGGTGATAATGCTTTCCTATAGGCTTGTCCTGAGGCGCAGGGACAATAGCGGGTGTGTAGCAGGGGGTGTGTAGCAGGGGGTACGAAACAGGCAGGAATCGCTGTTGTCTTCTTGGTGAGGGAAGTACACCTTCCTGTCGCACTGCCCGTAACAACCTCTAAGATTTCCCCCTGCGGGTGCTGTTAGCTGTTGGAGGCTCTGTGTGCGTCTAATCACTGCTCCTGGTTTCCTCCAGACTTCAAGCTAATTGAGAACTAGATGCATATCCCAGAGGAAATTAACATACAATATTCATTTAATTGCCGTTCCAGTTATACTGGAGAATGCAGCTTGCACGTGCCACTGAAGTGGGTGCTCTATCTGTCCCCTCCCTGGCAGTCCAGACCTTGAGACTTGCATGCTGAGGGAGTGGGGTTGGCATGCACTCACCCAGACACAGAGAACGTGGCCTGCCTCCTAGCTCGTGGAAACTAAATGATTGACGGACAGCCAAGCCATGGGGCAAGAATGAGCAGTTACTCTCAACACATTTCACCCAATCATTTGGGAAACAGAGGTAAAAGAATGCCACATTCCCACCATTCTCTCATGTGGGAGGGAGTGGGAAGTAGAAAGGCAACAAACAAAAAGCTCATTCCCTGATTCTTTCCCACTTTGGCAGAGAGCATTAGGGACATTTTCATGTTATGGACAGGGCAGGAATACGAGGGGATGAGAGATTGGCTCTGACTTTATTGGCAATTGGTTCAAGATATCTTTCTCTTTATTTATTCTTAAATGTGCTCCCAAAAGCTTTGAATTCATAAAATTCAGTTCAATATACCTGCATTGAATATTTACTATATATAAGGCACCTTGGCAGACTTCATTGTATTGAATATATATTGTATATGAAAAGTTGTGGCAAAGCTTCGTTTAAACTTGGGAAACATAGTGTTTTGTCAAGGTAATTATCACAAGACTTCTCAGAGCTTTTAATATCCTAAAGTGCTCTGTGGAGTTCCAGTTTCACTAAAGCAACTTACACCCACTACAGTCCATCCTGACATGTGGTTGTGTTTAACCATTCACTGGGTGGGTAGGCTAGAATATATCGTGAGTGTGGTCAAGGTTAAAAGGAAGACAAGTGCCTCCCAGGGAAGAAACCAGTGCACAGTTGGAAGTCACTGAGAATGAGAACATGCCTTCAAGGCTCAAGTGGCTCAGCGTTTACTCACAGCGAGAGGGGAGAGAATGCGTGAGGTCCAATGTCTTGCAAGGCACTGGTCCTCCATGGCCAGTGGATCCACTCCACGGCTGACACATATAAGCCCTGCTTTGTGCTGCAGTGGGGCCTGAAATACAGAAAATGGGTTGTGCCTGAGGGCCACTGACACATGTACTCATGCAGAACAAAGGAGCATACAGTGACTCTGACATAGGGGAAGATATTCCCTCTCAATGAGACAAGCCCAGCATAAGCTCTTTATTTCCCAGGAAGGAAAGTTCCAGGCTCTAGGCCCATTCTTATGCAGTTGAGCAAGAGTCAGAAGACTGGTATGACTGTCTTTGCCAGCAGATTACAACTAAAAACTCTGAATGGAAAAAATAAATAAATCCAAAAAGTAATACCTGAGGACTCTGACTGTGGAAAGCAAATAAAAGCAGTACCTGTGGGAGACAAACTTCAAGAAGGGAACACACAGGTGAGTTTCCAACTCTGTCCCTCTCGTGGCTTTGCTCTGAGGGTGGCCTTTAGTCACTGGACACTGCAAGGGGTGTTTTTATAGGCAGCTAAATCTATAGAAATTACATCTTTCAGTCAGAAGAACCAGGAAGAGAAACCTCCTGAGGGCTGGAGAATGAAGGGAAAAGCCTAGAGTGGAGAAGGCCAGGAAAAGGGGAGGTTTATATACCTAATTCTGTATATAAACTTCCCCAAGTCTCAGGATTACCCCAGAGTGATACACACATGCAAACCATGGCCAAACCAGCACAGCATAGCTTTTGAGAACTAAACCGGGTCATGAACCACGGCCCACAGAAGGTGAAACAGAACTTGTGGTCTGCACTGAACTGCTGTGATTGCCTGCTGAAACCAACCCCTCAGTGTTCTCCACGGAACATAATAGGACCCAGAGTGTGTACATGATATTCACAGTACCCAGGATATGGTGCAAAACCACCCGGCACACAAAGAACGAGGAACACGTGACCAGTTCTCAAGGGAAAAGACGACCAACAAATGCCACCCTGAGATGACCCAGATGATCAAAGACTCTAAAGCAGCATTAAAACTATCTCCCTGAAGTAAATAAAAATATACTTGAAATAAATGAAAATATATGAGTTCTCATGAGAGACAAAGAAACCATAAAACAGAATCAAGTGGAAAATTGAAAAATATAACACAAAATAAAAAATTCACTGGGTGACCTCAATAGCAGAATAGAGATGACAAAGGAAAGCCTATGAAATCCTCTCCAATATGAAGAATTACTTAAAGTAAATGAACACTCAGGGACAATATCAAAAGTGCCAACATACATTTCATTGAAGTCTAAGGAAAAGAGAAAAGAATGATTTAAAGAGAAAAATATTTGTGGCAATTATAGCCATGAATTTCCCAAACTTGGTGAAAGATATAAATTTACAGGTTTAACAAGCTCAATGAACCCTAAACAAGGTAAACTATTAAAAAAAAATACCTACACTCATTATAATCAAACTACTAAAAACCAATGATAAAGAAAAGGTCTTGAAAACAGCTAGAGAAAAATGACACGTTATGTACACATTTATATAACTAGATCTCTCTTCATACACCATGGAGACCAAAGGAATAGCAATGGGCTTAAAAGAAAAGAACTGTCAACTTGGAATTCTGATTCCAGCAAAAATGTCCTTTAAGAATCCAGGCAAGAAAAAAAAATCATTCTCAGATGAAGAAAAACTAGGGGAATTCAGCAGACCTGCACTAAAAGAAATGCTAAAGGGAGTCTTTCTGGATGTTTCAGAAAGTTGAGTCTTTGGGAATGAAGGAAGTGCAACAAAAATGGAAAATATGTGAACAAATACAAAAAACTGTTTTCCCCTCTTGAATTCCTCAAAACATGTGACTATTGAAGGCAAAATTATAAAATTGTCTTTGTGGTTTATAATGTATGCCTATGTAATGGATGACAACATAACATAAAGATCAATGTGGGGAGATGAAAGCTTGCACGGCTTCTAATTTAGGTTTCATTATTAACCCTAATTATTACTTTGAAAAGTAGATACATACATTTTAATACTTAGAGCAACCTATCACTAAAGAACAGAATGTAGTAAAAATATCCCATAAACACAGAGAACAGACTGGTGGTTGGTTGGTGGGGGTTGGGCAAAAGTAAAGGGTATAAATAGGTATAAATTTCCAGTTTTAAAATAAATCAGTCACAGAAATGAAAGTACAGCCTAGGAAATAGAGTCAGTAATATTGTTTACATCTTTGTGTGTTGACAGATGGTAATTCTATTTACTGTACTAAGCATTTCACCATGTATATAATTGTTGAATCATTAGGTTGTACACCTGAAACTAATATAATATTGAATATCAGCTATATTTCAATAAAAATTAAAACAAATAAATTAAATTGGAATATTGAAAATTTCAAATAATCCAAAAAAGACAGGAAAATAATGAAGAGAGAAGCACAAAAACTAGAAGAGACAAAAGCAATGATAAAACAGTAGACCTAAATTCAATCATATTAATAATTAATGGTCTAACCTCTCCAATTAAAAATATAGATTAACAGAATGGATTAAAAGGCAAAACTCTGCTATATTCCACCTACACGACACAACTTTAAGTATAAAGGCACAAATAGGTTGGAAATAAAAGATATACCATACACACAGTATGCATTGGAAGATAAGAGTAGCTATTTTAGTACCACTAAAATAAACTTCAACACAAAGAGTTTACCAGAGATAAAGACAGGTATTCCATAGGGATAAAAGGGCAAGATTTATAAATGGGTAAATAATAATAACAAAGCATCAAGATACATGGAGCAAAAGTAGAGACAATTAAAGAGAGAAGCAGACAATCAAAATGATCTAAGCAAGTGGCAGAACAACTGGACCAAAAAAAACAAGCCAGTAATGACAGAAAATATCCGAACAACCTCCCTACCGCCTTGATCTTATGACACTTAGTATATTACATCTAACAACTGCAGGATAAACCTTCTTTCCAGATAGACATAGTATATTCACCATAAAGCAAATTCCAGTAGATTTAAGAGAATTGAAATAAAAGAGAATTGTATTCCCTGAGCACAACAGAATTACCCTGGAAATCGGTAACAATATGATATCTAGGGAGAACGCCTAACATCTGAGAACTAAACAACACATTTGTAGATAATTCAGAGTTTAGACTGAGCCAGAAGGGTCCTACAGAAGGTATCAAGTATACACTGTTTGCCTAATTTAATTGAACACATGAGGTGTTTTTTTAGTGGAGCACTTTATAAAGCTAATTCTTCATGGAACACATTCTGGAAAACTCATCTAGAATTTGTTCCTAAACCTCTGATGTCTTTTCTTTTAGAAGGGAGTGATATTTTCATCTGTATGCATAGGGAACAGTCTATCTGTCATAAATGGTTAGTAAATTCTTATTCATGGGGAGACTTTAGTATGTCATCCTTGTCCATCCAAAATTGTTTTTCTTTTTGCTGTGGTTTTTCCTGAGCTGACATTCTTCTACTAGCACATAGTTGGCTTGTGTTCCAGAAATAGCACTTCATCAAGTGGACACGCTAGGCGGGACACTGATGATTGGGCAAATTGCCAAGTGGACAGGCTAGGGCAGAGCGGCAGGCACCGTGGGACCTGGCCTATGCTGCGGACTGCCATCCACCTGATACCAAAGCAGAGTCCAGCCGAGCAGAGGGCCGCGGAGCCCCTCCCGTGGTTCTCAGGAAAGGATGACTGTGTTTCAGAAATAGGAGAGTAGCATTACTTTATCCTGCTTTGTCTCCTTTCAAAAAAATTCCTTTGAGCAGCCAACCTTGGAGAGAGTAATAGCAGATAATATCCCCAGGACTTGTGGAGGAAAAGAAACTGGAGTGGACATGTTTTGCTGGAGAAAAGCTGAGAAAGAGGACAGGGTGGGGACTAGGGGTGTTGAGAGGGTCTGAGCTGCACGGGGGTTGGGAAATAGCCCCACTTTCTTGGCTGGCACTGCAGGTGGTAAAGAGCCTCCCAACAGCCCAACCCATCCCCTCTGTCCCCTGGATTTCAAGTGCAATGTGACTCTGCCAGGAGGAGGTGCAGCCCAGGGCCTGCGGGTGTGACAGCTGGGTTGTGTCTGCAGAAGTACTGTGTTCTGAAATCAGTCTGTGCAGACAGTGTCTGCTGAGGAGGTTTCTGAACATGAAAGGTGGGGTATTCAGGTACAGATCAAGAGCTCTGGCATATTATTCCAGTTATAATGTTTGCGCATTGAGATCCTTGGCCCAGAAAATAGTGCCCGCAGCTTATATGCCGCCAACAGCTTCGGTATTCCCAGTTAAGAAAGCCAGCTTCTAGAAGAGCACCACGGCAGGTTTCCTCTCTCCGTTGCCTTCCCAGCGCAGAGCCTGGTGACTGGAGCCAGGCCACAGCAGAACCGGCAGGCCTCCCAGTGGAGAGCTGGTCTGGGTGTCTGCAAGGGTCTGGGAATCTGAGGTGCGCAGAGCTCTCCCTGCAGGCAGCCTCTCCTCACAGGAGCAGCTCACACAGAGCCCCCTGGGTGGGCAGCAGACCCCTTCTCACTCCTGACCCCCTCTCGCTGTGCTGATGAGTGTACTTCCGACAAGGGGGATGGCTCTATGCCCTGTGTTCCCTGTGGGCTGTAACGCCGTGGCCCCAGCACCTTGGCTTAGCCTTTGCTGCGGTCTTGGCAGACCTTATGCCATGCTGGGTCCTCTCTTGGCCTCTGGCATCCAGTTGTTGATTGACTCTGCGGCCGCTCAGGCCAAGCTGACTCTGCCCGCAGCCTCTTCTGAGCAAGGCAGGGCGGGCCTTCCTCTCGTGTCGGCACCCCGTGCACACAGCAACCCGCTGCCCTGGCCTCATCTGATTTGATTGTATCCCTCAAGTGTCTGAGGTTAAGTCTGTAGCATTTTCTTCACAATCTTTAATTTGAATTTTAAAGCATGTGCTAATTTTGCATTCATCTACATAACAAGCCCTCGATAATCTTAACAAAAGCCTACCATCCTGCCCAGTCCAGCTTGAAGCACTTGGGGCTTTGTTTGCACACGCGTTGGTTTTATGGTTTGGTTGTCCTTGTCTGGCACAGAGCATCATGCTTTTCTGGAGCGTGCAGACCCCGTGGGAGACGCCCAACCCTAAGAGAAGGACTTAGAGAGGCCCTGTGCTGAAGAAGGACTGAGCATAGGTTCCTACCAGAACCGCGGAGGTCCGCTCCATCCCCCAGGCCCTGCGGGGAGTAGGCGGACGCGGCGGCAACTCCGGGCTAAGCAGCTAAAGGGATCTGCAGGGGAGAGGACAGGAAGGAGCCGAAGGCCCCCTGCAGCCCTGCTGAGACTTGCCCTGAGTGTCCTGGCAGGTGACTCGAGGATCAAAGTAGAAAACGGGGTTTTGTATGAGCTTCTGGTTGCCCCAGTGTAGCTAATGGAATGACCGATTTTCCTTCTGGTAATCAGTGGTCCCAGCACACCTTTCCCAACTGGGAGGGCAAACCTGAGGACTTGCATCAGTAAGCCTCCCCCAGGCTATGAGAAACTTTGGGGCAAAGCACATTTTTTCCCCTGTTCTGAATAGTTCTGTGCTTTTCCCAGCAACAGGATGGGATCTGGCTTTGAACTGAATCCAGTCTTCAGCCAGTCTGCCCTCTCCTTTAAGCAAGTAGTTCTCAACCCCCTCCGGATGGATAATTTATTGCAGTGTCTTGGATGGCCCTGCTTGTAATTGCCAGTTTATCCCCCCTTAAACATCTTGTGCTTTATGACCCGGCTCTCTGTCGGCGCTGGGTCGTGGAGTGCAGAGAAAGGCCAGAGCCGGGGTCCTCTAATTATGACAGCCCCGTCCACAGAGCAGCAAGTGCTGGGGAAATAAACCAGTCCCTGCTGCCCTTCTGGCGTTTATCTTTATTGCTTAAAGGAAATTCATGGAGAAGAGCTCCTGTGCCCACTTGTCATTGGGTGTCTGCGGCCGAGTCTGTGTTTATCTGGCAATTGTACACACAGGCAAGATCAGTTAGGTTCACCTTTGAAGACCAAGGAATAAAGTGAAATGATATGAAAAGGATTATATCCAATAATATGATCTAATAAAGATGTATTTTCTGTCTTCCATTTCTGGCAGGCTGCCTTCAACTCTGTGAACAGCCTGCATAATTCATTCGCCCTCCTAATATGTGGTCCCAAAATAGATTCCGTCTTTTTTGCAGCGACTATGTAGTGTTGGCACCAAGAGGAGCCAGGGAAGTTTCTTTGTACATTGGAGAATTATTACTGGGAAGGAAAGTCTGCTGACAGGCCTGCCTGGAGGAGAAGCAGAGAGGGATTTCTGGACTCCAGGAGAAGGGGGGGATTAAGATGTCCTTTCGAGTCACCCAACACCAGCAGCTGATCAGTAAGGCTTGAGTCTATGGGGAGGCACCGATAAAAATTATTGTAAAACACTGAAAGCTTTCGTGTAGTTACGGAACAAGTCCAGGAATTGTTTTAATTTCTAAGAAATAAAGAAAATGTATATCTCACCATTTCTTAGAACTCAAGCAAGAAATAAAGAATTCAGTTTTATTTAAAGGCTTACTATTTAAAGCAGTTGGTTTGGCAAACGAAGTAGCTGGGATTGTTTTTTTCTGGGTTCCAGGGCTGCACGCCAGCCACATGAGGTTAAATCTTCCAGATTTTCTCTACAGGAGGCTCTGTCCCTGGTCCCTAAGCAGCCTGGAGGGTTCTGAGCGGGTCCGGGAGAAACAGAGAGGTCCTGGGGAGACCTTGGGCAGGGACAATCCGGGGCCTCTGCGCTGGTCCTGACTCACCTGACTGGTGTGAACTTGGGCGGGTCAGTTAACATCTCTGCAGGCCTCTCCCATCTGCAGTGGACAGAGCACTCCCTCAGGGTGAGAAAGAGGGGTAACTGAGGTGACACGTGATAAAGAAAGCAGGGACTTCCGTCACCACAGCCTGCTGTGACTCCAGGCAGCTATTTCTCCTTCCATTGCTCTGAAGACTGAGGGTTTTTCTACATGCCGCTTCAACTCCCTTCTCTTTTAACAAGTGACACCTTTATGTGATGATTTGACAGGACTGTGTTTGGTGATTTAAAAAAGAAAATTTTCTAAAGGAGGCAAGAGGTGGGGAGCTGGGAAGGAAGGAGTCAGGAAGAGTGGGGACTTCTGGCCCAGCACCAGGGAGGGAAGGGCGCAGCGTCAGTTTCCTGGTTTGTATACTGGTTCTGCCCCTTCTTGGCTGTGTGACTTTGGGCAAGACACTTGACTATTTGGGGCCCCCTTTCCTCATCTGTGCAGTGTGATTCTAATGGTCCTTACCTCCTAGGGCTCAGTGAGCCTTAAATGGACTAGTGCACAGAACACTCAGCACAGAGCTTGGCGCACAGCCAGCTCTGCAGAAATGTGCGCTATTTATTACTACCCTTATGGCCTCAATAAAGGTTTGTTGAGTAAGTGAATTCATTAAGTAGTAAATGAAAAACCAAAATGGAGGCAATTAAAGAATTCCAAAAATCTCTTGAATCCCAGTAATTCTAATTTGCAGGACAATCAACAAACATACATGGATCTGACCTCGGCTGGCCTATCTAGTCTTGTCTGCCATGTTTCCCTCCCTGCACCCTGCCCTCACCTCACTAGACATGCAGGCTGTTTTCCACAAACTCGGCAGAAAACCCTCATACTTTGTAGTGTTGGCCTAGAGCCCTGTTCTCCCTTTATTCACTGACCGGAAGCCTAAGTCTTCAAGGCTCCATGCAAATGCCACCTCATGCATGAACATTTCCTGAATCATCCTGGGTCAGATTAAATGCGTTTTAGAAAATAGACGGGCAGGATATTACTGTTGCTGTTGATGTTTATTTGCTTGACTAGCTTGCACACCTCCTGTTGACTTCCTCAGCAGTCCCTTGCCCCAGCTCACTGGGGGGCCAGAGCGAAATGAGAGCAGCAGGTTCTCCCTGGCACCAGGAGAGGCACCTTCTCCCAGGCTGGGGTTTCTTCCTTGCTGTGAAGCCAGCTACTGGTGGAGTAGATGGACATCTGTCTCATGGGTAGAATGAAGGGGTGGGATGAGTTGTTTGACACGCCTCAGGCTTTAAATTTCTACTGTTCCTCAGGCTAGATGACCATCATAAATAAGTAGTGGACATCTGTCACAATTCCAACCCAAATACCTAGTTCTCTAAGATAGCACAACAGACAGCAGACATTTCTGCCTTCTTCCCCAACACACACAAAAAATGTGCAACACATCCCCTGAGTAGATCATTGATTTCCCCCTGGGACTGCCTGGCCCAGGGCACCTACCACAATGTTTCATGCTCATAAAATTTCCCTGGTACCTCTTGGCCTGGTCTCAGACTCCCAGGTCCAGCACAATCTTCAACATGATGGTGGGACTGGAACAGAACAAACCATCCCAGAGAGAGGCTTCAAAGGAGGCCAGGTAGGTGACAGAGTTCTGTGTTACCTGGGGGGGTGGGATGTGGTGAGTTACAGGAGCCACCCTTGTTTAAGGAAAAATGTGTTCCTTTCCCTGGAGTCTTCCCCAACCTCCACCCTTATCAACAAGGTTCAGGCGTATTTTCAGACCATGAAATCCTTTTGTCAAGGCAGAGCAGGTGATGAGGGCTAAGTTCTTTTTCACCCTGCAATTCTTTGGAGGGTAAAATGCCATTTTTTATACTGTGATAGTGGTTATGATTACACTGAAAGGGGCACTGAAAGGAGAAAGGTTGATTGAACTACAGAGTGAAATTCAATCTCACCAGTTTGAAAGGTTCCATTATTCCAGGACCAAGCGCTGTTCTCAAGCTTTCTGCTTGACATTCTATAGCCATCGCCTCAGACTAATTATAATTCATCTGACTATCTAATTCTAACAGTCTAATTTTATCATTCTGTAATTAAGCGGCTTCTGGCAGCATGCTATGAAGCCATAAAAGGAAAATATTTCTTTTCCCATTTTCAAAATTGGTTGAGCAAGACAAGGAAAGGTATTTGTATCCACTTAACTCTACATTTCTTTTGAGCAATGTTTTTTTTAACTGACTTAAAGAGCTGATCGATTAGTCCAAGAAAAAGCTTCTCAGGTATAAAATGTTTCAGGCATTTTTTTTCTAGAAAGATAGCAGTAACTCACCCAATATTGATTGAACACTTTAATCACCACTTTGCAGCTAAAGACCCAAAGGGAGAATGAACCAAGTTTTCTCAGCAATATGCCCTCCCACTAATAACGCTGTGTACCTGAGAGCCAGAGATTGTTCATTGCTTATACAATATCCAATATTCTCTGACCGTATTGTGGACGGAGGTCACGCAACTAAAGAACTACGTTTCCCAGTCTCCCTTGCAGAAAGGGACGGTCACGTGACAAAGACTGGTCAGTGAGACATAAGCAGAGTTGTTGAGTGGGACTTGTTCATGGGCAAAAGATCCTTGTAAGCCCTCTGGACTCGGCTGGAGGTATGTCTATACCTCCTTCCTTCCTTCTTCTGAAAAAAAGAATTTGATTCTGGAGCTGAAGCAACCCCCAGAGACCATGAGGGAAAAGCCAAGAGAGGCCTGGGCCCTGACATCTCCAAACCAGTAAACCAACACCAGCGCGTGCCAGGCTCTGGGCTTTTCACTGTGATTGAAAAATGAATCCCTGTGTGGTTTAAGTCATTCTCTTTGGCCATTTGATTACATTCATGCATTTATTAGTTTATTTGTCTCTCCTCACTAGAATATAATTGTACAAGGGCACCAACTTTGTTCATTACTGTAATTATGCCTGGAATGTAGCAAGCGCTTAGCAATGACTTGCTGCACACTTAATGAATGCAGATGATTCATTTATGATACAATCAGCTAGTCGGTAAATGCCAAATTGTCACTGGGTCTTCTCCCAAGCCTCATTTGAAACTCTTCATTCAAACCATGGAATCCTTGAGATATTTCTACATAGAAGTAAATGTTTATCAGTTTTTGATGCCCACTCATTAACATACTTCCAAGATATACAATTGTAGAGTACAAGAAGAATTTTAGAGATCTCCCAGAAAAATATACCTGCCCGTGATTAAGCCGAAGTCCAGTCTTGGGCCAGTCAAGTGTTCCTGAAAATAGTTGGGGGGTGGGGAGGCTGACCTTTGCCCCTGGGACCTTGGGAGCCATGCTGATGCTCTGCAACGTGACCCTTTAGGGAGGGTCCTGGGCAGCTGGCCCACTGGGAGGTCAACATACCAGGAGCCTTCTCTCATCTCCTTACCTACAGTAAAGGCACACGGGATGAGGGCTGGGCTTGGCATGTCTGGCCCCCAGCACCTCACAGGGCTTCCCATCTTGAGAAAACCTACTGTGTGGATTTGGACCCTCCAGGCCCCTTCCACTTAAGGTTTCTCAGTGGTGTGCATCAAGTTACTTACTTAACAAATGCGTTCTCCTTGCTTATTCCTGACCTTCGGATACATCCAGCCCAAACTGGATGAACAGGGTTACTTTCCACTCGAATTGTTCCCCCTCAGTACTGCTGCAGCCAAATCGTACTGTGCATATAAAGAGAGTAAGGATTCTGGGGGGCTCAGACACTGAAGCTGGAGCAGAGCCCCTCCAGTCCCATCAAAAATCTTGTCTTCCATAAAGCTAGTGATCCACTAGGACCCCTCCAGATGCTTTGGGGAGCATTTTGCTGTCGTTTGTCACCAGCTGTCTGATGGGCTGTGACTGCACAGTGATGGGTGGGGAGAACAGGCCCTCACACTGCCTGACAGCATCTGGACAGAACCCCGGAAAAGTCTTTAAACACTTATTTAGCTCAAATCATTGTATCGTCAGCTTATCTCCACTCACAAAGCATGGAACTAGCAGAGATGATAGTGAGAGGGTGAGGAGTTCCTTTTTCCTTCTTATGGTTTGATGGGCACTCAACCCAGACGCATGCTAACTCAAGGTTGCTTTATGAAAGCCAGTTAGTGAAGAAAAAGAATACCTAGCATCATACACTGACTGCTTTATGAGTCTGCAAAGCATTTTCACATACATCATCCTTCCTACATTCCTTCACTTCCGTGTCTCAGTTTTCTGGGCTGTGAACTGGGAGAGGAGTACTCTCCCACCGAGGTGCTCTGAGATGCCCTACGTAGAGTTCCCAGCCCAGGGCCTGGCACGCAGGAGGCCATTCAAGGACGCTTGTGTGTTCTCATCTGATCCTCAGCATCCCCGGGGTCCGCCAGCCATTGCTCCACAGCCTCTCCCACACCAGGAAGCAAAACCCCGCACCTCCTCACTGCCCGGGAAGGTTTTCTCCACGTCCTTCCAGGGCACAAGGCTCCCGGGGGTGCCAATCAGCTGCAGGTGCCGGCCCCGTCCTCCCAGCTCGGCACCCTCCCTGCCAGGGCCTCTGGTCCCGCGCCTGCTCCACTGGGGTCATCTCAGGTCCTCTGCAGACGCGCGTGTCACTGGACACGTCCGCCCGGGCCCTGTGGAGCTCCTGACTTCAGTGCACACCGCGAGGCCACCCCAACACGACTTCTCTGGCCGGGTGGCTTATTCCGCCTTAGCGCCCACTCTGGCCGCTCCGGGAGCAGTGATGCCCGGGAACCGGCCACAACGTTCTGAATTCAGGCCGATCGCTCAGCAGGAGCCTGACTCCCTCGGCTTCTAGCCGCTCAGGACATCACTGCCCCAGCACCGGCCCGTCAGCCCCATGGAAGCCTCCTGCCCGACCTCTAGACTTTGTCCTGGGCACGCTCCTCACGTCCTTGCCTACCCAGCCTGGGACTGGGCGGCAATGACTCTCTTGCCAATATTCTTATCTCCCCTGATCCGTTGCATGTCTGGCCCCCTGAGTTTCCATCAGTCCATCTATCTGGAACACCCCTGTGCTGTGTGTCCGGGGACAGCCCCCCACGGGGCTAGACTTGTCGTCTCCAAAAATCCCCGGTCAGCCCCAACCCTGCTCCATAGCCTCTGTGTTCCCCGATGACCTTAACTCCCCGCCATAACGTCAGAGCTCCACTGTTACCTCCAGCTAGCTATTTTTTGATGACCTCAATTTTTACTTGACAGAAAGATGAACCGTCAGATGGACACGCCCACCTCCCTTGCGTTTGCAACGCGCTCTTGCCTGCTGGGGGAGGGAAGGCCTCCCTGTAAAGCCCTCGCCTGAGTGCCTAACCTGCTCTTCCCTATTGGCTCCATGCATGACATTAGCGTTGAAAGGTTCAAGTGTCTGGTATCCTAAAGATAAAAACCAAACAACTGCCATCTGTCTCCTTGCCGCCAGGGCCCTCTGTCTCCTCTCCCTTCTCAGCCCAGCTGCTTGGAGCAGGCATCACCATGCAGCCTCCCCTCCCCTGCACGCGCTTGGCCTCATTGTTCTCTGACTCTTGGATGCCCCTGCGCTGGAACTGCTCAAGGTGGCATTGCAGGCCACTGGGGACACAGCCCCCTTCTCTCTGCGGCTTATCTCGCATCTGTCCCGCTGTGACAGAAAAGCCGCACCTTGTCACGTGCCATACTTTTCTCTTGCCTTTGGGTTTTGACACATGCTGTTCCCTCTCTTAGGAACTCTTCCTGGCTTACTTTTTCACTTATTAACTTTTCCTTATTCCTCTTTCAGAGCCAAACCAAGTCCCCAAACTTTGTGTTGGGCGCCCCTGCCAAGTGCTGTCAAAGAGCTCTGCACACCCTCACCCAGAGCATGGAACAGCCAGGATGCGTGTTTCAGGACCTGTAGCTCCTTCACAGCTGTGAGTGCCACTGTTAGTTGGTGCCTAAGAAATGTTTTTTGTCCAGATGAATTTTCTATCAGCCTCTCGACTTTGTCTCATTTATTTCAAAAATCTTCTTGAAACAGATACATGATTGATCTGGTTGATTTGTGGAGTGCAGGGCTACAGACATCTGTCTCCCTGCCTGTGTGAGGGCCGAGGGAGTCCAGGATGTTGCCAGAATCCCAGAAGCCCACCGCTCCTTGAATGCAGGTGGCCAAGGTGCACTACCATATTTGTTCTATTGAGAAGGACCTCAGGCCTGCACAGAGGACATCGCCAGCCACCCAAACACGAGGCCAGCAGTTCCCCTCAGCATCCACCTCTCCAGGGCCTGTGGGGGTCCAGCAGCCCTCATTCCACAACCCAGGGGTGCCGATGTCATCTCATGCTGCCACATGTGCAGAGGCAGTGACATTCACATCATTATCTTGGTGGGATCCCACAGGAGCATAGGCCGGCAGATCCTGGGAAATAAACTCAGGGATAGTCAGCTTATTTGCACATGTTTAATGGGTTTTTTGGGAGTTATGTCCAGATGCTGTCATGCAGTGTGGAGGCCTGTGCTCCCCAGCCTCGGCCTCCAGTCACAGCCTGTTGGACACCACATATCAATCAAGGGCCAGGCACTGACACAAGGGAGAAGCAGCTGCTCCCCCCACAAGAGCCCCTCATCCCCCTGTTGCTTACAGAACAACAGCCCCAACTATTCACCTAGACCAGGCACTTGATGACGATTTGGGGGTCCTTGTGCAACTGCGTGCATGTGACATGTCCCTGTGGGTGCATGCTGATTGCCCTCCATTGCGCTCCCTCAGCTGCTTCCTGGGTCATTGTCCAGGGATATTGCTCCCCTGCACGTCATCTGACTTCCAGCCCATCTCCCTCCCAGCTGGGGCCTCCTCTTCCAGCACAGAGCTTTACTTCATCCTCCAGCCCTGCTTCGTGACCGCCTGCTCTTGTATTTGCCTGTGTAGCATCGCCCTCTCTCCCCTGCCCTCTGCTTTCAGACTTCCACTTAGATCTCAGGCTGCAACCTCGGTACAGCTGTCCCAAAGTTTGCTGCTCCCTGCAGCAGCTCACAGGCCTTTTTCTGTAGGGCCTGCAGTGTACTGTCCTCTGCGCTATGTCCCCTACTTGCAGGGATGGAGACAGTATCTTTCACTCTACAACACCTGTGGAGCACCTGTGGCTCGTGCCAGACGCCGTGCTGTCACTAGGAGGCATCCGTGAGCAAAATAGACAAAGGATCCCACCCCCCACCCCATGGAGCAGGTGTGTCTATGGAGACAGACAATCAGCAATGCCTACCAACTTTAGAGGTGCCAGGGCAGCCTGCATTCCCTGGCCTCACTGGGCAGGAGACATCCTCTCTTTCCTTGCTCACTGCCACCTGTTGCTTGGGACCAAACTCTCAAGAGTGGGTCCTGGAAGCCAGTTCTTCACTGTCATTCTCCCGCCCCTTTTCCCCAGGGCTCAGCCCCAACCTCTGGGCCCTTGGCCAGGTGCCCAGGCACAAACCACCCCTTGTTCCAGCAGAACATCTCCCGGAAGATGGCGTCTGAACGCTCTTGCTCAGCAACTCATCGCACGGGTCTGGATGACAGTTTAGAATGAGAGCAGGGTCCTCACTCTGGGTGTGGGCACACATGTATGTGCTATACACGGTTCCTTGTTTAATAAACTGTCAGATTGCCTTTCTTCGTATCAGTGTTGCCCAAGAATGTATAACCATTTTCACAAATAACAAAAATAAATCACCTGAACAAGAAGAATCCATCCCTTAAGCTGAAGCTGGGTCACAGGTTCCTCCCAGGCCAGGCCTGTCCGGGAAGGTTCAACAAGGGTGCTGGTGCTGGAGGCATGTGAGTCACATTTAACTTTTTTTCCCCCCGCATTTTGCTATTCACCTTAGTCCCTGTTGAGGGCTGAACTGTGTTCTCACCGGCCCCCAAATTCATATAACTCAGAATGTGACAGTATTCGGAAATAAGGTCACTAAAGAGGTAATTAAGCAAGAATAAATTCATCTGGGTGGGCCCTAATCCAATCTGACTGGTGTCCTTTTAAGAGGAGAAAATTTAGACATAGAAACACCCAAAAGATAGGCCATGAGGACACAGGTGAAGTCAGCTGCCCACAAGCCAAGGAGAGAACAGCCCTGCTGACAGCCTGACATTGGACTGCTGGCCTCCAGACCTGGGAGAAAGGAAGTTTCTGGTGTCTAAGCCACCAGTCTATGGTGCTTTGTCAGGGCACCCCTAGAAGGCTAATTGAGTCCCTTTAACTTTTCTGGGGTCTCAATTCATGAAAAAACAATAGTTTCAATCTTAAAGAAAACATAGGTCCTATTGGTAACTGGGAAAAAGACAAATGCTACTTTACTCAAAATTAAGGGATTTATGTTTAATCACTTCTAACTTCAAATCTTTCAATGCCATTTCGGCATGATCCCTTTTTGAACCTAACCCCTTCGTAATCCGTCTTCTCTCTTTGGTCTTCTGCTTTTACCAGACAAGCCCTAGACCTGATCTTGTTTTCTAGGTAAGTGGGTCAGCTCCACTTCACAGATGAGGAGACTGCAGACACGGACTTGCAGGATTCTGTCTCACCCTGCCTGACAGGGGCTCTGCGGAGAATGTATTCCAGGGTTCTCACCAGACCCCCCACAGCTGCTCCCCGAAGCAGCCTTCCACATGTGGGAAGTGGCTGGCAAACATCCCCAGCACTGAGAACATAGCAAAGACAGGCCTGGCACAGAATATTGCCAACAAATATTAAGAACCTGGTTTAAATTTTGACTCCATATATATTTGTGGATTATTATGCCCGCCAGACTTTTGTTCAGTTTTAAAGGCAAATTTCCAGTTTCTTCCTTTTTCACACCATTGGGAAATCAGCCTCGTATAGTAGTGAGAGAACCAAACTAGGAAACAAAACAAGATTTGGCCTCTGGCTCTGTCCCATTCTAGTTGTGGGATGACAGACAAGTCCCTTATTTCTCTGGTCTTTGGTTTTCTTATCTGTAAAATGAGGGTGTTGGATTAAATAATTTTAAAGATTTCTTCCAGTTCTGTAATGCTGCAATTCTCAGACTTTTTTTAAGAGATGGCTCCTGTGTTCTTAGCGTCTCTACTTCCTGCTTCTTCTCACTTTCCAAGCATATGAAGTAAGTTTTATTTTCTACTGACAGTCATCTTTTGGTTGTCCATGGGAACAGGGGACACTTGTTATTAACAACAGGTTTATTAGCTTGAAGCCAAGGACCTACTTGCTAGGGCAGAAGGAACAATGTAGCCCAGCCTGACCAGGGGCCTAACAGGGGACCTGGCTGGTCCCCAGCAGGTCTCTGCCAACTGTAAGGGCTCCTGACCCCCAGCCTTGGTGTCCCACGAGCTGAGCATTGTGGGTACAGCCAGCATGCAATATCCTGTAGTCAAGAGCATGAAAAAAGGGCACGATCCATCAGCACCACCCACAGCTGAGACTCCACACACCTGGGGCTGGCTGCGGCTTCCCTCCCTGCCTCTCTGTCACTGTTGTTCATTTTGGATCATTGGTTCCTCGAGGGAAGGGACTGTGGCTCACATTTGCCCTCTATATACCCACAGGCTTGGCCACCAGCACCGAATGAAGATGCTGCCAGAAAACTCCAACACTCTCCAAGGAAGAGTGCCAGCCATGTGGTGCTGTTTCTCAATCGGATTTCTTACCTGTCCACAACATCTTACTTCCAAAAGAGGAAATGAATGGAATCTCTCCCCTGTCCTTTTCCAGATGGTTGGAATTATGTGACCTTGAAGAAAGTCTGCATTTAGGTAGCTTCACAAAGGCCTCCCCACTTCCTAAGATAGGGCAAAATAGAAAAAGCAGAAGGGCTAGACTAGCTGGCCTCTGTCCAGGGGCGATGGGAAGGCTGCTGCAGGGTGGAGGGAGCTCAGCCTCGCCTTCCCACCCAGGGTGGATTCTATTTGAAGCCTCTTAGTTTCAGAAAGGTTTTTGTGAGCTGCATGTCCCTATGCAGGAGACCTTTGAGGCCACTGTGCTCCCGGTTGTGTTCAGGCTAGGTGTTCACAGGAGTCAAAGCTTAAAATGTTGATTGGTTGGTGCTTTTAATCAGATAATCAGATTTTTAAACACCGTAAAATTGGTTGTTTCACTAACCCTAAAAATCAATGGATATATTCAGCTGCAGAAATGGTCTTGGGGCTGAACCTGCCAGCTGGAAAAGAATTTGTTCCTTCTTTATCCCTTGTCCCTGTTCACCATCCTAAGCTTCAGTATCGACCTAGCCTCTGAGAGTCTGCTGTCCCCATTCCAGATGCCAACTAAACCCTGTGCCAGCCTGCTGAGGGTGGGCAGGGAGCTGCAGAGAGCATGCCTGCTCACAGGAGAGAAGGGAGGGTGAGCAGAGGGCTGGGAAGGGGTGAGGGGTGTGTGGGGAGCACATACGGGACAGGAGAGAGTTTGTGTAGGCTTAAAGGATCGCTCAGGCGCAAGGAGGGTTTACCTGAGAGTCCAGGTTGTTGCCTGGAGGTGGGAAGTGAAGGATGCCTAGAGCATCCCACCTTCTGGGCCGGAGCTTGATTTCCTGCTTCTCTTGAACCTGCCTAATTCCAGAGGCGGGTCCCTCTGCCCCCTGAGCAGCACCCCCTCTCGGACGCACTCCCGTGGACACGGTCCACCTCCGCATCAGCAGCCCGCCCGTCGCCTCCACCCTGGCTCTCTGAAGCCTAGTCCCGTCTTGCTCCCTCAAGCACGGAATCTCACTTCCAGCCCAGTTCTGACTGCAGTTTCGCTGCGCCCACAGCGGGCTTGGTTTTGGGACTGCAGACCTCTCCCTGGGACGTGCCGCCTCTTCCTTGCTCAGCCTCGTGCCACCCGCTCCCACCAGGCTCTCGGATCAGCTTGGGGCAGGGTCTCCCATCAGAGGGCAGGGACCGGTCCTGTATGGGTCAGTGAAGTCACTTGAAGCCCCAGTACCTGTTGGATAACAGCCCCCTGCACGCATCTGTTGACTAAAGGGATGTTGTAGGGTTGCGGGAGCTATTTCTGGAAGTCATGAACAGAACACTCAACTGGATTGCTGTTGGTCTGACCCAGAAAATCATTTGTGTTCTCAAATATGCAGGCTGGGCCCTCCTCTCAGAGGCTTCATGGCTCGGTCCTGAATGTCACTCCCCTAAGCTTGGCCAGCAGGGCCCCCCACAGGCTGCCTCTCTCCCTTTCTTGGCACCAGGCGACACAGCCATTCTCCCCAGCTGCTCTCACAGCTGTCCCTGAGCAGAATGCTCATTCCTACCCTGGGGCTTCTGGCACTGGACACACGCCAACTCCCACCCACAGTGCCACAGCCCTGCCCAGTGGTGGCTTTGTCTGACATTCCTCCTTGACTTTCCACCTCAGTGTAATTGCCCATCCACAGGCCGCTGGGACTGATGGCCTTTGCTGGTCACAGGACGCTGCACTTCTGTAATGCCGTGCGTTTAGTGGCCGTGGTGATTTAACTCCGTGTGACTAGACTGTAAACCCTTACACTATTTCTCTGTGCCCACCACATGCTTATAGGAGTGCACATAGTAGGTGAACAAATGGTTGAAGGGCTGGGACTTCCTCTCCTTCTCTGGACAGGCTGACCAAAGCCTCCAAAGGCTGCTAGAAGGGAGAGGAGACATCGTCTGTACAGCCTGGGAGAAGCCCAGGGGGATGGGGACACCAGGACCATCCTAGACTGATGAGGATGAGGCAGCTCACAAGCAAGCTGGGACAGCCCCACTCGCACACCCCCTGGGAGCAGCCCCTTGTGAGGGCCAGAGCGGGCTGCACAGACTGGGGACATGTGTGGGAGACTGAGAAAGGGACCCGTGCCCCAAGAAAGGGTTCTGGAGTCAAGCCCGTCGGCATGCATGATGTAGCTTGCTGTGGCAGTCAGTGGGGTCTTCCCCATAAGAATTACCAAATCATGTTTTGGAGTATCTTGTTCAATGCAGATTTATTCCTCAACTCTGAAAGCACGATCTGTTGCTTTAGTATCAAACCAGCTGGCTTCATAGTATCTATGGACAGCACATTTTCCAGGAATGAGCCTCTAAATCCCCTTTGGCAAGTGTCTCTAAGTGGCGTTCCCTCATCAAATGTGCATTATCCTCACACAGCAAAATTGATTTTCCCTTAGAAGTCGCTGTTTAAGTAACTATCACATAGTGAAAGAACATGTGATGTGTCATGATGCACATTGTCATTATCATTAATGTGTTCACTCTATTGGTTATTAAAAATTGAGAAGGCTTTGCCTCAGTCTAAGAATTTCTCTTTCAGATCATAAAATTTTTCCTCTGAGATAATAACAAAGAGCTAGTTGTCCTTGTGTCCAATCTCCCCCTTCTACTCAATAAAAAGAATCCTTGGTTTTTAGCTGGACACCAAATTTTCTGGCATAGATATCACATTCCCAGCCCCCTTTGGAGTTGGGTGTGCTCATGTGACTCAATTCTGGCCAATTAAATGTAAATGGAGTGTCATGTGTGCTTTTAAAGTAAGAAGGTATATCCTTCCCTTTTCTTGCATGTTCCCACATGTGGAATGCCAGCATGATATCTGGAGCTCAAGCAGCCATCTTGGGCTATAAGGTAATATGCTGATGAAGGGGGACAGCTAGATAGTAGGGGCCTGGGTCCCCAATTTTGGGGACCTGACATACCAACTGTAGACCTCATTGACATGAGACAAACGTCTAAGTTGTTTAAGCCATTAATATCCTTGTTGTCTGTCAGTGCAGCCAACCATAATTCTAATTGTGGCAGTTGTTCTGTGTTTATTTTTACCAAAATTCTGTGGACTGCATTGCCTGTCTCCCTTGCCTTCAGGCTTTTGATTACATCCAGCCAATGGAGGCAGTGGCAAGAGAATGGAGGCTGCGAGTTGGGAGAGAAGGCTGTTTTTCTTCCTTGCTCACTGCATGCTTCAGGGCCTTGATATAGTGGTTTGCTCCTTCTTACTCCACAGTTCTTGCCAGGGGGCCTCTCCTCCCTGTTCCCAGTTCTCACTGTGCTGTGACAATGCTATGTTTTTCTCTCTTTTTCCTTTGGACCCAAGGTAGGAATGGCTTCTCAATATTGCTAATCTCTGGAATGCTCAGCAACTTCTGTGGGTTCCCTTAATCATGCCTGTACCTCTGTAAGTAGTCCCTGCTATTAATTTATTTTCAGTTATACATTTCATAGAGTTTTGTTTCCTTCTAGGACCTTGGCTGGTAGACCAAGTGAGTCAGGGACCAATGGGGGAATTGCTATCTTACTAGTCAGCACCTTCTTGACCAATTGATATGTTAGCATTTTACTAGTTTACCTTACACAGACTCTCAGCAGTGACCCATGAGAACCACAGCCTGAAAGGGCCTTGCCATCTGTGACTGTTGACTCTCCTATGAGCTATGGGATTATCTACTCTATAAGCCCATGGTTCTGTTCTCAAGGAGTTTGCAGTCCAACTCAGAGACTGCAAGAAGCAGAGACAGGGATTACTTTTCACATGAAAAGGAGAGGGACACTATTGTCATCATTGGGATAGAGCTAATGTGTTGGATGTTGTGAGCAATAAGATAAGGACTTTCAAACCAGGTGGAGAAAATTGAATTTAACAGGAAGCAGTGGAATCTGGCAAACAGAAAGTGACCTGAAGAAAAGCACTGTTTTATCAAAATTTATTTCGCAAAAGCCAGTTGGCTTATTCTTCTGCCTGCTGCTTGCCCACTATTCCTTTCAGACCTTGTAACCGCTTCTTGAATTAAGTTTATAAATCTAGCTCTGTTCCTTTTCCCTGTGCCAAAATGGATGAGTCCACCCTCCTGTAGGATGACTTTAAATGCCTTTTGCCACCCAGCTCCAGATACTCTCTTCAGTGTCATCGCTAAAGCCACTCGCATCCACCTACCTTTTGCTACAGCCCCCAAGACTGGTCATTACTCTCTGAACACTACGTGCAAGCGTCTGGGCCTTTGCATGTGCTGTTCCCTCCAGCCCAACACTGTCCAATAGAACTTTGCACATTGATGGAAAGGTTCTGTGTCTACACTGTCCAGTATGGTAGCCACTTAAGCATATGTGGGTATTGACCACTTGACATGTGACCAGTGTGACTCAATTTCTAAAGTTACTTAATTTTAATTAGTGGCATTTAAATTTATATTCAATTTAATGAAATTTAAATTTCAATAGACACATGTGCCTAGCAGCTACCATCTTGGACAGTACAGCCCTATCAGAAATGTTCTTTATTTTTATTTCTTTCTTTTAACTCCAGTGAAGCTAGGAAATTCCTTTGTCATCAAGGACAAATTGAAATGTTTCTGCCTCACCATAGCTTTCTGTCACCTCATCTTCTCCCCGTGAGACCTCATTACTCCCTCATCTGTGTTCCCCTAGCACTTCACACATGCCTGGATCTATCACGCAGCATAGGACTTTTCTTCCTTTCTTCCTAGAACCTTATTCTTCTCACACTTTGACTGGACAATAGTAATTGCATTTTTCTAAGTGATCAATGCTTTCTTGCTTCTAGGCCTTTGTGTAGTAGGTTGCCTCTGCTTAAAACATTCTTCCCTACCTATTCCCGGGGCCAACTAATGAATTAATATTCCAACTTAGATGTCTCTTATTCCAGGAAGCTTTCCTTTATAACACCTCCCAACCAAAGACTAAATTAGGGCTCATCCTAAGTACTCTCAGTGTCCTAGAATTACACATCATCATTATCTGTATTGTATTTGTGTTTGCAGCCTGTTTCCCCCTCTGTACTTTAAATCTCTTTGAGGACAAGGACTTACTATTATTTAAACATCTATCACAATACCAAGCATATGGTAATATAAACTGGATATGATCAAAATAATCCTGTTGGGATGTAGTAGAGAGAAAAAGTGGTGCAGGCCACTGTCCGTGGTCCTGAAACTGCACAGCTGGATTGTGTGCAGACTATTCTATGTCCAAACCCTCTGGCAAACTGCAAACCAGGTTAGGGAATATGCTATGGAGAAAGGAGAGAGGATATAAGATATAGATGATAGGAAAGAGAAAGACAAAGATGGAGAGCGGGCATGAGAGAGAGGTATGTAGTGGCATAGCCTGGAGAGAAGGACTGTGCGTGCGTCAGCTTGAACAAACACTCACATAGGTTGACAATGCCAGCGAGGCAGAAATAGAATGACCGGGGTAACATTCTCAGCTGTTCTTAAGTGCTAATAATTTACTTTCAGTTTCCCCTTCTTAAAATATCTGTTCTTTACAATGCCCAAAACAAACTGCAATTTGTGTCCCTTACGTTTTGTAATTTTTTGTAGCTGATTTTCTGCAGGTGATTTTGGTATTGCTGTTATTTTTCTTGTTAGTTTTTTCATGTCAATGATAGATAATTTGATGGTAGTAGCCAAGTCCTTCTATTTTCTGTGATGCTATTCTTCTCTTTTCTCAAATTTTCTGCGATTTCCAACACCTTTTCTCCACTCCTTCCTCCATCATTCTCAGCTAAAGACATTCTTATTTCATTGAAAAGTTGAAAACAGTAAGAAAATAATTTCCTTATCCTCCCAATTTAAAGAAAATGTACCACTGTAAATGTCTTTGCATCCTTCCTTCCCCCTTAGTGCGGGATTCATCCACGTGACTGCTAGACACCAAATCCCCCATTTACGCCCAGGGGTCATCTCTTCTCTTCCATTCAAGGACTTTGCTCCAAAAAGTTGCATTCTCTCTACATTGAATATTTTCCTTCTACTGAATCATTTCCTGTGCATATAAATGTGCTCTAATATTTCCCATCTTTTATAACTCCTTCTTAGGTCTGTATCCTCTTCTAGGCACTGCCCCATTTCTCTGCTCTTTTTTATAGCAAAGCTTGAGAAGGATGGCCATGCTTTCTGTCTTTCTCTTTGACCCCCTCCTATCAGGGTTTTTCCCCACCACTCTACTAATATCAGTGTTCTAAGGTCACTGGTGGTCTCCACATGCAAATCCAATTACCAGGTTTCACTCCTCTCCTTTCCTGACTTCTTACTCCCGTTTGATGCAACTGGTCAATCTTGCTGCCTTGAAACACTTCATTCACTCGAGTTCATTTGTTCCCTTTCCTGGTTTCCTTCTGCCTCACAGGACATGCCTTCTTAGTCTTCTTTCCTGGAATCCCCCAGTCTTCCAAGCCTCTGAAGCTAGCACCACCTTGGTTTACTTTCTCCTCTCTAACTAGATTCACTCCTTTGTGGTTTCATTCTGTTTCATGGCTTTAAATACCATGTGCACAAGGGACACCGCCCACATTTAATTCTCTGGCCCCCACCTCTCTCCTAAACAGAAGTCACATAAGAACAATTGCCTCTTTGACGTCTCCACTCACATAGTAGAGGGCAGGATCACATCCCAATTTTCACAGAATAGTCCTGATTTATGGCTGTTATCTCTGCTTCACCATTAATAGAACTTCTATTCAGAAATGTCCCAATTTGGACAATATATTATTTGACCACCTGTACCAGTTTCCTATGGCTTCTGTCACAAATTATGACTAACATATTGGCTTAAAACAGTACAAATTTATTGTTTTACAGTTCTGGAGGTCTAAAGTTCAGAAGGGGTCTCATTGGCTTAGACTTAAGGTTTCAGAAACCTGAATTCTTTTCTGGAGACTCTAGGGGATAATCCATTTTTTTGGCTTTCCAGCTTCGAGAAAGAGCTGAAAACACACATTCCTTGGCCTGTGGCTCCGTCCATCTTCAAAGCCACCAATGGCTGGTTAGTCTTTCTCACATCACGTCATTCTGATATTGACTCTTTGCTTCTCTCTTCCCTATTTAAGGACCCCTGTGATCACATTGGACCCTACCAGATAATTCAGGATAATCTTACACTAAGTTCTGATGATTAGCAGCTTCATTTCCATATGCAACCTTAATATCCCTTGCCATATTAAAAAAAAACAGTTCTGGAGACTAGGACATGGCCATCTGTGGGAGATCATATTCTGCTTGCCACATCATTCAATAGGCTGGCTCCACAAACTTAACATGCCTAATATTTGCTCTTGATTTTCTCAAAAATCTCTACCCTCTGTAGCTTCCTATCTCAGTAGAAGCTCCACCATTCATCTGGTTGCTTGGACTGAAAAACTTGTGTTCATTCTTGAATCTTTTTTACTCTCAAACTCCATATCCAATCCATCAGCAAATTCTATTGGCTCTTCCTTTTATATTTAAGACATGTATTCAACTACATGTAATCCCCCTCCAACAGCTTACCATCTTCCTCCAGGCCACTGTCCTCTCTCGCCTGGACAGTTGTGATAGCCTCTATTCTGCCCACCCCCTTTCCTGCCCCAGTTTATTCTTTAAAAAGTAGCTAGAGAGATCCTTTTAAAACACAAGTTGTATCGAGGTCCCTGCTCTGCCCAAAATGCTCCAATGATTTCCCAACACTTGAAATAAAAATTCAAGGTCCTCACCATGACCTGCAAGGTCTTTCCCAGTGTGGTTCCTTATACCCTTTTCTGCCTCATTTTCTATATTTGGCTCTAGGACACTGTAAATACTACATCTTCTATCCCTTTGCTTCCTTCAACAATAGGAAAACTTCAAGATAATTGTCAGACTAGCAAAGCCAGAGGTGGGGAAGTCCTGTTATTCAAAGGGAACATATGTAACTATTTTGTTCTTTGCTTATGTTTAAATATTTCCATAACCAAGAAGAAAATGTTATTGAGACTTATCTGGGCTTGTGTAATAAACCACCAGTGACCCAGTGGGGACAGCTCTGTGCCAGAGTTATGGAGAGTGTTAAAGCATGACAATAACTAGGTTTAATAATAGTCTTTGCACTCGACCTCAGGGGATCCCTGGCAGGCTCAGTTACTCCAGTTCTTATTTTCCTTTGCCCTGTATTATTTTTTGTTGCCCTTGAATGCAGACAGACTTGAAGCTAGGAAACTTGGATTTCCTATTTCCAACTTGCCACAAAAAAAATGTCCTCTTGTCCAACCACATATTCTATATATATGGTGCAAATATTCTGTAAATGGGGTAGACTATCTGATTTCATGCAGTTCTGCTTGCTTAATTATTATTTTCTCCTTTTAATTGCTAGCAGTCATCTAACTCTATGGTGCTTGCTAATGAGCACAGCTTAGAAGTTCCACATGTAAAGATCTGGAAGAGTCGTTCTTTCATTATCATCCCTAAGTGTTCCCATATATATTCTCACTTGACATGTCTTGAGGCAAGAATAATAAAAACTTTGAAATTCCATGGAGAGATGAGGAAGTACAATGTTCATAAAAAGAAAGTTGTAGCTTTGGCTTAGACTTATAAAATGCAAGGGCTAAAGGCACCTGGAAAGATCATTTATTTAGACTCTTCATTTTACGTATGAAGAAACTGAGGCTTATAGATATGCAATGTTATTTGCTAGAGTCGCACAATCACAAAGTGGGACCAGAACCCAAGTCCCAACTCTTGATCCTCCTGTGAAGCCTTCTTTCTTAAAAATGCATTTCTTATCCTGCTATTTGAATCAATGAATGGGCCAGGATGTTCACTGCAGTATTATTTATAACAGTGAAAATTTGAAAGCAATTGAGATAGTCAACATTAAGAAAATCATAAAATAAATGGTGATATACTTAGGTAATATTATCTAAATATAACACAATTTTAATTATATATTCATATTATAACTATATAATATATAAATATTTTAAAAATCATTTTCAAAAAATATCTAACAATGTGGTAGAATACTCGCAATATACTGTTGAATGAAAAATATCAGGCTGTAAAATTGAATCTATAAAGCGTGATAGCAATTTCGTTTCCCCTATAAAGGAAAAGAGTAGAATACATCCAAGAGTGAATTTTTTTGACGCAGTAGGATTATGAGTTACTTTTGTTCCTTTTTCAAAGCTTTTCTGTGTCACAGATTTTCTACAATTTGCATGCCTTAATTAAATTTATAATTAGAATGGAACTGTGGTTTCTTCAGAGAAAAAGATATATAATCAAACCTTAAAAACTTGAAAGAGATTTTTCTCAACTGAGAGATGGCAATTGCAGAGGATTATAAAAAAATTTATAGAAGCTAGAGCTACATGTACAACTGCTGTTGAATTATTGAGTGGCAAAACTTAACCTGAGTAAAGAAGCCAAATCAGCACCTGTGCTCTTACATTTCCTCCTGGTCCTTCTTCCCTCAAACAGTATCTGCTGAGCGCTCAGAGCCCTTTGCTATGAGATGAGTTACTGTGGGTGTCGGCAGGAGGTGAACTGTAGCTTCTCTTTCTGGGTTTACATGTGCAGGTACATATAAATGGTGTGCAGCAAGCTCCGTTAGAATGCCAAAAGAATTGCAGCCCCCCACCCTAATATTCCACTTACTAGAAATAAGTACATTTAAATTAAACCAAACTCACCTTTTTGTACATAACATAGAAAAGAAAATATTTGTTAACACCCAATGGTTGAGAGGATATAGCAAAAATAGTGCAGAATATGAATTTGTACCATCAATTTGAAATTCAGTTGGCAGTAACTTTCAAATTCCATAGATTATTTAACCTTCACTTTAATAATTATACCTCTAGGAATTTACACAAAAGCAAAAAAATGCAAACGAAGAAATAGCTATATGCCTCAAGACACTCATTCCCAGATCATTTCAAACAGCATAAAATGGGAGCTACAAAAGTTCCAAAAAGAAGAGGATTTGTAATAAAATTGTAGCATATTTGGTTTGATAATATGAAGAAAAGCAATACAAAGAAATGCCTGTAATATGATGCTTAGAAAATGCTTGTAAAGATGAGAACATAAAAATGTATGTTTTGAGCAGCAGAATCACAGAACCCAAGAATGGACTAACAGGTACCAAAAGGAAAGGGACTGGGGAGGATGAGTGGGTAGGGAGGGATAAGGGGGGTGGGAGAAGAAGAGGGGTATTAAGATTAGCATGCATGGGGGTGGTGGGAGAAAGGGCAGGGTTGTACAACACAGAGAAGACAAGTAGTGATTCTATAACATTTTGCTATGCTGATGGACAGTGACTGAAAAGGGGTTTATAGGGGGGACCTGGTATAGGGGAGAGCCTAGTAAACATAATATTCTTCATTTAAGTGTAGATTAATGATAACAAAAAAAAAGAAAGAAAAGAGGATTACTCCCTGATAGGATAAAACTAACTGTAAATCAATGATTAATGCATGCTTTAAATATCCTTAATTTTGATCACTTAAAGGGTGTCAGATGATAGGCTATGGAGGTACACTTTTCTGATAATATTCCTTTCTCTTAAAAAAAAAAAAGAAAAAAGCAGTTCCTGTGTGGTAACCTCCAATGAGTTCTACACAATGGTATAAAGAGCATATCAAAGTGTGGGCAAAGGGTCTGTTTGTGTTTATACAGAGGATCAAAGCCTAATTTGGCTACCCAGAAAATGAACTAAGATATGATATGAAGAAGAACTTCCAACATCAGCATTCTCTGGAAGAGTCATACCAGAAGATGATCATCAAAAAACCACAACAAAGATCCAGGCGATGCTGCAGTTGTAGCTGCATCCATCCCACCAGTTCCTGGACTTGCCATTGGAATGAAGAAGGAGAAATCTAAGCTGGCCTGTGCTTTCATTAAAGCAACAAATTTGACTGGATCTATACTGTTGGAACTCAACCAAGAATTAGGAGAAGTGCAAGTTGTAGCGCTCCAAAATCTTATGACTACAGACTATCTACTGTTAAAAGAACATATGGGATGTGAACAGTTCCCAGGAATGGGTTGTTTTAATTTGTCTGATTTCTCTCAGACTGTTCAAGTTCAGTTGGACAATATCCACCATATCATAGATAAGTTTTCACAAATGCCTAGGGTGCCTAACTGGTTTTCTTGGTTTCACTGGAGATGGCTGGTAATTATAGGTCTGCTTTGGTTATGTAACTGTATTCCTATTATGTTAATGTGTGTGTGCAATTTAATTAGTAGTTTAAAACCTATACATGCTTAAGTTACTCTACAAGAAGATATGTCAAAGAAATAATCAATCTTCCCATGTTATCTTCCGTCTGCTACTCCTATAGCTTTTCTTCTTCCTTCCTAATTACAATCCTTAAATAGAATTCGTGCCTCATATCGAATTTACCGAGTATTATAATTCTTCCAAGTGGTAAAGATACCTCAAGACAAATACTGGGCATAAAAGCCACAGGGCATAAATCTGCAAAGAAGTAAAAAGCTAACCTTTTCAAACAATATTGCCTCTCTCTCACTTACCAACTTTACATTTCCCTGTATGGCTCCAGAGGATGACTGGTTAGCCAGAGACAGGTAAGATTCCTCAAGGGAGGAACAACCTAAGACAGGCACAGTCGCAGGGGGGCCATCAGGTGAGAAATTGGGGATCAACAGAGGTGAGGCTTAAAACCTCACCCCCCCTGTTTTGAGAGAAATCTTCTGCATCTGTGGATGTTTTATTGCCCTTGTCTAGCTTGGATTAATACTTAGTCCATAGGCACACACCTGATCATCTACATTTGCCTTCTTACAGCACTAAACTATGTTTTCTACCTTTAACTTACATCTACCTACCACTTCAGCATTTTATTAAAAATAAAAATAATAATAATAATAATAATAAGGGAGAAATGTGGGATTCACATATAAATCAAGTATAAAAATCAAACAAATATTCATATTTGACCTGATTGTTTATAGTTCATAATGTGTGATCAAAACTGAAAGTTTCTGTGATGACTGCCCTTGTACTGTTCACCACGTAAGAACTTATTCACTATGTAAGAACTTGTTCACCATGTAAGAACTTGTTTGTTATGCTTCAGAAGATTGGAGACTGACGAGAATTAGGCTTGGGGTGGATTAATGATTGTGCATTGAGCATTGACTCCCCTATACAGAATTTTATTGTTGTTAACAACCATTTGATCAATAAATATGAGAGATGCCCTCTCAAAAAAAATGTATGTTTTGTTATGAATGTAATTATGTAAAAAATATGCAGAAAGAAAAATTACTATATTGTTTGAATGGTAGGATTGTGGATTGCTTCCTCTATTTTCCAATTTTAATGCTAAAAAAATGACAGTTGTGTAGAGTTGCCTCCTTTCAGGCCTGCTGGTTCATAATTGCATGGACAGCATCTATATGATGTAGTGGTAGAAAGAGAGACTGGAGTCAAATTGCTTGAGGTCACAAGCCTGGTTCTACCACTTTGTGGTTGTGTGGCCTTAGGTGGTTTACTTAGGTCTGTTTATCTCATCCATAAAATGAGGATCCTGAAAGTATCTAAGCTTTGGAAAGAATTTTTATTGTTCACATCTCTCAGGGTGAACTGGATGTTGAAGTTTCCAACCCAAAACTTTGTGGTGAAACAGATCACACTTTAAGCTGTAGAGGGGTGAAAATTAAGGGTGCAGGCAAAGCTGCAAGAAGGAGCAGAATCCTAGTCGACAAGTCAGATAAGTAGGTACAAAGGCTTTGCTCACTCCAGGAAAAGGAGCCATCCTTGCCAGAGAGGAGTGGAAAGGACCCTCGAGGAACAAAATGACAAAATGTTGAGAGGAAAAGAAGGTCCTAGGCAAGGGCCTACTGCTGAGGGTTTTTTCTGTACCCTTTATCTATCTATCATCTATCTATCTATCTATCTATCTATCTATCTATCTATCTATCTATCTATCTATCATCTATATCTATCTATCTCTAACATCTATCTATCTATCTATCTATCTATATCTATATCTATCATCTATCTATATCTATCTATCTATCATCTATCTATATCTATCTATCTATATCTATCTATCTATCTATCTATCTATCTATCTATCTATCTATCTATCTATCTACCTATCTACCTATCTATCATCTATGTATTTTAAACTTTCGGAAAATTTCAGACCTATCCTAAGTAGAAAGAATGATATAACAAATCCTTATGTATCCATTAACCAGCTTCAACAAAATGAGTATTTCATCTATTATCCCACCCATACCCCCTCCCTGGATAATGTTGAAGTAGTAACTTTATCGCTACATCCATAGAGACTTTGGTAGTTATCTCTAAAACATACAGACTCTTAGTTAATATAACAACAACACTTCTATCTTACTTCAAAAGTTAGCAGTAGTTCTTAAAGGTGCTGCCTGGGGAGTCTTCCCACAGAGAAGTGACTGGGAGGGTCTGCTGCCCTTAAACAGTTGGCAGGGTACAGTCCAGGAGCCCAGGCCTGCTTGTCTGACATCTGTCCTTCCCCCAGCACAGCACAACAGGCAGCTCTGAGAACCACCCGAGTCCTCGTCCACCTGCTGGGACATTGGCAGATTTGGCACAGGGCTTTGTGCTATGTAAGTACTGCAAGACCAAAATCGGGGCTCAAACTCCAGAGGAAGCCTCCAAGCAGACCCAAAACAAATGGCCCAGGAGGATGCTGTAAGGTGGTGGTTTTCAAGCCAAGTCCATGGGTATCAGGGTCATGCAAGGGGAAGGAAGAGGCAGAGGAGAGACCGAAAGGGCTGTGCCCACCCAACTTAACCAGCAAGTCCACCTCTGTCTGTTTCAAATACTGGGCTTCTAGAATGATATCATATGAAGAAACAGGAGAGGTTCCTTTGCTCGCCAGGGAGGCCTCTGTGCAGAGATGCGAGGAGGTAGGGGAGCACAGGATGGAAACCAGAGATGCCCCCCACCCCGCCAACCTCCACCTGCCCTCAGATGCATCTTCTGCAATTAGAGGACAACACTGGTTTTTGCATGGATTAAATGAAATTAGGTGTGGGACAACATCTAGCACAAAACGGGCGTTTAGTACATTTTAATGGATATGCTCTAAATATATCTGCCAAACTGATGAAGTGCCATATTGAGAATCTTACAAGATAGTATTTTTTGGGCAATTTGGAAAAATGTTTGTCACATTTCTGTATATTGGTGCACGTTAATTTACATAAATTACTATGTGGCTCTCCCACTGACTGAATTCTAAGCCTGTGGAATCAACTAAACGCTGGCAAGCAAACTCCAGCTCAGCGTTCACAGCCACTGCCCGAGGGACAGCAGCATTCTGTAGCAAAGGAGGAACATATCAGGAATTATTCTCCTGAGCATGACGGAGCCAGAGGTAAGGGGACCGAATGACATGTGTCCCAAAACCTGTGACCACTTGGTGGCCATAAGGATGGGATTCTTCCCAAATATGGATCTTTCTTTTATTGTTTTAGCTCGAGGAAATCAGACTTACTCAGCGGCATTTTGAAGTGTGGCTCATGGTGACTTGCCTTGCATAAGATTAGAGCTCAGAGCATTAGTCTCCCAGGGGAAACAGTATGTGACATTATGTACCGTGACTCACCACTGCATATCACAGAGAAGATGGGTGGTGAGAAGCCCCATTTGGGCTTCTGGGGAGCAGAGAGGGAATTGAAAGGCTGAGGGTGCAGTGTGAGGGCGGCACTGAGGGCTCAGCAGGCTGATGCAGCACTGAGGTCCCAGAGGGCAAATTTGTCTTCCCCTGAGACACAAGCCTAGCTCGCTGGGACAAGCAATACCCGATAACGTAGCCGTGTTTCTTTCCCCCTTTAGCTCTCCCCAGCAGAGGCAGCAGGCCTGCTCTGGGTTTGAGGGTTTTCTGGTTTTCTCCGCATGGTGTTTTCTGGATCATCCTTCACTGGCTCTTTGATCCCCAAGAGGGCTATTCTTGGCTCCCCCAGGGTAATGGGCTGTGACTTTGATGGAATCGCTGTTGCTGCCCAGCTCACCATAACAAAATCTGGCTCTTGGCGCAGAAATTGACACTCCCCACCACCCGTCATAAAAACAGGAATGATATGTTTGCCTGGCACTTGTCAGCCCGGAATTCTGAGCAACCTTCTTTAATCTCCTGTTGTCATGGAGATGTGGGCATAGGAGCCGCCAGATCGGGCATGCACAGGTGAACTAAAGATGGGGCAGATGGTTGAAACTGATGGTTTCCTCTGGCTCCAACATTAAAATTCAGTCTCAGGAGGGCTCCTGTTCCATGTAAATCATGCCTGCACACGGGCTCAGGCGTGTGCTCACCAGCCCAACGAGGCCCACCCCAAACTGTCATAAATCCTCTCTTTTTCTTAACACTCACCCTCATTTCCCTCCAACACACTCCACTGCATTTGACTGATTTTAATAAAGGGTTGTTTTAATGGGGTCCCGGCTCCCTGAGAGCTGTAGTTCTCTGATATTAAAAGAGCCCCTGTTCTCTGCAATCTTTTCTCAAACACGGGATGAGATGAGCAGCGTTCCAAGCTCCTGCACAGAGGCGCTCTCCTCGGACAACTGAAATAGTTCATGTGAAAATACATTCCTGGGAGCAAGTGGTTGGTGGGAGAACTCTGGCTTGGGAAAGCAGGTATGATTTATCACCTCTTGAAAACTACCCTTTGTTTCCAAGAGGCAGTGATGTCACAGTGTACCAGGAAAGCAGCTGCCGCCGTTCTCTGCGCTCAGGTTGACACTGGACAAGACATGGAAGACAGTGAAAAGACAAACCCCAAAGTCTAAATGGAGCTAGAAATGCCCACTGCAGATGATTAGCTGGGGAAGGTGGTCTGGAGCACAGGTGGGAGGAAGTTCACCACAGGTAGGTAACTGGACGCATGGAAAGGCAATAATAGAAAACAGCCTCTCTGGTTCCTAACCTCAAACCCAGCTGAGCATAGACGCGGCTTCGCTCTTGTCCGGTACAGGCGGGCACGGGTTGCATTCGGAAGCCGATGGCACAGTCTGGCGGACTGATCCTGGCACTGCTGCCTCTCACTTCTGTTTATATTTTGGCTGCCGATGCTGTAAATGACATAAAAAAGAACATAGCCCCGCCTCAGAGGAGTTAATGATCTAATGAGATAGATAAACAATCAACCCCCTGGAAGGTTGGAAGGTGGGGAGGGGAAACGCTGGGGGCTCGGCTTGCCTTTCTCTACGTCCACCCTCATCTGGGCCCTTGGTCCCCTCTGCACCCTGATGTTTGCTCTCCCCTTGGAGGGGTTGTTTGTCTATCTGAGTGTCTGCCCCTACGGGCTTCAACTGCCCTCTTGCAGCCCTCTTGCCCACTCCCTCATCACCGGGAACTGTAACTCCAGCGTCCATCCCACACTGACCCTGCCTCCAGCCTTGTCACTGTCTTACTGCCCCTGCCTTTCTCTTCTTCCCCCTCAGCACAATGCGGGGTCCCTACAGAAGCCACTTCCTCTCCACAGCTGCTGTCCGGCTTCAGTTCCCCACCCCGGAGAGACCCAGAGCCCCTGTGCACCACTGCGTCTTCCTCTCCCCACCTCTCAGGCTCGCCTATCTCCTGTCACACCTGACCTGAAAGGCCCCCTCCTTAGAGCAACCCAGCCCCTTGAGCTCCTCAGCCCTATGCCCAGGCCCCCACGTCCCACCAGGGAAAGTCTGCCCGTGCCCACGGCTCCCACTGCAGCCGGCTCCGCTCTGCACCCACCCTGAGGTGCTCATAATGTACCCCAGTCCTCTGCCCAGTCCTTCCCCTCTTTATTTCTAGCAGATATTTTTGCCTCCCATTTTACTGAGAAAATGAAGATCACAAGACCAGGACTGTCGAGTAGCCCCTCCCAGGGAGTCTTATGGATTTACCCCATCTATACCCACCCGAATCTCCCTCCCCTGGCCAATCAGGTAAATGTGTTTTGCCGCTAAGGTCAGTCCTCACCCGCGTGGGAACTTTGGAATTTGCCTAAGTACGTCCTCCAAGATTTTGTTTAATTAATCATTCCATGCTGTTTTCTGAGGCTGTGACCTTACCCTCTAAAGACTTTTTCCTTGAAGCCATGTAAACATTCTTGTCTCTCCCATTTTTTTTTAGAAAAACCAAACAACCCCAATTCCAAATCCCCTTCCAGCTACCATCCAGTCTTGAATATATTTCTTTTTACCATATTGCAAACCCCTCTCCCGAAATTGCTACCCTTAAATTTATCAGTGGTTTTCATGTTTTGTTTTGCTAAATCCATTATATCCTTCCTAGCTGGCATATAGCACTCTTGATTGCGTTTGGGACTAATGATAGATCCCTCAGTGAGAAACTATGCATTCCTTCCCTCGGCTTCAGAGGCCCCTCTCCCTTCTAGTTTTCCTGCTACCTTTCTGTCCCCTTCTTGAGAGTAGTCTTTATGGGTTTTCTTTCTCTGTTTACCTCTTAAATATTAATATCTATAATGTTTTTTTTGGCCTTTACTTCTCTTACTGTACATCCTCTCTCAGGTGATCTTCCAAGTCTGTGGTTCTAGCTGACATGATATTCTGATACTCCCAGTCCCTGCCTTTAGCTCTCATTGCCTGTCAGTAAGCAGGACCTCTGACCTCTTTTGCATCTTCTCTTGGGTGTCTACATAAATCCCCATTGAGTCATACACCCCAGATTGTATTGTTGGGGATGAAAGAGGTCTCTTGACAGTTGGGTCATTAATAATTGAGTTCATACAGTTTTGTGATTTTTATCAGAGCATGTCTCAAGTCTTCCAGGATAATGATCTTGCACTGCAGGCTATGTACGATAAACAACTTAGCCATGTTCCCCGCTCTAAAAGGAGGATGACACGAACTTAGTAAAACCCCCGGATGAACTGAAAGAAATTGAGATCAAATATGCTGAGTTTGAGCCCAATGAAGAGAGTGATTCCACGGGAGTCTGGGCAGACATGAAACCTAGTATACCAGGCTCTAACAAGTCACTTCTCCTGGAGATTATTCCAGGGTCCCCTGGGAGCTTCTTCTGTGCTCTAGGTCCACCCATCAAAGGTCCCAGGCAGGGAAAACTGCCTGGTTTATAGTTCTAAGGACAGTGGCAATGCACTGCCTGAATTCATGAAGAGAAAATGAGTTCCTGCAGTAGAAAAAAAATGTGAAAAGTTAGCTTTTTTTGCTCAGTTTTTAGTACTCAAGTTTGGATAAAAAGATGAAGGTGTTTTTTAGAAATAATTGGGAAGGATTTGGAAATTCCTTACTGGAATATTAATTTCAATCATGAAGAATAGTCTGAAACTGAAAGACTCATTATAGGTGAGAGGTTTTATTTTTTTTCCACCAATTTTTTGTTCTCATTTCAAACTTACATAAAAATGAATAGAGTGGTTTGATGAACACCTGGATAGCCTTCACTTAATTTCACCAATTTTTAACATTTTATGGTGGACTGGGTTCTTAATATGTGTGTGTTTCTGGATGGCATTAGCACCTTTGGTGTTCATTTATAATTTAAACACTTTAAAACAAATGTTTATTGAGAACAAACCCACAGGGATCAGACACGCTCCAGGCTCAGAGATACATCAGGGATGAGGTCACACAAAACCCCTATCCCGTGGAATGTAGGTTCACCCTGCAAGGAAAACAGGAAGAAAATAAATAAATACAGTATAAGTGTAATGTAATTTGAGGTAGTAAAAGAACTTAACTGATTCAGTTTTACATGCCTATAAGCCAATTAGCTAAGCTATAATATATGTCACCTTTTATTTACTTTAATACTAAGACTTTTGAAATTGAGGTAACATACAGTAAAATGTACAAATCTTAGTGTACAGCTTGATGACTTTTGACATGTGTACACTCATGCAGCCATCACCCAGATCAAGATAGCAAACATCCTCACCAATTTTTTCCCTTCACCTATTTTGCCCATCCCCCTACCCTCCTCTCTATAGCAACGACCAGTCTGTTCTGGGTGGTTTTGAGTCCATTTCTGTTTTGTTTGTTTTGTTTTTTAGATTCACCTATAAGTGAAATCATATGGCATTAGTCTTTCTTTGTCTGGCATTTCACTCAGTGTGATGCTCTCAAGGTCCGTCCATGTTGCCACAGATGCCAAGGTACCATTTAGAACCAAGCAGAGGGCAGTTGGAAGGCCACCTCTGGAAAGTGCCAGTCCCCCTGTGCAGCACCCCGGCTGGCAGGCACAGGGGCTGCTGAGCATAAGGGCTTGTGGATATCGCCCTGGAGAAGCTCACCTGAGAAGGGCAGGCTAAGGGCCAGGCTGGCATGTGGAGAGGGACTTGGGAGCCTCTGCTGGTTGAACACTGGGTCTGAATCACAGTGGAAGGGCAGCAGGGACAGGAAGCCCTGCAAGGGAAAGGATGGGGGGTGGGTAGCAATCAGTGACCTCAGGTCCTTTGGAAAGTTCGAGGGACTGAGAACCAGAGCCCAGGAGGGCAACCAGCCTTCCTGGGCGCCGCCTCACACCCTATGGAAGGGGAGGTAGGGGACAAGCTGGGGGCAGCCGGCAGCTTTCTGGACGTGCAGATAAATCTTTGAGAGCTCCCAGCTGTCTTGCTTGAGAACCAGGAGGTAAGAACTTCATGTGAGGGCAGGAAAGGGGGAAGGGAAGGCCAGAGGGAAAGAAAGCACAGCAAGTTTGGGAGATTCACTGTGGAGAATCTGAAATGAGCTGAGGATTTCAACTGGTTGTTAGAAAATCTTGCTTGATTGAACCTGCATGTGTCATTAGAAACTCCCACCAGTAGTTTAACTGAAGGGAATTAAAAATATAAAACCCAGCTCCCACCTCCCTCCAACCTCTATCAGAAGTTGCTGTGAACCTGGCTCCCGTTCTTGCTAGAAATATGAATGTGTGCTTTGGCAGGGCTGGCCTGCACTTCCAGCTTGCCTTTAGGCCCCAGGGTCCCCTGGCTGGGAGGGGGCAGGGCTAGGTGGCTGGGCTCGGCAGAGGTGACAGGCCAGTGCTGGCTCCTGACAAGGAGCTGGGAGTGAATGCGGGGTCCCGAGTGGGGTGGAGTCTGCCCTGTTTCAGGAAGTCTGGTGGCATCCCTGAAGACTTCTGCCCTGCAGCAATGATGACAGTGGAAGCTTATGAGAAAGAAAGACCTGAATGAATATTGGGTATAGCCCGTGTAAATGTTTAATTAAAGTGAGTTTTTAAAAATCTTACTGTAGCTGGCTGATTCAGACATATGAGGAAGGCTATAGTTATCCTCCAGTCCCAGTAGCTCATTAAGAAGAAAATGACAGGTTCTTATGCTTTAACAACCTTTCCTTCAGTAAAGCTCCGTAGATTGATCGCTAAAGACATTTCCATTTAATTTACAGCAAACCCTTTCCTTATCCAGGAGGGAGTAGCTAGACAGATGATCAACGGCTACTGTGCTTGCGGAAGGGGGAAGGGAAGGGAACTGGCTTTCTTTATGACCTACGACTGGCAGGCCTTCCATTTCTCTCTCATTTTACCCTCAGAACACCCCTCTCCTCATCCTAAGTCCCATGGAAACGACCCACTTCATAGGAGGGTTTGATGTTATGTAAGTTGCTTAAAGATCCAGAGATAATAAGAGAAGTCCTTCCTGTCCCAAAAGTCAATTCGCTTTGAACTAACGACGCTACGTGGAGTCCCAGGGTGAAAAGATGGTCTTAAGAGAAACTGTGGAGGTATTATCTTCTGGTTCAGGTTGACGGGAAATTCTCTCAGTCAGTAAAGATGCCTGCTATGCCCAGGCATTCTGCTGGATTGGTTGGTATTTCAGAGATGAAAAATATATGTTCCCACCCGCAGAAGCCCAGAGAGTCCCAAATGTATCTGGCAACCCCTTAGTGGAGCCACCGCTATATGCTGTGGAGACCCCAGAGGAATGTGACAGCCCCAGAGAGTTTCACTGAGAACGGAGGACATGCAGGCAGAAAAGCCAACACTTCGTATGCCTGTTCATTAGTGCAGGTGTTAAGAGCATATGGGACAGATATGCACTCCAGGGTGACACGGGAAGAGGGGGACAGTGAAAAGGTTGCCTGCAGGAAATAGGTCATGACTAGATAATGTACCTAGCGGGGACCTGAAGGGCCCCTCTAAAGTTGTCTCCCTCTGCATCATTCACCTGATGTAAGGGAAAAGTAACTGGGTGATCTCGGTTTGCTCTGCCACGCATGGCTGCGTGACCTGGATGAGGTGGCTCAGCCTGCTGGTCTAGGCCTTGTCATTGTTTTGCCATCTACAATGAGGCAGTGGGCTGTGATTTGTCTTCTTAATCTCATGGTTATTTGGCCCACAAGGAATCATGGGTTCCTCCTCTCAGGGGCCCTGGGAAGACAAACGTTCATTTGACTTGATGATTATGTCCCACCAGGACGTAAGGCAGAAAGAGAAAATGGAATAAAACATGAAAGAAAAGCTGAAAGAGGTAGAAGACGGATCCAGTTTATCCAGTATGTGTATGATGGACGCTCCCACTGGCAAAGGGGAGTTTGGAAAGCCATAAGTAACTTAGGGAAGCACATTTACTTTGCTAAAGAAACATGGGAGTTTTCACATTAAAAGGACCCACTGAAAACCAAGCAATTTTAATGTGAAAAAAGAAAAACCACATCTAGCTTCATCCTGGTAAAACTACAGAACTTCAACACTGGAGAAATCATCTGAAAACTTCCAGAGGAATGAAAGCAAGTGACTTCTGTAAAAACATGAATAAAATTGTCCACAGCCATCCTGTCACTAACCACAAAACAAGTCCTCCAATATTCTGAAAGTCTTTTTTTTTGCCCTGGAATTATATCTCCAACAAAATGATCAATTGAAAGATTTCTGGGTGGTCAAAAAACATATAAATAGGTATACAACAATTTTTTGTATACCTCTCATTACTCATCAGAGAAATGCTAACTAAACTCACAATGAGAAACTCCCCAGAATGGCTAAAATTAAAAGGGTTGACAATAACAAATGTTGGTGAAGTGGATCCTCTGCAGCTCTCATCCATTGCTGGTAGGATGGGAATGGCTCAACCACTTGGAAAACCATTTGACAGTATTCCTTATAGATTCAAAAGAGGTCTACAAAAAGACATGTGCAGGAATGTTCATAGAAGACTGACTTGTAATAGTTAAAACTTGAAAACAGTCCAAATATCAATCAGCAGGAAAATGAATAAACACCTTACTACACAACAATTTTTATTGCACAAGCTTGTGATACACACAACACGGAAGAATCTCATAGTTAATATGTTCAAGGAAAGAAGGCAAATATCAAGTAGAAACATTCAATCTATAGGAAGTTTGGAACAGGCAAAGCTAACCTGGGGGTACATAGACCACATGGTTGCCTGGGGCGACGAGGCAGTGGCCCTGACCCAGAAGGGAACTAAATGGGATGGAAATGAATGTTCTGTTTCTTCATGTGGGTGGTGGTTACGACAAAATTCTCCTGCTGCACATTTAAGACTTGTTTCCTTCCTGTATGCAAAATTATACAGCAAAAAGGAATCATCTAACAAATGAGAGCAAAAGATAGACATTTATGGGTATGCAAGAACTCAGAAAAAGTTGTGCATTTTCACAAAGCTTGCACCAACAAAATTCTTCAAGGATGCACACCAGCAAAACAACAAAGGAATCAAAGGAGAATGAATGGGAAAAATAAGCAGTCATTGCTGAGTTAGATATGGATGGAAGAAAACCATCTGAACTTGATGCTTGGGTGAATTTCCTTTGAAAGGCAAGATTCTGACTACAAGAAAAAAATTGTATTTTCTTCTTTAGAGATTCAATAACTCTCCTTTATGCAATGATTTTTATAATTATGATATAGATCTATTTATGCAATTTCGATGTTTAAAATCAACTTACAGATGAAGTGGGAAAGACATGTTTAGTCAAAAAACTGACCGTAAAGTTCACAATGTACAATTAATGTAACTAACTGGAACTGGGTAGCGGTGGTGGGGCAGAGTGTATTCATTTCTAAACAGTTAAGGCTGGGAGTCTATAGATACAAGCTAAGGTGAATGAATCCAGAAATTGGAATTTATAGGTATTATTTAAAGTCATAAAGGCAACTATTAGAAGAAATAAAAACACTATAACAAAAATCAGGAAAGTGAACTAGGAGACAGTGAGAAGTATCATAAAGGCTAAATTCCTTACCTCTCCCAGCAGATGGCCCAGAGATACTATTTCTCAAATCTATGGACAATTTGATCTGAAAGATAAGAAACAGAGTATATGTAATCACCATAAGAGCTTTAACAAACACAGAAAGAGAGGAAAAGACAGCTTCCCAGGAATGAGTTCAGAGATGGAATTTTAAGGACAGAGATACTATTTATGCCCTCCTATGCGCTTAGTTATTTTAAGTTTTTCATGGGTTACTCTGGGAGGAAGAGAGGGAGGAAGGGGAAGGAAGGGAGGGAGGGAGGGAGGGAGAGGGGTATGGGGGGGAGAAGGAAGGAAGCCGACTGTGACTTTTCTGCCTGAGGAGCCCTGAGATGAGGTGCTAACTGGCAGAAGTGCATCAGCTGAGCTAGAAGCCGGGGTTTCTCAGAAATGCATTTCGATGATCATTTTGGTGGAAACTCAGAAACACTGCCTGTATTTATTCTTCTGCTTATAATGATCCACAATTGGGAGAGAGGGAGGAATTCAGGCTCAGCAGGGTCGAGAACTGAGCTGGCCCCTCGGTCTGAAGCGCAAGGCCCCTGCCTCCCCTCTCAGGAGCAGTTTTCTGTAGACGAGGGGGATCTCCACAGCCCTCTTGTGTTCAGACAAAACTCATAGAAATCAGACAGCATCTCAGAAACTGAATCCTTAGCTCCATCATCCATTCTACAAAGACTTGCTGAGCTAAGCTCTGGCCAGGCACTGTGCCCAGCCCAGTGGGTGAACAGGGAGGAAACGCCCCCCCACGGGCAGGTGTGGAGCTGACCCTAGTGGAAAGGTGTCCCAGCGAAGGTGGAGGCAACAGGGGGCTTGCCCGCCCACAGGGCTCATTCGTGTGTTGAGGGAGGTGGACAGAACACAGGTGCGGGAGCTGGCCAAGACCTGGCTTCAAGCCTAGTTAGCCACTTACTGGTTAGCTGGCCTCGGTCACCTGTGAAACAGGAGCAGTAGTTGCAAAGTGCAAAGAACAAGGCCCACCTGGCCCACCGTAAGTGCGTCAAAGGAGTCAGGGTGTACACACAAGGTCGCTCAGGACACAGGCAGGACCAAGTGTCATGGCCTAGGCTTGGGGATCAGAGGAGGGAGTGGCTGTGGGGGCAAGAGTAGGTCTGGAAGATTTCATGACGCGGTGGGGGCCCCCTCCCTGCTCGTAAGCCAGGTGAAGTCCAGAAACTTCCCTGAAGCAGACTGGTCAGAGCAGTGAAGAAGGAGTGGGTGCCCCTGTTCCTCTGGGCTCCTGGGATGACCATTTGTGATATAATGATTTATCATCAATATGTATCTGAGCATTCAGATGACCAAAATATATTTCTCAGATATATTTGGTCTTCATCCACAGTTACTGAAACTGCTTCAGGGCCATCAAGCAAAATGGGTTTCTTATTATTAATGAAGGTGACTTTTAAACACCCCACCCCCACCAAGGCCGGGGGCTGGTCCCCGGGAGGCCCAGCCATGTGATTAAAGGGTTGGTGTTTTCGGTCCCACCCCCTGAATTCTGGGGAAGGGACAGGGGCTGGGGTTTGAATCAGTCAAAGGCCAATAACTTCCCCCACCCCACCCCAGGCAGAGCTGTTAATTGCCCCTGAATCTCCTTGAAGGCTCTGGTGCTGCCACAGCCCTCTGTGAGCCACCCTACCCTCGATATTGTCTCTTTTTTTATTATAGCCATCAACAGTGGGTGTGAGAAAGTGCACCTCATTGTGGTTTTAATTCGCATTTCCTTAAAGACTATAATATCATTCATCTTTTCATGTGTGCATTGGCCTTCTTTATATATCTTTGGAGAAATGTTTGTTCATATCCTCTATCCATTTTTAAAGTTGCATGTGATTTCCAAGACACGAATTCATCTTCCAGTTATTCAGTTGTAAGAGTTCTTTACATATTCTGGATACAAGTCCCTTATCAGATAGGTGATGTGCAAGTATTTTCTCCAAGTTAGTGGGTGGTCTTTACTTTCTTGTTGGTATAGTTTGAACTATAACTGTTTTTAGTTTGAATGAGATCCAATTTATCTACTTTTATTGCTTGTGCTTTTGGGGTCATATTTTAAAAACCATTGCTGAGCCCAGGGTCATTAGGACTTACTCTTGAGCTTCTTTCTAAGAGTTCACAGTTTTAGCTCTTACATTTAGGTCTGTGATCTATTTCTGAGTTAATTTTTGTGTATGGTGTGATTCCAATGTCATTCTTTTCTGTAGAGATATACAGTTGTTCCAGCACTGTATGTGGAAAAGACCATTCTTACCCCAGTGAAGTATCTTGGCATCTTTGTCAAAAATAAATTGGTCATAAGCATGAGGGTTTATTTCGGGATTCTCTCTTCTAGTCCATAGATATGCCTATCCTCATGCCAATCAAACTTTGTCTTGATGAACACAGCTTTGTAGTAAGTTTCTGAAATCAGGAAGTTTAACACCTCCAATCTGGCTCCTCCTTTCATCATTATTTTCGTTATCTGGGGTCCCCTATGAATCTTAGAATCAGTTTGTTAATTTCTGCAAGAAAATCCAGCTGGGATTTTGAATCACTAGAGCAATTTGGAGACTATTGCCATTTTAATAATATTAAGTCTCAGCATCCCAGCTCTGACAGATTCATTGAATACCTCCATTTATCATTCGTCAAGGAAAGACAGAGTGCAAATCTACAATTTTCCTTTCATCAAAATTCAGGTTGCAACACTGAGAAAGAAATAAAGGCATCAACGGGATGAAGTAAGCAGATTGTGCTTCAATTTCTAAAAAGAAATTTAGAAAGATGGTTTGACAGTTTTCAGCCTTTTAATCATCTCCGTCAATTTTGGTTTTATTTTACTTTATTGTTCAGTTCCCATCCTTGCCAGTACAGAGCTCGCTGCTACAGAAAGGCAGTTTACCATGGACATGCTCTGGCTATCCGCAGTTGAATACAGAATCGTTGGCACCCTAGTAGGACAGCTTTGAAGATGGAGATGTGACTGTCTGTTTTGCTTTATTCTCCAGACATAATGGCGCTTGTTATTAATCTGTTACAGGTCAATGTTTGTGGCTCTCAGGAGAAAATTGCTTTCCCTGAAAACTCACAGCCCTGGACACAAGTGTGCAGACTGCCAGAGTGAGGTGGAAGGCTCCAGGGGCAGTAAGAAGGTGAGTTGCTTTCATAACTGTGCTTGGATGAGCTGGAGCAGTTGCTGCTGGCATCGTTCAGAGGGAGAAACCACCCGCTCTTCCTGCACCTCAGAGAAACAGGAGCGACATGCAGGAGGTGTAAATTTGGTTTACCTGGCGGAAGCGAGTTACTAACCCCATCAGAAGATGTTGATTTTTTTTATTTTACTTTCAACTAATTGTATTTTATTCAATGTGAATTCATATTTACCCCAGAAATATGAAATTGTACAGAGCAGCATAAGAGATAACAAAACATCCCCATCACACACAGAACAAAACTAAAACAAACATGCAAGTCCTAAATCCACTTCACAGAGTTAAAAAAATTTTAATTTTGGTGAAGATACTTCTAAACGTCCTTTTCTTCCTTTCCCTCCCTCCCCCCTCCCTTCCTTATTTATTTTATCAAACGTACTTCAGAGTGATTCAACAGTCCCCCTTTCCCCTCCCCCACCCCACCTGCTCCCCTCCCCCTTGGTAACCACTAGTCATTGCTCAGTGTCCAGAGGTGGTGATTTTTGTATTGAACCTGCTGATGTCAGCGCAGCCACAGACCTCTCCCCTCCCTAATACACACCATGCTGGAGTTCTTAGAATGGGACCTTCTCACCTGGAGTTTACACTGGGTGCACCTGGATCCTTTTGGCCCTCAGCCAGGTAGACCTGACCTTGATGCTTGGAGTCAGAGAGAGGCCTCCCCCTGCTGCCCACAGGGACCCATCCAAGGTTTGGCAAGGAGGCTCTGAGGTCAGAGAATCACTGAAGGGCTGGAGGCGCAGGTCCATAATCTTCAGGTGGCAGAGGGCAGAGCCTCACCAGAAACAGAGCTGGAGTCTCTTTGATAAACATTCCTGATTCTGCTATGGGGTCTCCGTCTGAGCTGAGCTATTTGGGATCTAGACACAAACAGTTTCTTGAGAATTTTTAAATACTCAAATGATCACAATAACCAGACAAGTTGTCGACATAGTGACTTAAATGACACAAGATGCTTCTTTTCTTTTAGTCTCTGAAAGCAGAATCTAGGGAGAAAGGCTAGACCAGACTTGGGAGTTTCACAAGGGTGGGGTCTGGATTTTCTGCCCATGGAGCTCCCCCCGCAGTTTGCCGGGACAGAAGACTGGCCTCCTGAGGCCGTACAGATCCCCTGAGGCTTGCGAGGGCTGGGTGGGCAGGTGTCTGATCAGGGGTGGGAGGCAGGCTCATCAGTCAAAGGGAGTAACTATGAAATTCTCCTGGAACAGCAGTTTTGACTATGCCCTTTCGGCCACCAGCTAATAACCTGAGCATTGATTAAATCACATGCTTTCAAAATTTGCACCTTTGTTTGCATAAAACCAGTAGTTCTTTAGGAAGGGCCAGATTACTCACGAGTGAGCAGTCTCTAGCCACTCACAGGGTCACAGTGATGATGAGAAGCAGCCGCTGCCCTCCTGAGCTGGTGTCTGTCTGAGCGAGAGACAGTATAGAGGGGACCTGCACACAGTAGACAAGGCCTGGAGAGCGAGGCTGAGTTGGCATGCCGCAGCCAAGCAGTGAGGCTGGAAGGAGGGAACTAGTACTTATGGAGATCCCCGAACCGGTGGCCACATAGAGTATCTCATTAAATCCCTGTGGGGAGGAAGTGCTGCCCTCCAAATACTCACAGCCAAGCCAGGCTCCCAGAGGCCAGGTTCACTGTACAGGCTGTGCAGGGCGTCACTGGTACAATCCAGCTCAATTCTGGGTCACCTGAATCCAAAGCCTGTGTTCCTTCCATTTTGCTGCCTCCCAGCACCTTCCTCCAGCCCCTTCATTCTACAGATGGTCAAATGTTTATCAAAAAGACTACAAATGAGCTGGTGAGAAGCTGAAACCCAGAGACTTCTATGATGCTGTGTGTGGGGAAGCCCTCTCTGTGTACTTCTGCAGGGCGGGAGCAAATGAAGTTGGGCTGCAAGGCAGCAAGACCTTGTCCCAAGGTCATAGTCCAAAGGGAAAACCCTTTCTGGTCCTTCAATCCTAACTGAGGATGCTCCTGGCCAAAGAGACCCAGAACTTCTCCAGGGACACCCTGCCAGCGGCCCCGTCAGCCTCCCCTCCAGATGAGGGTTCTCAGCTCCCAGATGTCCCCATCACATGCTGAGCTCCATCACTACTTTTAAACTCCTTTTCTGTGCCCTTTTCATCTGATAGGTGAAGAATTGATGTCATTTTCACTCGGAGTAACATTTTTTATTCATTACCTGTGAGGACAGACCTTATTTACTCCCTGGTACTCCCCACTCCTCAACTCCGTCAAGAGGACCTTTTACACTGAAGGGGACTCTGTCCTGTTTTACACCTGCAGTGAATAAAGATGGGCCTCTGTGCTTAGAGGGGAGGGGGGGGCAGGGCTCAGTAGGAGGCGTTTTAGATGTTCTTTGCTTTGCGGCCCTGAGTCAGCGCACAAGAAAGAAATCGTTTTCAAAAATATCGGAGACTGTCACATCAGCAGCCAGGAATTGTCCTCCGCATGCTGAACACAGTCACCAAATAAGGGGAGAGGGGTGACTGTACAGGATTATGAGGTCTATTTAGTGTGTGAGGTTCATTTGCCAGCATGTTTGGAAGATAAGCATATCTCTCAGCAGCCTCTAAGCACGCCCATATTTAATGGTACACATGTGAGCAGTTTCCTCCTGCCCATCAGAAGCCCAGAAGGCATCTGGGGAGTATGTGTGAGCTTCGGGAGCCACCTGACCATCTCCCTGGGCGGAAGATGTCCACCAGGGACCTGCCGGTGCTCTGTGGCCCATGGGGCCCGTGTGGGCAGCCCCATGGAGGGCCCTGGCTGCAGTCACCTGGGGGCGCTGAATTTAGCACTGGCCCTGCTTTCCTAAGGCAGGTCTTTGGCCAGGTCTCCTTCCAGCTGAGCTCTCCTCTGTCCCACCTGGGACTCAGTGCCATACAAATAAATGGTTGACAGCTTTCATCTATCCCAGAGCCCAGAGCAATTGTCTGGTGCTTTGCAAAGCAGCCTACACTTCAAATGTGCTCTCAGACATGGGAACACAGCCGAGGGTGGGCCCCAAAGCTGCTCCCTTGCCTGGGGACAAGTCTGACCCGAGGCTGCGGAGCTTCTGGCCAAGAGGACACAAGCCTGGTGATGCTATCACCCTGCTTCTCCCCTTCAACGTGATCTTGGATCTCAAAAGAGCACTTTCCCTTGTCAGCTTCCCAGGCTTGATCTGACAGTGCAGAAACAGATTTGAACTTCACACACTGTGCTTTTGTGTTTGCCAGCTGCAGAAATAGTGCGGGAGAGAAAGAGCTGGCAGAAAGAGATGGGTTCTTCCAAAATCTGTGCTTGATTTCAGCTCCCTCTTGTCCTTCCCTTTCTTTTCCCTGCTGAGTCCCCTGGCAGATGTGGCTGCATCAGCCCCTGTGTCATGGACAGAAACACCTGTTAGGGAATGCAACGGTGCCCACTCAGGCCAGCAAAGACTGGGGAAGGGAGAGAGGCGGCTGTCCCCTGTGAATGTCCTGGGATGCTGAACCAGTTCCAGGGCCAAGGGTCCTGGCACAGAGCTGCCCAGGGGAACGCAAACACGCAACAGATGGTCACACGGCAGGCAACGGCAAAACTCTGCAGACCTCAGCTCAGCAAGCCAAACCAAACGCCCTGCGCCCATCCTTTGGATTATGGGGACCTATGCGTGTGGGGTCGCTCTGTCACGGTTGTGAAAGTGGGACCCGTGACTGCCGTTGTGTGGTCCAGGAACAGTTCACACCCCAGGAGAGGCAGCAAAATGATTTGGAAATTGTCTTAATTTTGCACACATTTCCATGGGGTAAAAATGAATTGTTTGTGGCTGCTACGAACCTTTGTGTACACATTTTCTGTTACTGAAGTTTTCATTTCTCCGAGATAAATGCCAAAGAGTACAATTGCTGAGTCATATGGTAAGTCCACTTTAACTTTTAAAAGAAACCACCAAACTGTTTCCAGAGCGGCTGTGCCATTTTACATCCCGCCAGCAACGTACGCATGATCCAGTTTCTTGGCATCCTTGCCAGCAGTTGGTGGTATCACTGTTTTTCATTTCAATCATTTGATAAATGTGAACGGATGCTCTCTATGGTTTTAATTTGCTTCTCCCTAGTAGCTAATGATGTTGGACATCTTTTTCGTGTGTTTATTTGTGAATCGTAAAGTTTTGAAATAATGAAAATAAAATAACACACATATATTACCAAATTACTAAACATGAATAAATTCTTCTTAGAGTCAGAAAGCATCTGTCCTGGGCTGCAGGCTGCCGAACATGCAGAAGGTTTAGGAAATGGAGCCCAGGGGTCCTTTGATGAAATAACAGTGGATGTTAGTTGAACACTTACTTTACACCAAGGAATTAATGCAAGAGACCAAACACTTGCATTTCATCAAATCCTCTCACAAATCTTCAGGGAACGTGAGGTAAAAGAGAACAAGTACTTTGCCATTTGCCTAAACAGACGGCAACTTGCACAACTAGAATTTAAAACTAGGCCTGAGAGACTCCTGCTGTGTTCTCCACTCTAACCATTTTAGAGGAAAATCTGGGGCAGAATATAGACCAAGATCCCGGCCGACTGAACTTGGCAGTTATGTATTTGGATCCTTGATACAGGAGTGTTTCTCCTCTATTCAGTCTCCAGAGCCACTTAGGTGAACAAAAGGTGAATTAAAATGCATTTCATCTACACCGTTATTCCACCTTTCACCGCTTTGCTTCCTGAGGCACGAGAATAGATTCCTGATTCCTATTATCAAACCTTCAACTCTATGGGGTTCCTATGAAATACTGGAATTATTAATGCTGGTTTATCATCTCTCCTCCCTTTTACAGCGGACACACATTCTGCCCCCCAAGGCAGGCTCCCTTCAAAGGCATCACAGAGCTTTGCCCCAGCATCCCAGGCGTGGGCCTGGCTCTGAGCAGTGCCCCAGGAAGGCATGGTGACTGGGCCCCAGTGGCCCTGCTGAGTGGCCATCACACCAGCTTGGGCTTTTCTGAGAGACATTAATGCACTTCTCCCTTGTTTAAGCCACTCTTCTTCAGGGCCTCTGTCACGCACAGCCAACCCCACATGTCAGCCAGCGCAGACGGCAGCCCGCTGAGCAGTTCTGAACCACCCCCTCCTTTCTCTGCCGGCTGCAGACAAGACGAATCTGTCCCCAACCAGGGGTGACCTTGTGAACTCAGTGCTCCAGCCAGACACTTCCCGGCATTAGGAGATGCCTGCGAATAGAGCCACTCCTGTCCGGAGGCTGAGACCTGCTACAACCTTGTCCGGAGATGGCGGGCGTGCACCCCATTGGTCAGTGAGGTAGCCCGTGGCCTGTGAGGTAAGCTGCTCTCACTGGATTTGCAGGGTAGGATAGAAGAGGAGTGGCCCCCAGCAGTGCCCAAGAACCTGGCCAGGCCCACTCGAGGACACCCAGTCCTGGCTCAGGGGAAGATTTTACATTCAGAATTTATCCTTCTGGGCCGCTGCTTAACCATTCTGCCACAAAATGACGCACGAATGGATCTGGCAAACCTCTTGCCCCCAGCTGGCTCCTGGCAGAAATTCTTGAAATGGTTTTTTGAAGAGGACGGGAGTTGAACAGGCACCTGTAGCGAGGGCCTGCATCCATCAAAGCCCTGGAACAGCTCCGGCTGGAGTGTCAGCGTTGTCTAGAGGCTTTCCTACGTCTGCGCAGCTCCGGGAATGGATGCATAACACGGTCTGGGCCGTCCAGGCACAGGGAGGGTAACAGTGTGAGACCAAGAGCACAGGCTCCTGGGCCAAGGGCCAGGCTGGAATCAGAGCCCCTCTACCCCTTCGCCAGGCAACAGCGGGCAAGGAAAGAGAGGCAAGATGACCTCTCTGGGCCCTGGGCTCCTGGTCTGCGAGACAAGAATGACAAGCCAGTCCCTGGGCTCTGAGAGCGGCCCTTGGCTATCTTCTGGGCTCTTCTGCGGGCCAAGGGCAACTCTAGAGCCTCCTGCAGAATGAGAAAGTCTATGTCAGTGGTTGATACTTCTGGGGTCATCTTCCAGAACATTCCTGGCCCCCAAGATATCCTCTAGTCTCCATAGAGCCTGAACCCTGGACCCACTGTATCGAGGACCCCAAACAACAAGCCACCATTCTCCACTGGCCAGGCCCACATGGGAGAGAAAGGCCAGGCTGGACCGGGCCTGGCCCACAGGATACATTTGGCAAAACGATGCCACTTTGGCCACAGGGTCAAGGCCAGTCCCGCCCAGGGCACTGGCCACCACCACCAGTGTACACAGCCCCACCCACGCGGAGCAGGAGTGCCATCATGCACCTTCCCACCTTGGCTTCCCCCACTCTACCCAGGGCAGAGCTGTCAATTGCCCTTGACTCTCCTTGAAGGCTCTGGTGCTGCCACAGCCCTCCGTGAGCCACCCTACCCTCTAAAAGACTGTGCACATAACGGAACACCTCTCAGCAAGACTGCAGGGATTAAGCAGACAGCACAAGGCAAGGGCTTCTCATGCTAACACACTGTGGTGCCCGTGTGCACCTGCCGCGCACAGGACCCTCGTGTCGCCATTGAGTGTCACTGTGCAGCACAGAGCTATCCTGAGACTGCGGGTCCTCCTTCACTACCTTCTCAGTCAGACATACCTGATGTGACCCCTGGCTCTCAGCTCTCTGCGTGACTTTGGCCATGCGTGGCACGTTTCCTGAGAACCAGTTTCTTCATCTGAAATATTAGAATAGTTCACAGTTCCTGTAAATTTATAAATGTCATAACGATTCAAGGGTAGAAATAACATCGTGAATGTGTGAAACATCTGGCTCACCACACACACCTATTAAATCATGGCTCCTACTGTTAATATGGCTGTGACTCAGAGCCAGGAAGTGTGAGCTGGCATTCTGTGGGAAGGGTTTTCAGAAGTGTCCCCTGCTGGCCCAGGCAGTCTGCCCGTACCACCCACCCCGACCCCTGCCGCAGCCCAAGATCCTGAGTGCTGCCACACACACGATGACCAGGGTCACGTTGTGCCCCACCTTTTCATAGGTGAGGATGTGGGGTCCCCTCTGTTCCCAGGTTGGCACATCCAAGACCCACCCTCAGGACTTTCTGTCTCCAGACCCAAGGCCTATCCCTCCACCCACTCTCCCCGTTTGCAGGAGTCCCGTTTGCCAGCAGGACTGTTTTTTTTAATTGAGTGATTATTGCCTCTCCCATCTATAACATCATCGAGGTTGACACAATGGGAAGCTGCCGGATCCTGATTCAGAGATGGATGCTGTGGTTTCCTTGAGCTGGTTCATTTCTCTCTGCAGCCCTGTGTCTCCTGCCACGGGGTAGCCTGGAACGAATGCACACTGGCCTAGATACCAGCTCTCTTATTCTTGAGTTCTTGATACCCGGGGCAGCGGGTTTCTATTTCTCAGACAGAGCGACCTCCCGACGTCTGGACACCTGGCCCTCTGCTTGGGGTTAGGATTGGATGTTTTCTCTCCAGAATGTGTCTCAGCATGTCCTGGGGCTCCCAGGAGACTCATCCTGGTGTGCTCTTATTCAAAGCCCCCTCTTACCACACTGCCTGGCACTTTCTGGCTCGCTGGGTGGTAAATGGCACCAAGTAGTGGAGGAAATGGCCTAAGTTTAAATGTGAAGACCCCTAGAAGCTGGGAGACCCGCCATCACCACAGAGCCAACCCGTGGACGTGGCAGACACACTCTCCCAGCTGTAGGCCATCCAAAGACTGAAATGACAGCAAGAAGTTATGGGGCACTCACCATACACCCTTATTAATTAGATAACTTGGAGAATACAACCTGCTTGCCCTTAAGGAATCAAGACATATCTACTTGAAATTTGGTATAATTTAATGTATATTAGAGTCATATATTTACAGTTAGGTTACAGGATATAGACCAGAGGAGGGTCAAAAGAGGTCTGAATTACCAGTTAAGTTATCCTGCCACATTTGTTCAAGTTCAGGAAGAAGTCATGAGATTCCTGGTCAGAGACAAAGGACAGCATTACCCCCAGCACAGCAGCATGACCCCCTGGTCCTGCAAGTTCACGGGCAACGCAGAGCAGCCCACGTGGGTGTTGAATGCACAGTGGGTCTTTGTCACAGGTCAGGAGCCCTACACTTAGGAAACCCCTGATCTTAGAAGGGGGCTGCTGGCAAACCTGCCCAACTAATGCCCAAGAGGGAGACATTATCTTTGTTATACTGGCCAGGAAACAAATCTGCCTTGTGTCCTGAAGGGAGACACTTTTTCTCTTTCAAGGTTATTTATTAGGCAAACATCCTTGAAAACTCATCCAGAACAAATTCTATCATTGCCTCTGTTCACAAGATACACAGAAATGCAAAAGACCCGTGGAAAATGGTCTCCCAAAAAGCTATAAAAATCTATAAATGAGAAGTTATACGTTGAGGAAGATTGCATCTAACAAAGAGGGTAAGGGCCATTTCCAGTTAAATAAGACACAAGCTGTGATTTTTTTTTTCAGTATTTTCTCTGATTCTGTTTGACATTATGCCAGTAATCTATAGAGAGAGATTTCTTGAGCACATGACAGGGGAGGAGGGACAACCTAAAGGATGCTGGGTAAAAGGGGGAATTAGCCTGGAAGGTGTAATGTTCTTGAAAGTTATCCAAATGGTAGCTGATTCAGTGAGGGCATGGAGAGATGGCTGAAACCCACTGGGGCAGAGACCATTAACAGGCTTCACGAGACGTGCTCACCCAGGAAGGGAAGGAGATATTGACTATGAAATGTTCTTGCCGGGGATGGAAACTGTTCCCTCTGTTCTGTGGGAGGTCTGGATCAGTGACGATAATGATTGTGACCCTAGTTCTCAGCTTTCTGAGCCCACAGAGGGGTGTGAAATCCCAAGGAGAAAACCATCTGAAAGTCTTGTTTCTTTTAGCTTTGAAAGCATTCAGTGACTCAGGAAATTCTTGCTTCTCCATAAGGAGGACAGAAGCTCGCAGAGCAGCACGTTCCCTTCAAGTTCACAGGACGGCGTTGTTCTTGGGTCTGTGTGCCCAGCATTGTGCCAGGAGGTACAAGATGCCACAGGGTAAAAATGGCACGTTTCCCTGGAGCATCAACTTTTTATTCATTCATTCACTTATTCGATAATGGATTTGTTTGTTGAATGTATGCAGTTTGCCATATGTTAAGTATTTTTTACTTCATAGGTAATTTAAATTACAGTTTTGTGGTAAACTAACAAATCTTTTGAAGTAGCATAAAAAATTCACATTAATGTTTTTAACTATGCCTATAGACATAAAAAAAACATTTCCCATGAGTTCTTTCCTCTATTCATTTATTCAGCAAAACTTTACCAGTCCATGCACAGGCACAGCTCTAGGTATACAAATAAATGAATAAGATAATCTTAGGAAAAGATGACTAAATTAGCCCAGGCGGTCAGAGAGGAGGAGGTGGCCTTTGGGTCGAGACAATGAAATACAATATGTGAGATGGCCTAGGGGTGGCATTCCAAGTAGAAAAAGCAGCAAAGCTAAGGTCCTGAGGTCTGAAGTTTTCAAAGGGTAGGAGGCTAGCGTGGCTGGAGAGTCGTGAGCAATGAGGTGAGAGGCAGGAAATGGCAGCAGAGAAGTAGCAAGCGGCCAGGAGCTCTAGTGTGATGGGAAACTTTGGGAGGGCTTTCAGCAGTCTGAACTGGTTTATGCTTCAAATAGCAATCTGGGCAAGAGCAGAGATGGGGAACCAATTAGGAGGCTAATGTTGGCTTATATGCAGTCTCCTCCAGCATTAAAGACAGTTGGATGGGGAAGTAAGAGAAGCCAAGCTTGTGTGGATATGGAGCGTGGGTGGGAGAATACCCCAGCTTGCATCTGAAGAGCATGGGGCAAAGACAACCTAGACACAGATGAACGTATGTGCCAGGACCCTCAAATACACCGTTGACCTACAAACCACCGAGTAGACTGCAGCTGATACGTGTGTAGGAACCTCCAGCCAGGAGCTGGCCTTCCAGAAAGAAAACAGGCAAGGCTTACTTACCCATCTGTAAAGTCCTTCTCTCCTTCTCACCTCCAACCCCAGAACTTCTGACTGGAAGCAGCGTTCTGTGCCCACATGTACTTTTCCACTTGAACTCACCTACCCAACAGCATGGCAGTTTGGGAGTAAGAGCTAGCAAAGAGGAGAAGGAAAACCAGCCAAGTGCTACCAAATAGCATTCATTAGAACCTACTGTGTGCACAGTATGCAAAGGGATGTAAGGCCTTGGCCCTCTACTCCTGGAGCTCACAGTCTGGATGGAGAAGCATGGCACGTGCCTCTGTGTATCACAGGCTCCTTCAGCCCTCAATCTATAAGCAATGGGGACTCGATTCAGCACTTTTCATAGGGTAGCCAGACTGGTGCAATGCAGCTGAGGGCCAGGGTTCAACTTAGAGCCTGGCTGCCCCAAGACCACTCATCTCCGCTAGAGAAGAGCCATAAAAGCCTCCCAAGAGGGGAGGCACTGATGAGACGGGGGTCTCTGCCGCCTCCTCCATGGCAGCCCACATCACGGCTCAGACCCACAGCTCACGCCCATGGCACCAGCCATACCAGGTCCAGGCACAGGCCCAGACTCCATCAGTGTCACCCACATCCCAAGCATTGCTCTCTCCCTAATTTGTTTCTCCCGGTTCTCTCCCTAGCAAGATAGTTCAAGCCTGTTAAAAGGCCTAAATGATTATTTTACTTTTCTAGGAAAATGGCACACAAGTTAGTGAGTACACTGAGGTATGTTCAGCATTTCCTTGTGCCCTCTCTGGGCAGGAGTCAGAATAGCTCTGGGTTTCTGGGTCTGAAACACAGTCATGTCTCAGCTGAGTTTTCTACAAAGAATGGAAAAACCACCTGGATGCCTTGAGTTCTCAAATGCTGGGTCACTGGATTTGTCCTGTTTGCGGTTGTGAATCATGATATCTGCTTAGGTTACACAGAACAGGAATGTTCTGAAAGGCTATCAGATAACTCACAGAATCAAAGTCTCAGAGAGAGGCCATAACCAAGGGAGGCCAGGGAGTTAAAATGACAGCCAAATCCGCACATGGGAAGGAGTTTGACAAGGGTGCCTTGGCTGCTGCTGGGTCAGAATCCATGTCACAGCCTCCGCCACCAATGCTGGCATGAAGTCTACGGCCCCCACGACTCTACCTCACCCATGTCAGATGCAAAGTCCTGGTGGGAGCATCAGTGGGTCGTGTGTTTGTGCTGAGAGAGTATCGCAGACCCTAACACCTGTTCCCCAAACCTAAGAAGGCCTCTGAGACGTTGAGCTGCAGGAAAAAATGAATACCCACTATCGTCACTGATTTCTTTGTAATACTAGGCAAAACCTTCTAACTGCTCTGTTTCAGGTTGCTTCCTAGCAAAGCTACCTTAGATTAAAATGACAACAAGGGTTGAAAATGTAAACCAGTACAAAATGATCTGATTATAATATTGGAAGAAATTAATGTAGGCCTACATGACTCAAACAGCACAAGCAGAAAGGCCTATTAGTATACTTGGCTGCAGGGATGCCTCTCCATCTGAGATCAGTAACAGCCACAGACCATAGAAACGCACCCACAAGAGATCCATCCGTATATTGGAGTTATCAGACATGCATCTTTAAATAATCATGAGTTTTAAATGTTCAAAGAATTAAATAAAATGGTGAATAAACTAGAAAGTATTTCTTAAAAACCAAAACTGTAACTTAAAAAACAAGAACTATAACTAAAAATTTAATGGATAGGTTCAGAAGCAGGTAGTTTTAAGAGAGAATTAGTCAAGAATATCAGAAGGAAATATCCAGACTGAAGCATGGAGAGAAAAAAGACAGAACACACAAAAGCCTATAAGAGATTGGGGGGAATCTGGTAACCGCAATATTGCTCATGCAATTGTATATTAATGATACCAAAATAAAAAATTAAATAAAATACCAGGATGATTAAAAATTTTGGGTTTGAAAAAAAAAGCCTTTAAGAAATACATTTGACAAGTAAACAAAGATTTAAAATATGCGTAACTAGAATCCCAGAAGGAGAGGGGAGAATTAATGGAAAAGAAGCAATATTTAAAGAGGGACTTAAAACTAAGTAAATACATTGCGCCACAGTTAAAGAATAGGAACTCCAAGCAGGAGAAATGTAAAGAAGACCAAATGTAGGTATATTATAGCAAAAGTGCTAAAAACAAGAGACAAAGTGAACATCTTAAAAGAAACCAGAGGGGAAAGAAAAGGATGTTACCTTCAAAGGACGAACAACAAGAATGACCACTAGGTCTCATTAGAAACACTAGAAGCCAGAAGATGTGAAATCATGTCTCCAAAGTGTGAAAAGAAAATAGCTGACAACCCAGCATCCTATATCCACAAATGCATTCTTCAAAAATTAAGGTAAACTAAAAATATCTCCAGACAAAAAAACCTGAGAAGAAGCATACAAAGACTAAAGAAATAAAATGATCTCAAGTAGAAGCAAGGAAATGCAAGAAAGATTGAAAAGCACTGGAAAGTGTAAATATAATAATAGATAAATCTAAATACTGATCATGTTAGCAATTATAATTCAATGTCTTGTGAAGTTTTAAATATACAGAGAGAACTTATATGGCAACAATTGTACTTAAGGCAGGAAGAAAGGATTAAAATGGTCTAAGGTCCTGAAATTTCCTCAGAAATAGAAAAAGTATTAATTTATATTAGAATTTAATAAGTCAGGATGCATGCTGTAATCTCTAGGGTAACCACTAAAAAAAATAGTAAGAAAGCATAAATCTAACAAACTAACAGAGGAGTAAAATAAAGAACAATTAGAAGACAAGACGGTTGGATAAGGAGGTGAAATCTGAGGGGATCAAAAGGTGGAAATTTCCAGTTATAAAATAAGTCAGTCATGGGAATATAATGAACAACATGGTGACTATAGTTAGTAATAACATATTGTATGTTTGAAAGTTGTTAAGAGAATAGATTTTAAAAGTTCTTAGCAGAAGAAAAAAAATTGTAACTATGCATAGTGAAGGGTGTTAACTAGACTTATTGTAGTGATCATTTTGCAGTATATACAAATATCAGATCATTATGTTGTATATCTGAAACTAATATAATGTTACATGTCAATTATATCTCAATTTTAAAAAATACAAGATAGGAAAGAACAAAAACAGAGAACAGGAGTAATCAATAGAAAACAAAGAGAAAGGTCATAGATTTAAACAAAAAAAACTGTTCACAATAAATGTAAATGGACTAAAAATCCAATAAAAAGATCAATTTTGTCAGACTAGATTTAAAAAGAAGTAACTGTATTGTTTGTAAAAGAGATTCTTTGAAATTCTTGAAGAATGTTTGAAAGTAGAAGGATGGAAAAAATATAAAACTACAAATTAACAAAAATGGGAGCTTGAAGTTAGATATAAGGAGGACCTTTCCCTCACTGAAGTACAGCAGAACAAGCTATTGTGGAAAGTTTTGTGCATGTATTTAAGAATAATAGAAGATTCTCATTAGTCTTCCAGAAACAAGAAGATAGAAGAGACAGCTGCAGACAAGCCCTCTTGTCATTCCCATGTTTTTATAACATGCCTAAGAAAGAAGATGATTGGTCACTAAATAAAAATTAATAATTCATTATTAGATATTGTTTAATCATTTTCATGAGGTTTTTTTTGTCCTGCTTCCCTAGGACATTTAATTGAGAAAATATCACATTGAAAAGTCCAACTTTGAGGTTAATCATAGCACTTTTCCCTCCCTGCCACTTTCACCTGGCCATTCTGACCTTGACCCTTTTATTCTCTAAATATTCTATCACCCAACCTGGATCAGCTATTAAGACCGCTTGGATCTCTGGACAAGAGCGATCTTCCTCCGTCTGGCCCACTGGTTCATTCCTTCAGTTTCTGGTCACCCATGTATTGCTCTCTCCAGTGTGTGTGTGCTTCCTTCCCTCACCCACCTCCCAACCCACCTTTCTCGGCCGTGTACTTTCAGGCCATTTTACGATCCTTTTCTAGGTTTGACCCCAGGACTCTGAATTACATGAGTTCTAATTTCTCCCTGAGGTTGCATCTCAAGCTCTCTGATATCTCCTGTCTCTCTTCTTCTCTTAGTTTGCTGCCAGCTTGAGCTATAGGGCCCCTATGTTCAAGTCATTAAGCAAGCATTTATTATAAGAGCTAATTTGAAGAGGCTCTTGTTGGCCAAAGTTGGTACAATTTGAGTATCAAAAAGCAGTTACCATTATTGATCGAAATGCATTTGCTACTTAAAAATACATGAGTCCACAATGTTAAAAAAAACCCCACAAAACCTTATTTGCCACTATTGAAGGGGGGCTATTGCTCTATCTCCTTCTTGTAAACATTAGTAAATGAAGGGAAAGAAAGAAGCATTTTTTTCTCCCTTCTAGCAGGAGCTCTACTTAGAATAAAACAGCCCCAGTCAATAAAGGACAGCTCTACTTTAGAGGAGAATATCATCTAATAAATGTGGAAGGATTTACAGAAAGTAAAAACCACCATTTTGCAAACCCAGATGCAAGAGTTAATTACAGCTGTGACCATCATGAATACTAATACCTTACAGCGAATGGTTGATACGAACTGGATATTCAAGTGAAGCCCAGGTATTAGCCTCCAGCTTACATGCTACTCACAAGAGAAATGGAACTTTATAGCGGAAAGATTTGACTATGACCCCTTAACCCAGTGATCAGACTTAACACCAGTAACAGTGAACAACCAGTGTCATCTGTCCCCTGGTGTGATGCAATAAGACATATAAAACGTCACCCCAAAACATAATTAATCTAAATCTGCTCAGGCTTACAGATCTAACATACAGTTTACAGGAAATAAAAAAAAAAAAAAACAAGTGAAATATGTAACAAGGAAACAACCTAATGCGTAACTTTGAACAAGATGGCTGACTTTATAATGTCAATGTCATTTTTAAAAAGGGGGAAGAGGGGTGGGATGAGAACTGCTCCAAATTAAAAGAGACCTGAGAGATACAGCAAAGGGTGTGCTTGGTCGGATGCTGATCACAACAGACTCAACATGAAAGACATTTTGGGAACAACCAGGAAGTATGAATATGGATTGCATATTGGATGATATTAGAAAACCATAGTTCATTTCATTTGTTATAATAATGGTATTATCATTATGTGGGAAATATCCTTATTTTTTAGAGATACTTACTGAAGTATGTGGATAAGAGCGGGGAGAATGACCATACTTCAAAATACTTCAGCCTAAAAGAAGTAGATAAGGCAAATATGGCAAGTGTTAGCAATTGTTCTAATCTAGGTGATGGTGTGTGGGTGTTTATTACACTCAGCACTGCTCTCCACTTTGTATATTTACAACTTTTCATTAAAAAAAAATCTAAGTCTAGGAATAACGAAGGAAAGAGTATAATAACATCCCCCTAATGGGGTTGTTGTGAGAACTAGAAGGAATGAATAAAAAGGACGCATCCCAGTTCCTGATACATGGTCATTAACTGTAAGGCATTAATAATTGCTTCTCTGTTTCCTGTCCTTTCACTGAGGGGCAGAGTAGTGCAAGAATATCAACAATCAAAGAATGAAAGGGAGTCCACAGAGTTACAGGCTTTTCAGGTTTGCGTAACTGGATTAGAGTGGAAAGTAATAGCCTGGCGTGTACTTTTCTGTAAGAAAGATTTGAAACCCTCCCCCTGCCTTGTATGAGCAACAAGAAGACGTGGCTTTGGGGTGCCCTCTAGTGGTAACATGTGGAACTGCTCTCCACACAGTGGCCCAGCCTTGAGTTAAAAATGCAACTACCTAAGGAATGTTCAGGAGTATCGTCTTCCAGGGTTGGTGGTGGAGTTTTGCGGTCTGACAGGTGGGTGGCCCGGTATCCTCTTGCTGAACACCATTTTGTAAAGCGATGCAGAGCGCCTTACTGAGGAGAAAAGCCACGCCATGGGTGAGTGGGCACTTGGGGACCTTACAGGCAGTTCAGTGAAATTGCACTCTTCAAAATGTGGCCATAACATAAGCCTACAGGCCCCTTTCTACAACCTCTGTCATTAGCTCTGGGCAATGTCTCCAACCCCACAGACTGGCAAGTCGGCCATCATATCAGACACACGGGAGCTGAGAGGCAAGGACGTGACACCAGTGGGAGGGGATTATGCTCATAATAATAACAAGAGCAGCAGCAATTAGTGAGCCTTTATCATGGGCCAGGCCTGGTGTTGAGCACTTCACAAGGGTTTTCTCACTTGCTCCTCACAACAACCATATCAAGGAAGTACCATTAGCCTCACTTCACAGATCAACGCACGGAGGCAGGGAGAGTTAAGGCACCTGCTCAAGCCCCATGACCCACGTGGCGGAGCTGGCCCCTGAATTCACATTTCCTGGGCTCAAGTGCATATACATAATCCCTGTGTCTCTTTTAACTGACATTTCTTCTCTCCTCTCTCATAATTCCTACTCAAAGAACCCCTAAAGAAAGAAAAAAATCCATTCTGACAGTTTCCACGTCAGAAGATCATAAGGCCATGGACTCTGGCTATGTGGCCTGGGGAAGCTACTAGGTAGGCATGCCCAGACTTCAATTTGCTTATGTATAAAAGAGCAAAATCCTCAAAGACTGTGTTAGGATTAAGTGAATTATTATGTCAGGTTCACAGTACAAGGTCAGTAGACAATGCTCAGAGCCTGTAGTCAATACTAAAAAAAAAAAAAGGCAAGGCAAGACTGAGTCCAAACAATGAAATGCACATGTGTGGACAGCTTCCCTCTGTCCTGAAAGACAGATGCCGTCTGGTCCACAGAGGAACTGGCGAGAGATCATAGCAGCCCATCATGAGGCCTGGGGGTCGTGGTGGTGGCCAGCTGCGGAGGCCCTGAATTAAATGAGCTAATGCAGGTATAACTCAGACTTTAACATGTGGTGGCCGTTCATAAAGGGTGCCAGTGTTATGATATCAGGTCCTGAGTGTCTTCTGGACAGGCCAGTGATTACTAGAAGATACAAACGTCAAATATTTTTCCTGGCAGCTTGTGGGGTCAGCATACACAGGACAGCACTGCACAAAGCCACCAGGCTGAGGGGGAGCGTGGGGCTGACGTTCAACGTGTGCCCAGCCCGCCGGCGGGAATCTGCATCCAGCCTGGAATGAAGGGCTCCTCTACCCAACAGTTCTGCCCTAAAGGGCCATGTCTGCAATTTGCACAGCAAAGAGCGTAAGTGGTTGGAGTTCCTGGCGGTCTGCATCCTGGGCGTTGTCCCAGAGGGCCCCGTGGGGCCGTGAAAGAACATCACCCCTGTGCCCTGCCCCATGTGCGCTGGACTCGGTGGGGAGGGGGCCATTCCCCCCTGGAGGGGGCCTGCAGGACTGTGAGAGGGAAGCTGCGGGGAGGACGTGGCCCTGAGAGAGATGTGAGCAAGACGGGCTGAGATGCCCACAGAGATCCTGGTGATTATAATGAGCCATGGGCAATATTAATGCCAGCAAAAGAGAGAGAAAAACTATACACAGGTTAGTCACATCTTCATGAACAAATTACCACTGCAATATGACAGCTATTATAAGTAGAAAAATATTTTGTTTAAGTGACTCATGAGAAAGAAGGCAAGCTGCTGCCTGGGGAGGGTGGTTGTGCCAGATACCAGAAGGAAGGAAGGAAGTGCTGCCTAGGACAGTCCTCTCCAGAAATGCCCAGTGCCAGCTCTGCAGAGAGCCCAGGCCCCAGACCCATGCAGCTGGGCCTGGTGGAAAGGGAAGCCTGGGGCCTGGCTGGCTGGTGCAGCAAAGAGCAGGCCTTGCACATCCATCAGCAAAGGTAAGCGGAGCCATGTGGTCTGGAAGGTGCCACGCAGAGCAGGCTGGAGGCCTAACTCCCCTGTAGGGCAAGCTGGAAAATGAGAATAAGTATAATGTCCATTACTTTAAGGGGTCATTTCGGAAATCAGACATTAATGTCTAAAACACAGTGAACACTCAACACGTAATAGTCACTGTAGTCATTACTAGCTCATTAAATCTTCCCTCTGTACCTAAAGGAACTCAGAAATCATAAGATTTGGCATAAAAACTGATAAAGTTGGGACAGTGCATGGAAAATAGAGCCCAGGCAGCCACTAGTCGCCTGCAGACTACAGGAACGGGTCAGTGGGCTGTTAAGAGGGCGCAAGAAGGGCCCTTGGCAGTGAAAGTCCCAAACAGGTGGTGCCCGGTGTCTGTGGCTTGCCCACATTCTCCTCCTCAGGGCCTCCCATTACAAAATGGGCAGGGAGTTACCTGCATCCCAAAGGCGACAGCAAGTTGGGGGCGTAGGAGCTGGGATGGAGGTAAGGGGTCCCCTGGATACAGAGGCTCCTGAGGTCTGGGCCGGGGCATTGTGGGTTGGGAGAGAACTGTGGCTGGTGGGACCCGTGCAGACAGGACAGAGACCTCCCCAGATGCCTGCCTAGCGCAGGGCACTGGACCAGTGCACTCCCGTCCCAGTGTTGGTCTGAGCAAGGGACCACAGCTCTAACCTCCCCACCAGTCACATAGAGGCAGAGATGGGCTAGAAGAAAGCCAGCAGGAGGTTGTGGATACGTGGGCCGAGTGAGGGGTTGGGGCTCAGTGATGTAGGGATGTGAAGACACCAGTGGGGCTCCTATAACAGTACCCTCTGCCTCCAGTTCCTGGAGGAGTCACTTCTTAGCAATGCTGCTCCCCCTGGGGTTCTTCCGGGGCTGTGCAACGGCACACCATACCCTGCCAGGCCTCCTTTAGCTAAAACCACTGCAAGTGGCTCCCATCCAGTAAGGAGTCCAAGAAAATGGTGACAGCCTACAGGCGGTCTGGGGGCCTGGAGAATCAATCACACACAAGGCCACTCAAATGACCTGTCAGCACGCCTTGGCGCTGATGCCACGTGCATTTCATCTGGATTGGCCCCTGCATAATCAGCTCACTCTGGGACCCCATCCGCTATGGCCAAGCCTCCCCACCTTGCTGCCCTGCTCTGAGGAGGATGCTGATTGAACTTGACGCTGTTTGAGGATAGTGGCTTAGAATTCAGAGAATAACTTCTGCTTTATCCCACTGCTGCTGCTTCTACAAATAGGGGGCAGTATTGAGAGCAGATGGGTCTCTGACAAACGCCTTATATTTCTAGATGAGTTTCTTATTCCAGGTGACAAAGTACAGGCTGTAACAAGAGCTAGCATGCTCAGTCAATGACAACAGTCACTGCTGGGGTTTTGCTCAGTCATTCCACGTTCCATGGCAGGAATTGCCCTGTTATTCACCAAACCTATTTCTTCTCCTGGGGCTCACAACTACACTGTAATTCCCAGGGTTAATAAGTGAAGGCTCCATGACTGAGGGGAGGGAGAACATTGGGAAAGAGGCAGATAAGTATACCAGAGGGCATTAAAGGGATGCAGTTATTGCCAACAACATTCTGGACTCCAGCAGAAAGCCTGCCCTCAGACTGCTGGGAAAACCTCGTCCAAGGACCTTGTACCTAGCCTGCAGGCATCCCCAAGACCCTGAGTGCTAAAGTCATAGCTCCTCCCCACTTCTGCAGCCAGCTCTGTGTGCCCTCTTGAGGGCTGCAGCCAGCAGCGAGCTCAAATACACAGGGGGACCACGCTGGAAATAAGCCAGAAACCGCAAGCAAAAGGGAAACTGCAATCTTGAGCTGCGGCTCCACCTTCTGGAAAACAGAAGAGGGGTTTCCAGCAGCCTGGAGAACAGAAGAGGGGTTTCCAGCCAGCCGCCCTGGTGTGTTGTAAGATCCAGAGAAGATATACAAACTTAAGAATTCTGCCACAAGGGGGAGCAAGAAGCACAGAGTAGGTGTAGCTAAAAAAGGCTGGAAAAAAACCCAGCCATAAATAGGACCCATGAAAAGTATCTCCACCTGAAGGCAACTAGTTAAGCTTGGAGGAATCAAGGGAACACACACCACCCAAAGATCATCCTCCAATAATCAAACCCAAAGGTATGGAGATCTCTCTCTTGTGGCAAAGTTATCCTTCACAAATGAAGGAGAAATAAAGACTCTCCCAAATAAACAAAAGTTGAGGGAGTTCATCACCACTAGACCTGCCACCATAAAAAATGCTGAAAGTTCTTCAAGCCCAAATTAAAGACAGTAATAAGTAATATAAAAGCATATGAAAATATACACCATAGTAAAAGTAAATATACAGATTTAAAGAACACTAATTCTGTAACATGATGGTGTGTTAACCACTTAGCGATAGTACCAAGTTTAAAGAAAAGAGTATGAAAAGTAACTATAGCTACTATAATCTGTAAACAAACACACGATATAGAAAGAGGTAAACTGTGACATCAAAAAAACAAAAAGAGAGGGAGAAAAAGGGTAAGGTTTTTGTATGCAATTGAAGTTAAGTTGCTATCAGCATCACATGTATTGTCACATCTATAAGATGTTTTATGTGAACCTCATAGTAACCACAAAGCAAAACCCTATCATACATTTACAGAAGATAAAGAGAAGGGAGTCAGAGCATACTACGAAAGAATAGCACCGATTCACGAAGGTAGGTAACAAGAGAGGAAGAAAGGAACAATGGAAGTACAAAGCAGCTAGAAAGCAATGAATAAGGTGGCATTAGTAAGTCCTTACCTATCAATATTACTCTAACTGTAAATGGATTGAATTCTCTAATCAAAAGTCATAGAGCAGCCAGAGGGATAAAAAAACAAGTCCTAACTATATGCTGCTCACAAAAGAGTGGCTTCAGCTTTAAGGATAAACATAGGCTCACCACGGAGGATGCGAAAAGATATTCCATGGAAGTAGAAACCAAAAGGAAGCAGGGTTAGCTATACTTACATCAGACAAAATAGACTTCAAGGTGAGAAAGAGTAACAGGAGACAAAGAAGGTCATTATATAGCGATAAAGGTGTCAACTTACCAAAAAGATATAACAGCTGTAAATATATGTGCACCCAACATCCAAGCATCTAAATATATTAAGCAAATGCTAACAGATCTTCAGGGACAAATAGATAATAATAATAATAGTAGGAGACTTTAATACCCCACTTTCAGCAATGAATAGATCATCCAGAGAAAATCAACAAGGAAACCTTGGACTTGGACCTCACTTAAGACCAAATGGATAAAACTGCGGCTCCACCTTCTGGAAAACAGAAGAGGGGTTTCCAGCCAGCCGCCCTGGTGTGTTGTAAGATCCAGAGAAGATACACAAACTTAAGAATTCTGCCACAAGGGGGAGCAAGAAGCACAGAGTAGGAGTTCATCAACAGCGGCAGACAACACGGTCCTCTCAAGTACACACAGCCTCTTTTTAACCACAAAGCAAGTCTTAGCAAATTTTAAAAGATTGATATCATACAAATATCTTTCCTGACCAAATGGTATGAAACAATAAATCAACAAAAGAAAAGCTGGAAAATTTACAGACATGTGGAAACTAAACACACTCCTAAACAACCAATGGGTTAAAGACAAAATCAACATAAATCTTTTAAAAAATCTCAAAACAAATGAAAATGGAAAAACCGCATACCAAAATATATTGAATGCTGCCAAAGCAGCCCCTAGAAGGATGTTCGTAGCATAAATTGCATATATTATGTAAAAAAGAAAGATCTTAAATAAACAACCTAGCCTTCCACTTTAAGGAACTAGAAAAATAAGAAAAAGCTAAGCCCAAACTTAGCAGAAGGAATGAAATAACAAAAATTAGAGCAAAAATAAATGAAGTAGAGGCCAGAAAAACAATAAAAAACATCAGCAAAACTCAGGGCTGGTTTTTTGAAAGGGTAAACAAAATTGACAAACCTTTAGCTAGACTAACAGAAAAAAAGAGAGAGGTCTCAAATAAATACAATCAGAAATGTCAGAGGAGACATTACAACTAATGCCACAGAAATGCCTAGGCTCATAAGAGACTACTATGAAAAATCATATACCAACAAATTGGATAAATTCCTAGAAACATGCAGCCCATCAAGACTGAGCCATGAAGATTCAGAGATCTGAATATACTAATAACATGTAAGTAGATTGAATCAGTAATCAAATAGCTCCCAATATAGAAAAGTCCAGGATCAAGTGGTTTCACTAGCAAATTTGATGAAATATTTCAAGAATTAACATCAATCCTTCTCAAACTCTTTGAAAAAACTGAAGAGGAGAGAATACTCCCAGCCTCATTATATAAGACCAGCATTAGCCTGATACCAAAGCCAGATAAATACACTACAAGAAAACAATAGACCAATATCCCTGATAAATACAGATGCAAAAGTTCTCAACAAAATATTAGCAAACTTAATTCAAAAACACATTAAAAGGATCATACACCATGTTCAAGTGGGGTGTATCCCTGGGATACAAGGATGGTTCAACATATGCAAATCTATTATGTGAGATCACATAATATTACATAATTATATGATTTTTAGAATGACTGTAAAAATCATATAATCATCTCAATAGAGACAGAAAAAGCATTTGCCAAAATACAACATTCCTTCATGATACAAACCCTCAACAAATTGGGTATAGAAGGAATATACCTCAATATAATAAATGCTCTATGTAACAAATCACAGCTAACATCATACTCAATGGTGAAGGTTGTAATTTTTTTCCTCTAACATCAGGAACAAGACAAGGGCGCCCACTCTCACCAATCTTTTTCAACGTAGTACTGGAAGTCCTAGCTAGAGCAATCAGACATAAAAGGCACCCAAATCAGAAAGTCAGAAGTAAAATTGTCTTTATTTACAGATGATATAATCTTATCTATAGAAAATCCCAAAGACTCAACCCAAAAAACTGTTGGAACTAAAGAACAAATTCAGAAAATTTACAGGATATAAACCAACATACAAAAATCAGTTGCCTATCTATACACTAACAATGGAATATCTGAAAAAGAAATAAAGGAAACAGTCCCATTACAATAGCATCAGAAACAATAAAATGTTTGAATAAATTTAATCAAAGAAGTGAAAGACCTGCACAATTAAAACTACAGGACTGATGAAAGAAACTGAAGAAGACATAAACAAATGGAAAAATATCCCATGTTCATGGATTGGAAGAATCAATGCTGTTAAAATGTCCATATTGTATGTACCACAGTTTCTTTATCCATTCATCTACTGATGGACACTTAGGTTGCTTCCATTTCTTGGCTATTGTAAATAGTGCTGCCATAAACATAGGGGTGCATCTGTCTTTTTCAAACTGGGCTGATGCATTCTTAGGATAAATTCTTAGAAGTGGAATTCCTGGGTCAAATGGTATTTCTATTTTGAGCTTTTTGAGGAACCTCCATACTGCTTTCCACAATGGTTGAACTAATTTACATTCCCTCCAGCAGTGTAGGAGGGTTCCCCTTGCTCCACAACCTTGCCAACATTTGTTGTTGTTTGTCTTTTGGATGATGGTGATCCTTACTGGTGTGAGATGATATCTCATTGTGGTTTTAATTTGCATTTCTCTGATGACTAGTGATGTGGAGCATCTTTTCATGTGTCTGTTGGCCATCTGAATTTCTTCTTTGGAGAAGTGTCTGTTCAGCTCCTCTGCCCATTTTTTAATTGGATTATTTGCTTTTTGTTTGTTGAGGTGTGAGAGCTCTTTATATATTTTGGATGTCAAGCCTTTATCAGATCTGTCATTTACGAACATATTCTTCCATACTGTAGGGTACCTTTTCATTCTATTGATGGTATCTTTTGCTGTACAGAAGCTTTTCAGCTTGATAAAGTCCCACTTGTTCATTTTTGCTTTTGTTTCCCTTGCCTGGGGAGATATGTTCATGAAGAAGTCACTCATGTTTATGTCCAAGAGATTTTTGCCTGTGTTTTTTTCTAACAGTTTTATGGTTTCATGACTTACATTCAGGTCTTTGATTCATTTCGAATTTGCTTTTATGTATGGGGTTAGACAGTGATCCAGTTTCATTCTCTTACATGTAGCTGTCCAGTTTTGCCAGCACCATCTGTTGAAGAGACTGTCATTTCCCCATTTTATTATTCAGCCATAAGAAGAAAACAAATCCTACTATTTGCAACAACATGGATGGAGCTAGAGGGTATTATGCTCAGTGAAATAAGCCAAGCGAAGAAAAACAAATACCAAATAATCTCACTCATCTGTGGAGTATAAGAACAAAGAAAAACTGAAGGAACAAAAAGCAGCAGAATCACAGAACCCAAGAATGGATTAACAGTTATCAAAGGGAAAGGGACTGGGGAGGATGGGTGGGAAGGGAGGGATAGAGGGGGTGGGGGAAAGAAAGGGGGCATTACGAACAGCATTTATAATGTTGGGGAGGCACGGGGAGGGCTGTGCAACACAGAGAAGACAAGTAGTGATTCTACAGCATCTTACTACACTGATGGACAATGACTGTAATGGGGTTTGTGGGGGGGACTTGGTGAAAGGGGAAGCCTAGTAAACATAATGTTCTTCATGTAATTATAGATTAATGATAACAACAACAACAATAAAAAGTCCATATTAACCAAAGCTACCTATAAATTCAGTACAATCCCTATCAAAATTCCAATGGAATTTTTAAAAGAAATATAATAAACAATCCCATCATTTGTAGGAAAGCACAAAAGACCCCAAACAGCCAAAACCATTCTGAGAAAGAACAAACCTAGAGGCATCACAATTCCTGCTTTTAAAGTACACAACAAAGCTAAAGTAATCAAAATGTTACGGTACTGGCAAAAAAAAACAGACACATAGACCAGTGGAACACAATAAAGAATTCTGAAATAAACTCCCACATACACAGTAAAATAATATTTGACAGGGGAGCCAAGGATACTCAAGGCGGGGGGAAGATAGTCTCTTCAATAAATAGTGCTGAGAAAACTGGATAACTACTTGCAAAAAAATGAAGCCGGGCTCCCATCTTATACCACTCACAAAAATTAATGTGAAATGGATTAAAGACATAAATGAGACCTGAAACCATAAAATTCCTAGAAGAAAACATAGGAGAAAAGTTTATTTACATTGGTTTTGGCAACAATTTTTTGGATATGACACCAAAAGCATAGGCAACAAAGGCAAAAATAAACAAGTGGGGCTCCATCAAAATGAAAATCTTCTGCACAGCGAAAGAAACAGTCAACAAAATGAAAAGGCAACATGTAGAATGGGAGAAATATATGCAAACCATAAATATGACAAGAGGTTAATAACTAAAATAGATAAAGAAATCATGACACAATAACAACAAAAAATCCAGTTACAAATGGGCAGAGGAACTGAACAGACATTTCTCCAAAACAACATACAAATGCCCAGCAGGCACATGAAAAGATGCTCAATATCACTAACCATGAGGGAAATGCAATTCAAAACCGCAATCAGATATCGCCTCACATCTGTTCGAATGGCTGCCATCAAGAAGACAAAAGTAAGTGTTGAAGAGGATTTGGAGAAAAAGGAACTCTTGTGCACTGTTGGTGGGAATGTAAACTGGTGTGGCCACTATGGAAAACACGGTGGAGGTTCCTCAAAAAAATTAGAAATAGAAAATACCATACGATCCAGCAACTCCACTTCTAGGTATATATCCAAAGGAAATGAAAACAGGATATTGAAAAGACATCTGCACTCCCGCAGTAATTGAGCATTCGCCACCATAGCCAGGATATGGAACAACCTAAGCGTCTGTCAACAGATAAATGGTCGAAGAATTTGCAGTATGTATCTATACGATGAAATATTATCCAGGCATGAGAAAGAAGGAAATTCTGTCATTTGTGACAACATGGGCGCACCTTGAGGACTTTGGACGAAGTAAGATAAGTCAGGGAGAGGAAGACAAACACTGCACTTAACTTACGTGGAATCTACAAGAGCTGAACTTGCAGAAACCGAGAGTAGAATGGTGGTTACCAGAAGCTGGGGGATGGAGACATTGGGAAGATGTTGGTCGAAAGGTACAAACTTGTAGTTAGAAGATGAGTAAGTTCTGGAGGGAGACCTAATGCCCAGCATGGTGACTATAGTCAATAATACTGTACTATATACATCCAAGTTGCTAAGAGACTAGATTTCAAATGTTCTCACCACAAAGTAAAATGATAATTATGTGATGTGCTGGAGGTGTTAGCTAATGCTACAGTGGTAATCTTCCTGCAGTATGTAAGTGTATCAAATTTAAAAAGGAAAGATAAAACTATAAAACTCTTAGAAAAAAACATAGGCAGATATCTCCTTGACTTTGGATTTGAGAGTTTTCTTAGACATGAGACCTAAAGTGCAAGTAATAAGAGAAAATAATAGGTCAGATTTTTTCTGGTTCATCAAAATTACACACTTTTGCACTTCAAAAAGGCACCATCAAGAAAGTGAAAAACCACTGAATGGGAAGAAATTTCTGCAAATCCTATGTCCAATAAGAGAATTCCACCTGGAATATATATAGAACTCTTACAACTCAAAAACAAAAAGACAAATAACCCAGCTTTAAAATTGACTAAGGACTTGAAGAAACATTTCTCCAAAGAAAATATGCAAATGGCTGGCATGCACATGAAACAATGTTCAAAATCTTTGGCCATTAAACAAATGGGAATCAAAACCATAAGGCGACACCACTTTACACCCACTAGGATAGCTAGAAACCAAAAGACAGACTCTAGCAAATGTTAGTGACAATTAAAACTGGGACCCTCATACATTGTTGTTGAGAATGCAAAATGGTGCGGCCACTTTGGAAACAGTCTGACAACACTTCAGAATATTAAACATAGCGTTACTATTTGACCCAGCAATTTTACTCCAAGATATACTCGAGAGAAATTAAAACATATATTCACACAAAAACTTGTACACAAACAAGTGTTCATGGCAGCATTGTTCATACTAGCCAAAACTGGGAGACAAAGAAACCCTATGTCTGAAAACTAATGGATATATAAAATGTGGTATATCCATACCATGAAATAATATTCTGCAATAAAATGAATGACATATTAACACGTGTCAGTACACAGGTGAACCCTGGAAACATTATAAGTGAAAGAAGTTATTCACAGAACACCGTAATTGTATCATTCTGTTTGTATTCAAACAAATCCACAGAAATAAGAAGTGAATGAATGGAGTACAAACTTTCAGTTATAAAGTAAATAGAAATAGCATGGTGATTACAGTCAACAATTCTTTATTACATATTTGAAAGCGGCTGTGAGTAGATCTTAAAAGTTCTCATCACAAGAAAAAAAAAGGGTAACTGTGTGGTGACAGAAGTTAACTAGACTTTTTGCAGTATACACAAATAGCAAATCATTATGTTGTACACCTGAAACAAATACAGCATAACACGGCAATTATATCCCAGTTAAAAATATAAAAAGGATTCATGTGCGATCATATTTTTTAAATTTAAAAAAAGGAAAGAAAGGAGATTAGTGGTTGGCACAACCTCAGAGAGATGGGAGGGTTGGGGTGACAGCTTAAGGGTCTGTGGTTTCTTTTGGAGAATGTTCTAAAATTATTGTGGTGATGGCTCTGAATATTAAAAAAAACAATGAATTGTACACTTTAAATATGTGAATTGTATGTCATATGGATTATATTCAATAACGGAATAATGAGGAAGGAGATGGAAGGGAGGGAAGCAGGGACTTTCTAGACTCTCTAAAACTACAGACAATTAGGGCACACATCATAGGCTCAGACTTCCCCTCCTGTGTGCGGGTAGGGCGGGAGCCTGGCTGCTGAGCGCCCCAGTGGCTCCAGCCACAGCCTCCCCCTCTAGGCGGATGAGTCTGGGAGGGGCACAGGGAACATGGCCGTATCTGCCGTTGCCTCCGTCAGTCGGGGGCACGATTCTGATTTTGGCCCCCAAGAGTATGACTTGCTTCTGATAGAGCATGACTATTTACCTCCTCTTATGCAAAAATGGATCTAGACAGTTCCATGCACAGCAATTCTTAACCCTAGATTTAGGATTGCTGGAGATGTAAGAGGCCACGTTTTAATTTCCCACAAGATGGCAGTATCGTCTTACTCAAATTCAGGGGCCCTGCTCTGGGCTCTTGTTAACTGCAGGAGTTATGAATGAAATGAATTCTAGCCTTCTGTCCCTCTGAAAGCACATATGCCTGAGTTTTATCTAAATGAATGATTATAAAATAACTATTAAGCAATTACTGAAAAGGGGAACAGCTATGATTATTTAAAATTAAACAATTCTTATTAAACCTCCTTACTACAAAGGTAGTGTAAAAAAAATATTCCTCTCAAAAATGAAAGTAAAGATTTCATTTTGATACTGTTTTTAGAACGTATTGGGCCCTTCCAACTGGAGCTGTCCTGGGGCCCCTTGACACTTTTTCTTCCTGACGTGGAACGGTCCTAATAAGCTCATTTAGCCAAGGCTAAACAGCAAGGTAGCCAGAGGCAGGGGCTCTGGGGCCTAGAGATCTGGGCTTGAATTCTGGTCCCACCACCTACTATTGAGCATCTTCACCTCCATGTGCTTAATTTTATCACCCTGAGTTGTTGTAGTAAATAAGTACTTAGAACAGTGCCTGATACATAATAATGATAGCCATTTACTCAGTGGTTCTCGATTCTGGGAGCTCACTGGAACTTCCTGGGGAATTTTAAAAATTATTAATTCCAAAGCATGTCAAAATCACAAGGACATGTCACCTCACCATTAGCACGGTTATTATCAGACAAATAGAAAATAACAAGTGTCAGCAAGAAATGAGGGGAAACTGGAATCTTTGTGCATTGCTAGTAGGAATGTAAAATGGTGCGGCTGCTGGGGAAAACAGCACGGCAGGCGCTTCTAAGTTAAACACAGAACTACCGTATGGTCCAGCAGTTCCACTCCTAGGCACATACACACCAGAATTGAAAGCAGGGACTCGAGGAGATATTTGTATGCCCACGTTCATAACAGCATTATTCACAATAGCCAAAAGATGGAAACAACCCCAATGTTTATCAATGGATAAACGGATAAACAAATGTGCTACCTACATAAAGTGAAATCATATTCAACCTTAAAATGGAAGGAAATTCTGACACATGCTACCACATGGATGAACCTTGAGGACATTATGCCAGGTGAAACAAGCCAGATAGTAAAGGACAAATACTATATAATTCCTATGATATGAGGTCCCTAGAGTGGTCAAATTCATAGAGACAGAAAGTAGAAGGGTGGGTGCCAGGGGCTGAGGGGAGGGAAAAGGGGGGTACTTGCTGTTAAAGAGGACAGAGTTCCAGATTTGCAAACTCCAGAATTTGAGAGATGGATGATGGTGGTGACCGTACAACAATGTGAATGTATTTGATGTCATATAATTGTGTATTTTTAAATGATTAAAATTTAAATTTTTTGTTATGTATATTCCACCACAATTTTTAAAAACCTACTTTAAAAATTTTCAAAAACATTTTTAAAAAAAGAAATGAATAAAACAAGGGAAATGCGAGGTTCTGGGGTACAACCCAGCCATCAGAGCCTTATAAAGGCCTCCCCTGGGGATTGTGAAGCAGCACAAGCAGGAAAAGCCTTCCAGTGGGACGGTCATTCGTAGAACAGAGCAGAGAAAGGAAAGCCGGGGAGGGACTGTCAGGATGCCTCAGACCCTCGAGACGACTCCTCCTCCCTCTGCGGCCTGGCTCCGGCTGCGGGTCCTCCGGCCGCCCCATTGCTCAGCAGCTAGGATTCAGGAGGCAGGGAGCTGCTCTGGGGGAAGGCAGGAGTCACCAAAATTTAAATCTGGAGAGTGGCTTTGGGACCAAATGGTGGTGAAACTTCCACCAGAACTAAAATCTGGAAATGAACCCATTCATTTGGCCCCTCGTATCCAAATGCCAATGCCGCCCTGGATGAAGGCCAGCAGCCACCTCTAAGGGGTGACCGGGGTGGCCTAGGGGTATACATTTCCACGGATCACTTTCATCCATGCTGCCAGAGAGATCGTGTGAGCTGCCCGTGATCCAGAGGCACACGGTGCCCTGCTGGAGCTCACCTACTTGGTCTTTAAGCCCTGGAAGCATCAACTGACCCTCCAGGCTAGTAGCTTCTGGGGGCCCCGAAAAAGAAGGGTTATCCCTGGAGTCTGGGGGACATTGCTCTGCTGTGGTGCAGTTACCTGGGAGTGGGGTCCCCAGGCCTGCAGACCTGAGTGAGGAATCTTCCCTGCTTTCTCGAAGTTCGCCCTCCAGGAGGGGTGGACCCGGCTTCAGACTGCAGATGTGGCCTCTGGGATGATGCAATGAGAGGATAGACTCAGAAAATATGTTGAAAAATTCAGGGGTGACTGAGGCTATGAAAGCCTACTGCCCCCCCAGGGGTCTCTGACTGGTCTCCACCTCCCTGCCTGTCTCCTGCCACCTGAGCCAGGGCGGAGGTGAGACCAGTACACATAATTGAAAGTACCCTCGCAGATCCACCCTCAAGTATACACACAGACATACTCACTCACACGTGCACACGCACACACACAATACCAGTGGGAATCTATATTGTTAAAATATGCATGGACAATATATTAAATACCTGAGGATGAGGTAGGTGTTTGCTGCCTCTATGGAACTATTCAAAACTAGCTCTGATAAACGGCTGTGTTTTTCTCTGGAACAACAATGTCACAATCCCGCAGAAACATCCCACACAGAGTCCAATTCCAAGCCAGGGGACAAGTGTGCAAAATGCCCCTCTCCCAGTGCCTCTGGCCCAGGCTGTAGCTAATATGCAAACACCCAGTGCTCCAATTACCGGGAGGCAGAGGAGAAGAGAACTAATTAGATAAACTTTGGTGCTTACAGTCCCATTAGTTAATTAAATTATAACTTTACGGTGCCTGAAGTGAGCTATAAGACTAATCCAAGTGTTAGCAGCTTTATGGGGTCTGCAGGCTCTTTACAAGCTTCCTCTGCTCCCAAGTGTCAAATTGGGGCCATATTAATAGATAAAAGAAAAATTGAGCTGTTGTGATTGCATGCTTTCCCTTCGATATCTTTATACTGTGCTATAAAAGCCTATTATACTTAATTTAAAGAGGGAAAATTGTTGACATCTCTTTCAATTGCTAATCTTTAGGAAACAATGAATGGAAAATTATTTGAAATGAGCAACGACTCACTTCATTGGAGAGTAGTAAAAATCTAGTAGTTGGTAAAGCAATATGGTGTTTACTCTTCAAGATAATCGGGTTTATTAGCTTCAGCCCTGAGCGCCTTTTATGATCCGCTCAGCCCTCATCTTCTTAGAGTTTCATACGGGTTCCGGCACCTGAAGGTTCGTTGGTTGTTGATGTTTTCTTTTTCTTTTTTTCCTGTGTTCTTTCTTTCTCCCCTCCCCTCCCCCCAAAAGTATCAAACGTGACGATCTTAAGGAGCATAATATCAAATGTGCCATATATTTTTCTAAGTGAAAAATACCCTGCGAGAGAAAAAAATGTTTATCAGATTCTAAATTCTTAAAGGTCATGATTTTCCAAAGTGAGAATGTACAGGCCAAGAGGTTAGGAACTCAGAGGTATGACACGACACATATGCAAATACAGATACACACAATACATACACACACACATCTGCACACACAAACACACATATACAAACGCACATAGACCGAAATACACACACATATACACACACACACACACACAGCCCTGCAGCAGGACTGGAAGAAACAAGGCTGGCTAGGGGCCTGTGCTTTTACCTCACTGCCTTTACTGTGGTCACTGGTGTGTCCCCTTCACTGGTGTGTCCTGGGAGGATAAGGGCTGGGTCTTTTCCATTTATGTTTGGGGAGCCCAGAGAGTGCTTGGCACATAGGCATTTAGAGGACACTTAGAATGAGGTGGTAATGAGAAGACTCCGAACCAGAGAAGTAATTTTTATTACACGATTCTGAGAACAGACTTTTTGTGTTCATGGCTCCTGATTCTCCTTCCTTATACCTCAGCTTAGGTCCCAGCCAGGTGCACCTTCCTCCCCCAGCACCTCGATGAATCGGATGCGCTGCACGCTCATGTGTGTATTTCTACTGAGTTGTTCTCACTGCCATCTGCTTACATCATAAAGACGCACTCAAATGTCCAAAGCAGAGGGAAGAGACAGGCAGTCCATTCATTGGCCCCAGTCATGCCTTTGTCAGCCACAATCATTTATTTACAGAAATAAAGCTCACTAGCCTTCATCAGCCTCTCAGCAAATGAGGTGTGATTTTTGCACGTTTGAGCTGATGGCTTTGGTTTTCACACTACAGGGTCAGGGATCAAGGCCTAAGCCAAGTTCCCCAACTAGAGTGCATACACACCCCAGCACAGCAGACCAGGCAGGGACCCCAGGAAACAGCATTCTTAACAAGCACATCACGACATTGCAAATGCTCAAGATGACTTCCCCTTAACTGAGGCCACGTAACAGAAGCAGGATTTATGAGTTTGCTGTTCAGCTCCACTCTGGGTTCTGGGCTCCCTGAAGGCAGGCCTTAGGCCCGAGGAAGGTTCTAGAGCCTTGAGGCTCAGTGCACAACGGGATCCTAAATATTTATTGCCGTCCTCGAGTGGCCCAGACTGACTTGGAATCAGGAATGAAAGTCACACCGTCACTGTACACCGAGGTGGAGCCCGGTGGTGGGCCAGCATCTCTGCCTACGCTCTGCGCTGCTGGAGATCGTGAAACCACAGAGGGAAGCAGGCCCCAGGTTCAAAAGGTGACGAGGCCTCCGGAACAAGCCCCCGCCACTGGGCCTGCTGATCACTCACGCCAAGAGAAGCTGCTTATCTCTTGAACTTTCAGCCTGCTAATTCCAACCAAGGTACATATTGCTTAGCTTTAGGCAATAAAAAGAAAAAAAAAGTGTGTTTATCTGCCATGGCCAAATCCAGTCTCTCCCAGATGACTCTTCTGCAGGGCTATTTCCTTGTTCTCCATGTTCCAGCTTCTGCAGTCAAGGCCAGCCAAAGATCGAGGCTCGCCTGTGGCCTGAGAACTTGGCCTCAACAACCATGCCAGACAGAAGGCCCTGAGCCCGGTTACCCACCCACTCCATTCAGAGTCACTGCCAAGGTCAGGACAGGAACACTAAAAAGAATATCAGCTCCAGGCTCTCTGTTCCATAAAAGTGGGGTGCTGGTCAACTGGGATTCAAAAGGCATTGCAGATTCCTAAGTAAATCCCTTCTTCAGGCCAGATTGGGTCTCTGCAAGGTCCAGGAAGGCTAATGCCTTAAGAAGCCGCCACCTGACCCTGGATGGTGCCTGCAGCCCAAGGCTGGCAGCCAGACCTGAGTCATGCCAACGTAAGGCAGAGACCCAAAGCCCACCCCTGCCACTACCTACTCCTTCTGAGACAGTCCATGTATCTGGCTGCCAGCACTGCTGGGGAATGGAAATTGCCTGGCAGCAAGAAGCAGATGTCACATCTTCCCAGTGGCCCCAAAGAGAAGGGAGCAGGTGGAGAATGAGCCAGCTTTTGGAAGACACAGGGGCCTGATGTTTGGGAGCTCTGCTCCTGCCCAGAGTGGCTCCCCGGCCCACAGGCTTGGCCCAGCCCTTGGTTCTCTTTGATTTTGCCACTGACGGAGGCTCAGATCAGCTGGTAGACATGTGTGGGAAGGGTGGAGAGGGGATGGGGATCCCACTAGTGATTCCTTAGCATGGCAGCACCCACACCCACAGAGGCACATCCTCAGAGAGCGGTGGCCCCCTGGGTCCCATGGCCCCCGTGCCAACCCACTCAGCTCAGTGCTTGTGCCACCCCCACCCGGGTCAAAGGCAGGACAGGCTTCTGCCTGCCCATTCTGTGAACGCCAGGACTGGGCCTCTCAGACACAGGCTCCATCCATGGATCTTCCTTTCAGGGTGGCACCTATTGAGGGTACATTTACTTTCCTGCTGTCACCACTGAATCGTGGTTTGTCAGTTTTATTCTTCCCAGAAGCAGTGTTATTTGGCAGCACACGACACTGTCTCTGCAGAAAGCAGCAAGTTAATAGGAGCTTCTAGGAAAGTGTTGCTTTTGAGAGTGCCCAAACTGGCAGGCTTTAAAGGCACTCGGGCTCCCCACTAAACAGCCAGCAGAGAGGGGCAAGCAATGTCTGCGTCACCCCAGTTTACTTGTCCCTGCTCCTCCATGGCAGGTGTCCCTGCATGGAGACTCAGGTCATAGCCGTGTGCTGCAGTAAGGGGAGAGAAGGAGGGACTGCCCACAAAGATTTGGGGGCATCCTTTATGTATCTTAGTGCTCCCCACTTAGCAAGCAGTGGCATCCACTTACAGCCCAGATTCTGCCAGGGCATTAATGATGCTGTAAAATAATAAGGCTCAGACCGCCCCAAGAGAGCAAGTGCTTGATAAAAGGAAGATTTACAGCCACATCCATCAATTTAATTATCTTTTACTAGGGTTTAAACTTAGTAGTAATGCTAATCTCTATTTAGTAGAGTTTACGGGATCTGTGGACACTTTACAATCTTCCTCTATTCACAAGTGTCAAATTATGGCAATATTGATAAAACGGTGGAGTAAATGGGAGGTGAGACAACCCCAGAACCAGCTAATACACGTTTTACGGCACTGTAAAAGCCTATTACTCTCTGATTTCGGGTGAAATTTTGTGGCCAATAATCTGAGTTGATAGTGATTCGGAAACAATTTCACAGATAATAAAAGTTGCCTTCTTAGACAACCCCCCCACCCCACCCCAGCTCAAGCCCAGCCTCCTCCACGGACTTGACCATAAAGACCCAGGGGCTGCGAGTGGAGCACGTCAGCCCGTTGGGGCTGAGCACAGGTCTGGGGGGCCTTTGGAGGCCATTCTTCCAAAGGGAACTTTGCTGCCCACGTCCTGTGCCGCTCTGCTTCCGGGCACCTGCTCGAGCCTCCTGTGAGGAGGCAGTTTTCCAGAGGCTTCTGCAGGAGTGTATGCTCTACACCATCCTGGGGGGGAAGGAAGAGCAGCCCAGACTGCTGACCTCTGGACACTGCTTCCTGGACTGTCCCTAGCCAGCCGTGCGGCCACATGGACGGATCAAGGGCCAGTATTGTGCTTCTGAGCTCCCCAAGGAACCGCTGCCCCCCGAGAAGCAGCTCTGTTCTTTCTCGCGCACTCCCTGTTGCTGGCAGGCCCGGCAGGCTTCCCTCACGCCCTGAGCGGCGGCCTAGCTAGCTAGGCTTTGTCCCCCCCAGAACACAGTGTCACACCTTTAGCACTTCCTCATTCGCTTGCAACCAAGACCGCCACGGGTTTCAAGGCAACTTGGCAGTGTTTTCAGACAGAGGCCCCTTACCGGTCAGAGGGCACCTGTCAGGGACTTCGGCTCATCCTGGAAGGAAAGGGGAGATGGCCTGTGCCCACGTCTCAGCCTCTAGAACCTCCCCTAGGCCCTGTTGGGGCTGGCTGTTGGGAACTGGCTCATCCTCCTTGCCTCCAGCTCCAGACAGGCTGCCGTGAGCCCACACAGTGCTTTTGTTTTTCTAGAAGTCACTCCAACTCTTTTCACAAGGCAATTTCTGCCCCATGCCCCACACCTGCCTCAATTATGAGGGCCCAGGCTGACACTCAGCCCTGGGGAAATGCCGGCTCCAGGCTCTAGACACTGAGTTCCTGGTGTAGAAAGAAAGCCTGACTTGGAGTTTGGACTCCAGACCCCACCCCTCCAGGCCACTTGATTCCTGGTTCTACTACTCTGGCTGTCATAATCAAATAGGGAATAGTGGCCGGGGACCCAGGGACTAAATGATACCGGGGAGAGGGAGACACCCACACCCACAGGGCACAACGATCCCACCAGCCAGCCTGCTGGACAGCCCAGTGCACAAAGATGGCTGCTAAGAGGATAGCATCCCTGTCACAATGCCTACAAACGCTCTCAATACTGCCGTGGGCACAAAATGCAACCACAGAACAGGAGACTGTACCCACACAGATAAGATATTACCCCTGTGACTGAGGACAGGCCCAGGCCAGGAGTCTGAAGAAATCAGACCTGTGACTTTCAAGACCCCTCTGCATCATAGTTTTTCAATTTCCACAATGGAATTTCTTGCCCTGCGAAGGGTATTAATGAAAATCACACGAACCTGCACTATATAGGGAAGTATTCTGTAAACCGTCAAGTGCTCTAACGACAACAATGACAGTTCTCACAATGTGCCAAGTGAACGCCAAATACTATGGGCTAAATGTTTCATAAATACGAACTGCTTTAAATACCCTCCCAAGCTCTGTGAGGGTAGCACTGTTATTATCCCCACTGTAATGGTGCAGAAAATGAGGCTAGGAGGCCTGGGACCTGCTCAAGTTCATGTCACTAATAAATCACCAAGGCAGCCTACCCCAGTGCCGTGCCCTCAGGAGTTTGATGTTTGGGAGCTCTGCTCCTGCCCAGAGTGGCTCCCCGGCCCACAGGCTTAGCCCAGCCCTTGTTTCTCTTTGATTTTGCCTGTGACGGAGGCTCAGATCAGCTCGTGGACATGTGTGGGAAGGGGCTCTCATGAGGCCATTAAGCTTAAAAATGAAATGGACCAGTGTGGTCACTGGCCTTATAGGTTGCAGGCACCTAGAGTCAGGCTGGCATATGAAGCCACTGGGGAGGGGTTGAGCCATTCCTTTGCCAACCTGGCCCTCCCACTCAAAGTGTAAAGATACAAAGCTTTTCAGAGCTCTGGTGTTCCCCAGATCTGAACCAAGCAAAATAGCTAGATGGTAGCCTAGACTCCCCAGATTCTGAAGCTGGCATTAGGGGTGTGTGGTGGGGCTGCTGGGGCCACATCAAAGCAAGGTGACTTGTCCAAGGGCATATTGCATATGAGAAGCAGACAGGAGATCGGACAACAGCTCTTCCACCTCCAAACTCAGGGCTAGTGCATTGCACCAAGGGGACCTTTACCAGGTGCAAGCATCATCCTGCATCAGAACCACCAGGGGTCCGTGCTCAGATGTCCATTCCAAGACCACTCTAGCTGGCTGTTGACTAGGATGCATTTCAAACAGGTATATACATCTGTTCCCAAGGAGACATGGCGCACCCGGTGCCATCCGTGGAGGCCTGTCTTTGCTATGCGGACAGCACGTGGAGAGGCTGGGCTCCATATTTTTTGGGTAATTTTAAATGTAAGACAGGAGAAGAAGCTGCCCCATGATAGTGAATTCAATCTGCCTCCCAGGCACACATTGCTGTTCCAAACTTTCACATGAGTCTTTAAAAACCACATTTCCTAATTGGTTTTTTTTTTTCCAAAAAAATTCCTTTTCCAGGTGTCTTTTCCTCTCTCTTTCCAGTCCTGATCCAATCCAAGGCTGGTCTCTCCGTCTCCATGACAGTCCCTCACCACCCACGGAAGCATTTGCAGTGTGCTTTCATTCTCCCAAATGCAAGTTAGACGGAGCCCGGCCCAGCCTGTGCCCAGAGCTGGGGAGAGGTCATATTGCAAAGCCTGGGCTGTCACTATGTGTACCCCACGCCTGAATCTGGGGGCTAGAGTGTGAGGCCAAAGAGGCAGCTTGGAAGACAGCTGCACTTCACTGAGCAATGGTCCCACTTAATGTGCAAGGTCGGGAGGCACATGGAATGATCCCCCACTAATGGTGGGCATACATCTACCACCATTCAGTACTCCACAGATTTGCAAATTTGATGGAGGACAGTAGGTACAATAAATTAGAGCTGTCTGGCATTCCCACCTCAACTGAAATTTGTTTATCAACTTGCTTCCCAAGAAGCCTCAGGACACTCAGCAGGTGCATTTGAAAGGTAGAGAGGAGAGCCGGCCTTGCTTAGAAGGCAGACCTTTGGGGAAGAGAGGACATGAGTAGGGTGAGAAGTCCAGCAGAGGAAAAAAAAGGAGCTCGGGGGAAAAAAATTCAGGGAGACCCTAAGATGGGGTGAAGGAAGCTTAGAGTGGTGGGAATACAAAATCAAGGTAAGCAGAGTTGTCTTTACAACTTTTCTGGGGATCTGCTTTACAACCTTTCTAGAACAACGTGGGTTACAGAGTAGCCCCCTTAATATGTTGCTGAGGACAGCCTCTGGCAGCCGTAACGATTACCTGAACGTCTCCCCCCATTCTCAAAGTCAGTCCCAAAACAGGCCTCAGGGACTATCCATCTGGCACAACACCAACAGGGGGCAAAGAACAGAACGGCCAGGTGAGTTACAGAAAGGCATGGGTGTTTCTGGAAAATCAGAGAAACTTCTTTTGACTCAGGAGAACCCTTCCCTCTGCCTCTTAAAAAAAGGAAAAAAAAAAAAAAAAGACCTTTCTAGTGACAAAAGGAAGCTTCCAATTTCCAATAATGATGAGACAGATTAAAAGAATATTCTCCAAGATTGTCAAGGCAATTGTAGTTAAATGTCAACAACGGCTGGAAATAAAGTCAATATAATTTCTCCACATGAAACAGACATGCTCTGAGATGATTTATTTGACCATAAATTATTTCCATGTACACATTTTTTTCCTCTTTTTTCATTGTACATATTTTTTAATTAGTGTCACTTGAATGAACAGGGTGGGGATTGAAGTGCTCAGATAATTTAATTCTTTAGAAATATGCATTTGTTTTAGTTCTAAGACTGTTAGGGAGTAATAGTGGTTGGCTCTCAGGGACAGGGATTTTTTGGGAGAAACAAAGGACTCCAGGCAAGGGGTGAGAAAGGCACCAGATCAAGCCCATTCTGTTTGCCTGTGTGCATAGAGGCAAGATGTCAGTTCAGGATCCCACCCTATCTTATCCACCCAATCTTATGAGGTGGTAAATCTGTCCTTTGATCTTGTCAACAATGTGGAAAGTCGGAGACAGCTGCCACCGCCCCTAGTCAGCAGTGCCTCACATTCCCTCATAAAACATTTATGAAACCCGTAATAAACGGGCCTGATAAGGAAGAGAACTCAAGATTTCAAAAGTCAGCAGCTCCCCAGAAAATGCCCTTCTCTACCACCCAGGTTCCTTTATTTGAAGAGCAAATACAAGCCATCAATTCCTGCTGGCCATAAAGTTTTGAGCAAAGAGTTTCACCAAACCCCGAGATTAGCAGAATTTGTTTGCAGTCTTACCCGTATTCAGAAACCACCTCCCCTCTCCTGCCCCAAATTCTCCCCCCTGATTCGGGCACAGAGGGTAAGACAAAGGTCTGGGGCCTGCGTGACAATAAAAATTCAGTCACGGAGAAATGAAGAGTCATTTGATGCCACAAAGTAAACTAATATTCTATAATTGAGTTTAGAAAAGAGAAGAAGGAGTAGCATTTTAGTAGTCCATCATAAAATATTGGGAATATTTATTTTAATTTCTGTTTTATTTTCTGGGGAAATTAACGAAGCTCTTGCATTTCGCTGAAGTAGACGGAGTCCTAACAATGTGCCCACTCTCTGGGAATTTTCTGAGTTGACTTTCCTGGGCAAGTGTCAGATGAATTGAGGTGCTTAAACCAGAGGTCTTCCAAGAATCCAGAAATAAAGGAAGCCATGAGAAAGAGAGAATGGCAGTGAGGTGACTGGGGACTCAGCAGGGAATGCAGTTTGTTCCCGCACTGCCGGAGGAGGAGATGCACTTGGGTGTTTGTTGAATGATGACTAGGTGAATCTAAGAAAGAAGGAGTGCTCAGGGATTCCAGGAGAGAAACACAGCATACCTGAGCCAAGAGAGAGGGGAACAGGGGCAAACTCACATACCGTAGAACATGAATTGATTAGGGAAAAAAAAGTCCAGGTCTTTCATTTCTTCTGCCCCAGCAAACGGATGACCAATTAAGGAGAAAGGGAAAGGAGAGTCCTCGGTGGGCCCAGCTGAGAAAACTCTCCAAGCTGAGCACCTCCCTTGCAGGGCAGCCTCCCCCTGGCCCCCTTTCCTCCTTGGCGCCCACCTGTCAGGAAGGTCAGCTCACTTCTTTCATTCTCCACACTGCCTCATTGCTTAGCATCAGGCAGATCCTTACACATCTTTGCCCATCGGTACCTGAGCGGTGTGAGGGCTCTCGTGGTCCTCTTTGTGTTTTCCACTCAATTTTTCTGTGTTCAGGAGGGTGGAAGCCACCTTGACTGCCTGGTTAAGCCCCTGCCACCATGTAGCACCTGGAGCTGATGATGGTGGTCCGGGGAGCAGTGCTAAAGATGGGGACCTGTTGGCCTCTCACCCCTTGGTCAGCTTCTGAGCTTCCGTGGTACCTGCTTAGGTTGCCCAGAGCATCGGCCAGCAGGTGGGCTCTGATGGACTTTGATGTTCCTGTCCCTGGGGATAAGGGTGCCCAGGTTAGTGGTAGAAGTAGAGATGGGGCTCAGCTATACCTGGGGACTGAAGATGTCCAGATGGCAGCACCTAAGATGCCCCGAAGGGCTGGGCACCAGCACTGGTCAATAGTGGTTTGGCCAAAACCCATCAAGGGAGGCAGAAAGGATGTAATCATGCTATGAGACATAGGAATCCCTTTAGTTATTCAGCCATATTATTCAGGTTCAGATCAAAAGTGTCCCCAGATACTTCCAAAACAAGAGAACAGAGCTGGATTTTCATGGAGAATTCTGCCCAAATATGCAGTGTTCTTCCAGGAAACACCACTGGATGCGTCATTTTCCATCTGCAGCTGTCGCTAGGCCACCACTCCAGGGCCATGAACCAAAGCCCGGGAAGAGGTGGGGGCTGGCGTCTCAGGGCGGCCTACCCACAGAACAGGCACCCAGAGTCTCCTAGAACAGCAGGCTGCCCCAGCATGTTCTGCATGTCAGGAGGCAGGGAAGGGCAGTGGTCAAGAGCATACGTTCTGTCCACTGCCCAGATTTCCTGCCCAGCTCTCATACTTACTACTTGTGCGACCTCGGGCATCAAATTCAGTGCCTTAGTTTACCAATCTAGAAAATTAGGATGAGAAAATCATAGTTTCTGTGAGGAATAGATGAGGCGACTCAGGTGTGGCATTTAGAAATGCTCAACAGCTGTTGGCTGTCATCATTGTTATCTGGGGACCTCGCCAGTCTTTGCTCATTAGTGTTCAGAATAAATAGTTTGTGATGCACTCTTCAGGTCCGCAAAATAATCTGTGCAAAGCCTGGCTTTTACCCCAAAGATTGGCATTTCCTGCTTCTTGTTATTCACTCTTACAGTCTCCCACCTAGATCTTAAAAATTGCAACTCACTTACTTCCACTATCGCCCCTTTAATGATGACAAAAACATAAAGCAGGTGCAGTCAGTGATCATCCCCTGGGTAAAGCAGCCGAGGTGTGGCGATGTCCATGGCTGGTCAGGGCCTGGAACTGGGCGTGCACCTCGACTCTGAGGCCTGACGCAGGCCATGGTCCATGTGGACCCAATGGAACGGGCCCCTCAGAGGAAAGGCCAGGCAAGCGAGAGGTCAAAGGCAGGTGCAGCTGTGAGAGGGAGAGGAGGTGTTGCAACAGGCTGCTCTGGGGCTGTCCCAGGAACACCGTACTCAGGGATGCCCCAGCCTGAGACCCCAGGCCGACGCTGAGGTGGGCAAAGTAGCCAGTTTGGATGTTGGGTCCTGACACCTTCAGACACAGTGGCTGCCACTGTCCGTCCACGTCTGGGGAGGAAGCTCAGTATGCTTGTTCCCATACCCTGACAGGACGCCTGGCCTCCCTGCACAGCCACCTGCCCGCACCCTCTTGCCAAGCACCGCGGGTGGTAAGGGGCTACTTCTGCCCAGAGGAAGAGCACTATTCCCAGTTTGCACAAAGATGCCACTGGATCCCCCAGCCCTGGGCACACAGGCTGTGTCTGCCCAGAGGGCTGCCTCCCCTGCATTCCACGGGCCATCTGCGGGGCCAGGGGTGGCCCTGCATACCTATCTCCCTCCCAACTCGGCTGGGGGCCGCCCAGAGCAGGGACCATGCGTGCTTTTCTCCATGTTCCCAGGTGCTTGTGCAGAGCCTGGCACACAGCTGGTGCTTGATAAATACTTGTGGGAAGGAGGAGAGACGAGGGCAGAGAGGAGTGGGGCAGGGGCGGAAGCTTTCTCTGGGCATAAGCATGGACGTGTCTCCATCTTTAGTTTCTGAGCATATATACAGCCTGAGAACCAAGGGAGCTTTATGGGGAGGTCTCCAAACTAGCCATGGATTAGTGGGGTTCTATTGTAGCACTTGATGTGTCCTTCCTCCGTCTCACTCCCCAGAATCCGGAGAGCCATGAGTGGCTAGGCAGTCAGTCTGGGTCCTACGTGTCCTGGGCATCTCGGAGCCCTTCACACGCTCTAAGGGGAGCTGCACTGGGGCTCAGCTGCCCCTGGGGTTGGTGCTCATGGCCAACACCCAAGCGGCTGCAGAGGGGAGGCCTCTCTGAACCCCTGGTCACCACTCTGTTCCCACTGGGGCCCAGAAAGACAGATATTCCCCCAGTACTTCCCGACATCCAATGCAAGCAAGTCAAGGGCCTCTTCTGCCTGGAGAGAACTGTGTTCCTCCTTCCCCACTGCCTCCCATCCAGCACCTCCTTCCCTCTGCCCTCCTGGGCCTCCCTTGGCTCACACGCCGGGGCCAGCCCACCCTTGGGGGTTCCCATTAGCTGCAGAGGCTGCTCCCAGGCGATGATGCCACGCAGGTCAGGTGGAGGGGAGCTTGGTGTTGAGGTGCGGGGGTTTTCCTAGCTCACCAGCCTGCTGTTTGCTCACCTGTCATTTCAGCTTTGCGACACGGCTGACATGTAAAGGGGGAAGGACGCATTTCTGGCAGGAGAGGTAATAGGCTGCTGGCTATAAACATGCCTGTTCGGTTTTTTATTGTGGCCCTGGGCCTGCCATGCAGCCCAGTCCCCTGTTAATGCGTCACTAGCGAGCGCCACTCTTGAGGCAGGTGCAGAAACTGGGGTTATGCACTGTCTTCTGTCCCTACTTCTCCATATTGGGCACCTCAGCCTCTACCTGGGCACAAAACCCCTAAAGTGAAGTCCAGGAGAACGTCCACAGAACCGGAACCTGGCCCTAAAAGGCCTGCTTCCCCAGGCCCTGGGTCACCAACCATAGGCCGAGCCCCCTCCAGACACAGGCTGCAGAGCCATGCGTGGCCTCTGACCCTGGAGGGGGCCAGGGCATCAGGGCAGGTGTGGCGACTCCATGTCACAGAAAAGAAAGCCAGCTCTGAGTGTCCGGGGTGGTCCGGGGCTGAGAGCTGAGCTGAGGATACTTGCGGCTCCTCCCAAGCGACCCTAAATACGCTCCCAGGGGAAAGAGGGCAGCCGTCTCCTGGTGCCAACTGGACTTGAGGCTGCAGCTCATGAAATCAACACTTCAGGGTCTGTTTTCTTAGAAGAAATAGGCCAAGAGTGGGGAGCCACAGTAAGTAGAGTCAGATGACTGGAGGCCACGTGTGGCGTGCCCAGGAGCAGTGGAGGCACTAGGGGAGGGCACCCAGCCCCGGCCTGGACCTCAAGACTGTCAGGCTGCAGCCGGAAGCTGAGGGCAGGGAGCTGCTCCTGTCCTCCTTGGTGGGGTCTGTCTGTCCTTCCTTGCACTCCCCCCTCCCCATGGCCCACTCTCCCAGCCTTCCCCTACTCTGCCTGTCAGCTTTTCCTTCCGGTCTCCCTTAGAGGGTGTGCTGTCAGGGGCAAAACCTTGTGGCTAGTCAACTCATCTTGGAAAACTCCTGTCTCCCCGGACAAGCCCCCACTTCACAAACGTGGTGTGATGGGCAGCGACATGGGGTCACTGAGAGGCTTGGGCAAGACCGCCATGCTCAGAGGGTCTCAGAGGGTCAGTCAGGCACAGGATGGTGGAGACGGCACCATTAGCAGGGGGCCCACATGTCATCAGGGTGAACATCTTGCTGTCTGGGATCTGCCCCTTGCTCCAGACAATAAAGGTACCCTACCAGTAAGTGCTGCAAAATGCTCTGAAGTAGAATTAGATGGCTATTGAGAATAAGGACAAGTATGGAAGTCATCAGCAGTTGTGCATATGTTACAGAGCAGTCTTGGGGAACAGCTGAAGAAACTGAAAAGATTAGTAATTGGTTAACATAATGTCCTAAATGGCACCAAATTCAGAGAGACCTCAGTGTCTGGTGGCAGGTTTTTTCCAGAAAACCTTTTGGTGAAATATACACACGGAAAAGCTGAGACAGGCATGCCGGGGGCTCTACAGCAGTGCGGGTCTGGAGAAGGCCCCTTTGTGACCTGTACGTACATACATAACATGCATCACAAGGTACAGCTGGTTAAAACTCCCACCGAGCGAACCTGCCTCTGGACCTTGTACTCAGTAAAAACATGGTCAGCACACCCAAAGTCCCTCCTCCCTCTCCAGCCACACTCCTCCAAGCGAACCGACCCACCTTGACTCCAAGCTCCAACACCACGGGGGAGTTTTGTCTGGTTTTGAATTGTCTGTGGGTGCATTTTGTGTCTGCCCTCTGGTTCAGCATGGTGCTTGGGCTATCCACCCACAGGGCTGCATGTAATCGGTGTTCTTGAGTCCTCAGTGCTGAACTGTGTTCCATTGTGTGCCCGTATCACAATCTCTTTACGCAGCCTACTCTCGTGGGACCTGAGGGCTGTTTACAGTCTGGGCCATTATGAGTAAAATACCTGTGCCTGTACTTGTGGGGGGCACTGTATGGATTTCTGTTGGGACCCACCAGCATGGGAACCGGTGGGAGTCAGGGAGCTATAAAGTTCTTTTTCTCTCTGAGTAAGGCAAGCCGTGAGTACGAAAAGGAATGTTTGCATAGTATTGACTTTTAATGAAAGTAGATATAAAAGCCAAGGGAGCAGAGGTGACGTGCTACTAACATGCAGGCTGATGTCTCTTACAACTCTCCCAGCTCCCAGCAAGTGGGTCATAAATGTGGCTTGCTGGCAGAAACCGTGAGTGCAGGGGCTGCTGGGATGCAGAGCTTGGGGGGGAAGTTTTCAGTGCTAGGCAGTACTGACCAGAGAAGAAAGGGGGCACTGGGGATCCTGGGCTAAGACTGGGTCCCTTGCTCCTGTAGAACCCCACTTGCACAGGGCTGGAAGTGCCAGGGTGCATGAGAATGACATCACCACTCCCAGCCCTGCCCCCTGGGGGTTGGAGGCTGGAGGCATTAGTGAGCCTCCACCTCTCTCTCCCTCGCTGTTGCAGGCAAGAAGCCGAGCAATTTCCCACCCCACCCGGGCTGGCCGGCCCTCTTCTCTGGCACACGCACTCGCTGAGCACCACAGCCATCATGAGCTCAGCTGATGCCTGATGCGAAGTGTGAATGGCAAGACTGCCCACCCCATGCGCAGTTCCAGGAAGGCCCTCCTCACTGCTTGCTAATGGAAAGAGAACGAGTCTCCAGTAGGAAAGGAGTCTCTTTTTAAAATATTCCCATGAGGGAAACAAAAATTCATGAGAATGCTTGATATCCTGATTTAGGGGATGATTACATGAATGCATGCACATGTCAAAACACATCGGTCTGTACACTAAGATTGTGCATTTTCTTGTATGTACCTCAATTTAAAAAAAAAAGGAAGGTGGTATATCCATATAGTGGAATATTAATCAGCTGTGAAAAGGAATAAAGTGGTAATTCCTGCTACAACATGGATGAACCTTGAAAACATCGCGCTAAAGGAAGGAAGCCAGGCACAAAAGGCTGCATATTGTATGATTCTACGTTTTGAAGTGTCTAGAATAGGCGAACCCAGAGAGACAGAAAGTAGATTCATGGTTTCCTGGACCTGAGGGTTGGGGAGTGACTGTCAGCGGGCTTGGGATCTGTTTTCAGGGTGACATTCCAATCTTAGAGAGCAGTGATGATTGCACAATTGTGACTGTACCAAAACCACCGAATTGCATACTTTAAAAGGGTACATTTTATGGTGTGTGAAGTATTGCTCAATAAAAATGTTATTTGGAAAAGTGAAAATAAATAAATAAGTAAAATATCCCTGTGAGTATCTAGAGTTAGCTGAGGGTGAGGGGAAGAGGGCAGGGGAAGAAAGGAAGAGCCTTCGCAGACGGAGGGGCCCTGCAGCCCGAGTTAACGTTCAGTGTGGAGCAACGTGACGGGGTTGCAGGGTACTGGTGGGGTTTCTTTCTGATGCCCACTGCCAGCTGCTGGCAGGTAGTCAAAGCAGTTGAGCCACTTTACTATGTTCCATGTGCATGAACCCCATAGTCAACCAAACCTGTCAACTAAGCAGGCAGTGGATGCGAGCACAGAGAAAGTCAAAGGCAGGTCGGGAGCCCTGGGCCGCGGCCAGCTGCCCCCTCTGCTCTCAGCAGCCCCCGTCAGACCAAGAATGGTCCGGCTGCCCTCCCGCGGGGGCAGAGCTGCCTGGCTCCCAGAAGTACTCCTCACCCGCTCCTCTGATGGGCCATGCAGGGTAGCTGAAAGGCAGGTTGGGGAGGGAGGGATGCTAAAGAAAAGACCATTCTAGATTCATAAAAGGAAAGTGCCAGGTTCAGGTGGGTTCTGAGGAAAACTGGGGCTTCCCAGGTGGGACACCTGAGCCCCCAGAGAGGTGCAGTCAAGTCGGCTCCATCAACTCCTCAGCTGAGGGTCCGGATCCTCTGGGAACACAAGCCTTACGGCACCTATCAGGCACGCATCTCCCCCAGAGTCTCCCCCAACTGCCCCATCTGCCCTAGAGCCCTTCAGCTGTGATGTTTACAGGCCACAGGGGGGGGCCTTCTCCAGATGCGCACTGCTGGGAGGCACCAGGCATGCCTGTCTCAGGATAAGGATGGTCGTCATAAATATCTGAGGCAATGGCGACGTGCTGACGAGCCCCTGCCCCTGTACCCAGCACCCCCTTACTCCAGGGAGCAGAGATGAGCTCCAAGTCATCAAACGGGGCCTCCCAGCAATAGTTCACGCAGCCGAGATTTTATGAGATCGTTATCACTGGCAACCGCAGGATTAATAAAAATTGAGGGTAATAAAAGAAATCACAGAGGAAACTAATGCTATCAACTGTGTAATAAAAGAGAGGAAGCAGGCTTCATTTGCGATGACAAACTCTTGTCTCACACAGCTCAGAAACAAGGCCAGGAGGAAGGGTCCACAGGAGGCTTTAGGTGCACAGATGGCACGCGCGACCCAGGTGACCACCTCTCAGTGGCTCTCTCTGCTCTGGGGGAGTGAAACAGCTCCCCTCTGAGTGAACCCGGGGAATGCGCGAGGGGTCTTCTGGGCTCACAGCCCCGCCTGGAGGAAGATGCTTCCATCACTGTCACCGCCCGCTATCAGGCTCCCAGCAACCATGGCCAAGTCCCTGGAGGTGCCAGCAGCATCACACAGCAGAACTGTGGCTGCAGCTGCGGAGACCAGGCCTGGGGCAACAGCTGCCGCTCTCTGTGCTGACCCCAGCCACACGTTCTAGCTCCTCAAAGAAGCCAGCCCCGGTCCGGAGTCTACACAGCCGCCTGCCAAGCAGTCAGCATCCTGCCCTGGGTCCTGAGGTGCTCTGACCGGTGCTCCCTCAGCGCCCCCAAAGGGCTCCCACCCTTCCCTAGCCTATGCAGGCAGGAGGTGTGGCAGGATAAGAGGAGGGGAAGAGGAGGACCTGCCTGAGAACTCAGGGCCAGCCCAGCGTTCTCCTCTCCTGCCTCCTGCAGGAGCTCCGGGGCTGAGCAAGGTGGCCGTGCAGGAGCTGTGAGCCAGCCTTCAGGGCGCCCCCACATGGCCCCTCACCGCTCATAAAATGCTCACATTGAGGGGTAGGATGTGCTTTTGAATCATGATTGCCCTCTTGTCCTGTACAAACAGGTGACAGTAGTAACCTTAATCCTAGCCTGACTTCCCAGCAACACAGATGTAGTGCTGAGGGCCACCCAGAGCTCAGGGTGACCCACTGTGATGTCCCTGTATCTGAAAAGAACCCCACACTACCTGGAGCAATATGACGGAAGGGAGAGTCCCAGCCCAGCCTTCAAGGACAACACAGAATCAACTCTGAAGACAGGGAACACACACTCGTGGGGCACAGACCCCAGGTCTGAGCGCTGAGGGCACAGGCGTGGAACGTGCACCGTTTGATACAGCTTTGAAGAAGGGGCAGTACATTTCAGGCTGAGGGTGAGGACTCTGTAGGTCAGGAGTCCAGCTGGGAGGGTAGGATCTAGGAAGTGGGCAGTTAAGGGAGCTGGTGGGAAAGCAGAGGGATGGGGGGCAAGCACGGGCAGCTTCTCTATAGCTAGAGGGCATGAGAGAGAGGGCTGGAGCAGCAAATGGGCACCCACGTTTGCACAGAGGAGCTTTCCTTAAACCTGGGGCATCCTGGGGGCATCATTTGGGCAGGTGTCTCTGAAGCCCTCCCCAACCTGATCTAATTACTAAGGACTTTCCATGGCCATCAAGATCACTGCAGATGCTCTGGGGAGTCAGTGTGTCTCTGCAACACATACATTGAACATCTCTGGCTTGTCTCAGCTCCTGTGTAGGAGAAAGAGGAGGGTACCAGGAAGAAGAAAGGACTTCAAAACAGGATGCACAGCTCCCCAGCTGTTCGGACCCTGCGCAGGGCACCCCTAAGGAGCACAGTCATGACTCATCGTGGCCTTTGCAGCTCTGAGGTTTTCCGCGCTAAGTCTGGGTTTCCTGTGCCTCAATATCATTTCAGAGCTTCCTCCAGGAGGAGAAAAGGGTGCTCAGTGCCAGGGCCTCTCAGCAGCTTGGGGAGGGGATGCTAACGACCCAGACGCTCCAGTTTCCCAAGAGGGGTCTGACTCCTGAATCCAGCAGGGGCTGAACTGGAGCCAGTTGGCCTCCTATCAACACGCAATCCAAACACCAGCCAAGGCCCCTAGGCCAGTAATAAACCCAGCCTGCTGCAAAACACAGGTCAGAGAGCCCAAGAAATACAGAAATATAGCCCTGCCCCAGTAATGATTAACTGGCAGCGAGGTGGCCCTAGAGGTCACAGTGATAATGAGAAAGTTTCCCTGAGCTATCTCAAGTGCAGAGGGCCTGGGGAGGGGCCCCGGCTGGCGCCCTGACTCCTGGGCAAATGCTTCCTGCTCCCTCCAGAGCGAGCTCTTTCAATGACCAGCCACTGCCCCCCAACCCCCACCACAGGAACAGGGGAGCTGACATCACAGCCTGGGCCCTGGTAAAGTCCGCGGTGAGGACACCAGTGGGAGGTGGCTTTTCCCCAAACCTGAGACTGACAAGCCCTTCCAAGAAAAGGGGGCCTAGTGCTTATCTTTATTGCCTGGCATGTCCTAAGACATTGCGGGCCGCTCTGCCTGAGTGAAACCTGAAGAGGATTTTCAGAGGGACTTTCTGCTCTCTGATTTTTAGTACTTTTGCATCTTGCAATGGACATCTCCAGCAACTTTTTCTGAAATTCCTGAATGACTTCAGCTGCAGAACTCATGACTCATCTAAACTAATGAGGATTGCTAAGCCCCTGCTATGTGTCTACTGTGGTGCTTAGCGTAGAGTTCAAAATAATTTTTTCACTAGGAAGGCAGAGCCAACATAGAGAAAAATAATAATAAAAAGGACTATAACATGAAGGATGTGTAAAGCCTCAGTTTTGTAGGAAATTGTGATGTCAGCAGGCCTGGGGTTTCCCAATTTTCACAAGGAAGGGACTCACTTAAGGGCATGTGTTTGGCACCAATCAAGATGGCAGCATGAGCTGATATCCCAACTCTGGTTCCTTCAGCTGCTATTGAACTAAACATGTTCTCATCTACCAATAGGACCCCAATTAATATTTTCACACCAGCTGTCATTCCTGTATTTTCAACCCTACCACCCCCACTGAACTAAAGGCAATAGTCAGAGGTATCAATCCTACCTAACACTGAAGCCAGGACACTCTACCCACACTTTCCAAATTCTTCTTATGGGAAAAGAATCATGTATGGTTCTTTGAAAAAAAAATGGGAATGATTCCTACCAACACACCCGTCACCTGGTACACAAATCTGTCCCAGGATGCTATCAAATATTGACATCCTGTCCTGGGTGAGCAGGTAGCCATACTGAAGTAAGACAAGTATCCAGTTCTGGAATCTTCTAAGTTCAGCAGTTCAGGGGGGCACCAATCACTGAGTGATATGCCTTGACTTGTTATCTAAAACCAACTTTTATCAAGACACCACCCAGGGTAAGCCATTCCCATTTCTACTCAGTGTCTGTTGGGCGAGTCAGTTTTCACGTATTTCAGATATATATGATAACAATGATCTGCTTTTAAATATGTTACACTTTTAAATGTCCACAACATTATGTGCTCCTGAGAAAAACCACCACCACCTATAAAGTAAGAATTCTGGACAAGGAGAAAACCCTGTGTCAGTTGACATCTTTCATAGCTGAGTGATGGATACATGTAGGTCATCATAGTATTGGCTCTGCTTTCATGAGTGTGTGACATTTTTATAATAAAAAGTTAAAAATACCTACAAGTGGTTTGCACATACACATAAGCCCTCCTCTCCCTGGAGAGCATGAACTAGCACATTCCTGGGCTCAGGGATGAGGAGCATAAATAAAGGTTGTACCATCCGTGAACTGACCCATCAGACTGTGGATCAAAGAGTCATCACATGGCTCCAGGAAACACTGAATAAGGGTATAGTGGGTGAATCTGACCTGTGAACTTGATCTGATTCCACTACTCACCACCTGAGTGACTTTGTGAAAATCACTTAACCTCTCTGAGCACCAGTGTTTTCCCCTGTCCAAAGGGGAGAACCCTCATCCAACCATCACTTGTGGTGGGTTTGAAAATGAGGTAGAAAACAATCTCTACCCTCAGGGAGCCCGAACGGTGCACCTGGAATATATTACACGAGGGTGGATGAGGGAAGGGCCATCAAGAGGCGAATGCTGCCTGAGGAATCTGAGCTGAAGACAATCACTTCTGTCCATATCAGAGAAGGCTTCCTGGAGCAGGTGGCATTTGAGCTGACCCTGACGGATAGGATCTCAGCAGGGCACAGGAAGAGGAAGGCAAGCTAGCAGAGGGAGTCTGAGCTAGGGAATTAGAAGGAAGTAGCATAGGATGCAGTTCTGAGGAGGTAGGTCCGAGCTGTGGAGGCCCGTGCAAGCCGTGAATGCCAGTCCGGAGTGGAACCAAGAAGCAGGAAGGTGCATTTGGGGACCTTTGAGGCAAGGCGTGTTTTGACCAGGACCATTCTATAAGAAGATTATCATAGAGAGGACGAATTACTGAGAAAGACTGGATCCTATTTATAACCAGAGAGAGAAGAGAGAAGTCCCAGTCGTCTGTTCTATGAACCATTTCTGGTGATAAAAAGACAGGTGTCTGATCTTACAGCAGGGCTTCCTCCTCTAGGGGAAAGGTACACAAGCACACGCGCGTGCGCGTGCACACACACACACACACACACACACACACACACACATGCATACAAATTGTGAATCATGAGGTCTGAGGCAGGAGTCCACCACCATGTAAGAAAGTACACCTGAAAAGAGGAAATCTGTCAATCACCAAATGCAGGCGCAGTTCAGAGTGAAACCCTGATAATGGGGGTAGGGGGTTGGCCCCTCTTTCCTCCCACTGCAGGGAGATCTCCTTGCATCTTGCCTTAGTTCATTCTGGAAACAAGTCCTCCAGGACCCAGAGGAGTGGGGTCGGTGCCTGTGTTGGCAGCTCAGATTGATGAGGGGGTCCCCAGGCCCCTTGATCCAAAGTCTCCATCCCCAAGGGCTCCCCTGGGGCTGCCCTGCTGTTATTCCAGGAGGTCAGCCCAGCGCTCTCCTTGCACTGACAGGGTTGGGGAGGTGGGGTGGTGTGCAGCGGCAGTAGGACTGGGGTGTGTCAACTAGGGGGCGCATCTATGGGTGGTGTGGGTTGTGGAGTGTGCCAGAAGCTGCTCCAGGCCCTGGCGTTCGCCTGAGGCTCATGGGCTCTGCTCTGGCCTGTTTCACATTTAGTGTTTATGCAGTGATTTTTACCAGAGGACCAAAACCTCACATTTTTTAGCAAAAGTGGGTTTCTTACTTCTAACTAAAAAAAGAATTCTATTTCTTTAGAGTAACTAATACATCCAAATAGTAGGATACCTGCTGCTGTTAGATGCTCAAGAGCTCTAAATGCCTTACCCTCTCTCTTCACAGAGTTCCCGCAGCAGAAAAGCTCTCGTGACCCTGAGGAAGATGGGGGCTCGCGCAGGGAGGTGGCCCGGGAAAAGCCCTGGGGCCCTGGAAGCCGCATGGCCACCCATCAGTTTCACTGCCAGCTCTTCTGGGAGCCTCTGGGTATGTCACAGCCTCCTGGGCAGCCGGAGCCCAGAGAAGAGGCATGTCCCAAGGAGTCGGTGGTGGCACAGCGGGGCCAAGATGGGAGCCAGCGACCTGGGTATCCCGTGTCCCTGGCGCTGCCACCACAGCCCCAGCCCAGGCTGGCAGCTCCTTCAGGACCTCCAGCCCCTGCCCTCGCACACGTGCCTCAGGCGGGCACCTCCTTGGGTAACTCCTGCCAGACGGGACTGTTTCCGACCCTCGCGGAGCCCAGCACTGCGCTTCGCAACATTGGCTGTGCTTTTGCTGAATATATGAGCCCTAAAATTCAATACACCTATTTACTTCCAGACCTGGCCTGGCTTGTTGGTAAGGACCATGGACTCCAAGCCCCCAGGACACTCATGTTAACTGTCCCCAGGAGCCCATCAATGGGCCAAAACTCAGAGACGAAAAGGGACCTCTCCCTCCCAGCCACCAGACAAGCCTCCTTTCAGCTGAGGCCTCCCTCCACCGGGGCTCCAGAAGCACAGGGCCAACGCTCATTCGTCTGCACCTACTCGTGGGCATGGCCTTCAGCAGGTGTTCCCAGAGCCCTGCCTGCCCTGGGGGAAGCCAGGGTCTCCAGAGAGGAGGACTTCCAGCTTGGTACCCAGTGTGAAGACTGGTTTTCACCCGGGCGGTTGTTCAGTAGGCACAGCAGGGACTGGCCGTTGCTTTCACTGGGGCTGCCAGGGAGCAGCTGCTCGGACCTCCTGGTCTCCTCCCACTTCCCACACCCTGTTCCCCATCACTGCCCCACTGTCTCTTGCCCTGTCATCTCTCAAGAGGGCCTTTGTGAAGTTCAGATGGCCGGGCTGCCTCCTTTGGCTGTTTGTAATCCCAGAATTCCAATCCCTGGTTTTCCATTGGGTTCGGGCGCAGAGCCCTCGCCAATGGCCTGGGGAGCCGATATGGGATGTGCTTCTGCTTGGAGGCCTCCAGAGCCTGGGGTGAGGCAGGTGTGGGGGGTCACAGAAACCCAGAAGCAGGACACCCCAGAGGGCAGGAAGGGACAGGAGGGACAGTCCATGAGAATCACCTTAATCGCTAATGGTGGGAGAATGAGAGATTTTACACCGCAATCTCAAGGGCCACAGAGCCTGAGGCAGCAGCCAGAGAGAGTAAGAGACAGGGAACATGGACGTGGTCACTGCATGTGTGATCCTAGGCTGGCACGGACCTCCCTGGGCCTCAGCTTCCCCATCTGTAAAATGGGGTAACAGTAGTTCCTGTCTCAGAGGGTTATCCTAAGAATTAAATGAGTTTACTGCAGGTAACATACAGTTCTTATGTTTCTTTAATGATATTTCTCAAGGTCATCCACATGCTAAAGACATCTATGGGGAGAGAGAGTTAATTACTGACCATGTGTGGTATGTGACACAGAATTCAGACTCACCTTTTGGCTTGGAGGTGCTGGGAGGGACGGCATGAAACTGGTGTGGTTAGAATGCTGCGCCGTGGGCGAGGTTGTGCGATCTGTGTGGGTGGGGTTCAGCAAGTCCTCCGCGATGGGCCTGCTGCCTTCCCACCGAAGGACGTCCCTGCCATAGGCCACACTCCCCACCATTGTCCCTCTTTTTTCATCAATAATCAATAATCTCTATCGATCCATCAACAAAGTCCTAAAAGCTACTTAATGTTCACTTCATTTTTACTAAGTGTCTTGGTATAACATACTCAGTAGAAAGTATTAAAGTTCATGATTATCTGGAAATTTCCCTTTTGCTGGTGAGGCTAGGGAGGAGCTGGGGAAATAGCTCCTAAATTACGTAGGCATTGCTTCACAGTTCTTTTGATAAAAAGTGTGGGTTCCGCTTATCTGACCAGCAAGGGAGGAGTAGTATGTCCCTTTCACAGATGGAGAAGTTAAGTCATTTGTCCACAATCACACACCAATAACCTGGCTGAGACCCCGAATGCTGGTCTCCAGGCCACCACTGCACCCACCACAGCTGCCAGCTCCCTCTCTCCAATTTGCCAGAACACAGCAAACCCATGAATGTGCCTACATGTGTAGCATCTTCCCTTCTCATAAATGTGGTGGAAGTAAATCCTCATTTAACCCCTCGTGGTCACTAAAGAAGATGTGACAGCATTTCATTCACTGGAAAACTTTGTCAGCACTTAGACGAAGACCTGGTCCTTGCTGATGGTCCTGAACCCAAGGAATCATGAACGACCCAGAGGCATGGGCTTGATCCTGAGGAGATCCTGTCCCTGGAAATGCCAATCATCCACCTTCTGCCTGGCCCCAGGGACTAGCGGCCAGGCTGTCATATGAGGAAACAGGAAGGCTGAGGAACATTGAGGACTGTTATCATTTTGTTGGAAGCACAGTCGATATTGATAGGGTTTGGTTCCAGAGCACTACAAAAAATGGAATGCTGCAGTAAAGCAAGTCAATTGTTATTTTGGTTTCCCAGTGCACATGAAAGTTATGAAACTGATGTTTAGTCTATTAAATGTGCAATAGCATTATGTCTTAATCAACAATGTGCATACCTTAATTCAACAATACTTTATTGCTAAAACATGCTAACCATCATCTAAGTATTCAGTCAATCATAATCTTTTTGCTGGTGGAGGGTCTTGTCTTGATGTTGATAGCTGCTGACTGATCAGGGCCATGGTTACTGAATATTGGGGTGGCTGTGGAAACTTCTTAAAATACGATGGCAATGAAGTTTGCCATTGAGAGTACTTACTTTCATGCACATTTTCTCGATAGCATGCGATGCTGTTTGATGGAATGTTCCCCATGGTAGAACTTTCAAAATTGGAGTCCGTCCTCTCAAACTCTGCCGCTGTTTTGTCAACTAAGTTTATGTGATATTCTAAATCCTGTGTTGCCATTTCAACAATCTTCACAGCATCGTCACCAGGAGTAGATTCCATCTCAAGAAACCACTGTCTTTGATCATTCGTAAGAAACAACTCTTCATCCATTCAAGTTTGATCATGAGATGCAGCAATTCAGTCACATCTTCGGGCTTCCCTTCTAGTTGTAGTTCTCTTGCTGTTTCCACCACATCTGCAATTACTTCCTCCACTGAAGTCTTGAGCCCCACAAAGTCATCCTTGAGTGTTGGAATCTATTTCTTCCAAACTCCTATTAATGCTGACATTTGACCTCTTCACATATATCATGAATGTTCTTAATGGCATCTAATATGGTGAATCTTTTTCAGAAGGTTTTCGATTTATTTTGCCCAAATCCGTCAAAGGAATCATTGTCTACGGCAGCTATAGCCTTACCAAATGTATTTCTTAAAATAAGACTCAAAAGTCAAAATGATGATCCATGAGCTATAGAATGGATGTTGTGTTAGGAGGCCTGAAAACAACACTAATTTTGTTGTACCCCTCCATCAGCACTCTTGTGTGACCAGGTGCATTACCAATGAGCAGGAATATTTTGAAAGGAATCTTTCTTTCTGAGCAGTAGGTCCCAACAGTGGACTTAAAATAGTCAGGGAACCCTGTTGTAAACAGATGTGCTGTCATCTAGATTTAGGCTTGTTATTCCATTGATAGAATACAGGCAGAGTGGATCAAGCAAAATTCTGAAGGGCTCTAGGAATTTTGGAATGCAGATGAACACTGGTATTGACTTCTCCTCTCTAGCTATCAAAGTCCTAGGTAGCATCTCCTTCCAAAATAAAGCTGTTTCATCTACACTGGAAATCTGTTGCTCAGCGGGGCCCCCTTCCTGAATGACCTTCGCTGGATCTTCTGGGTGACTTGCTGCCGCTTCTCCATCAGCACCTGCTGCTTCCCATCGTGCTTTGATATTATGGAAATGACTTCTTTCCTTAAGCCTCATGAACCAATCTCTGCTACCTTCCAACTTTTCTTCTGCAGCTTCCTCACCTCCCTCCATCTTCACAGAATTAAAGAGAGTTAGGGCCTTGCTCTAGGTTAGGCTTTGGTTGGAGGGAATGTTGTGGCTAGTTTGATCTTGTGTCCAGACCACTGAAACTTGATCCACATCGGCGACAAGGCTGTTTTGTTTTCTTATAATTCATGTGTTGGCTGAAGTGGCAATTTTAATTTCCTTCAAGAACTTTTCCTTTGCATCATAACTTGGCCAACTGGTGCATGAGGTCTACCTTCTCAGCTTTTGACATGTCTTTCTCACTAAGCTTAATTGTTTCTAGCTTTTGATTTAAAGTGAGATGTGAGGTTCTTTTCACTTAAACACTTGGAGGTCACTGGAGGGTTATTTGTCCTGATTTCACTATTGACATGTCTCAGGGACTAGGGAGGCCCAAGGAGAAGGAGGGAGACATGAAACAGCTGGAACACACACACTGAAGATTTGATTCACTCTTATATGGGTGTGGTTCATGGCATCCAAAAATAATTACAATAATAACATCAAAGATCACTGATCACAGATCACCATAACAAATGTAATAACAATGAAAATGCTTGCAACTTGTGAGAATTACCAAAATATGACTCAGAAATAAGAAGCAAGCAAGTGCTGCTGGGAAAATGGCACCAACAGACTTGCTCAGTGTGCGATTGCCAAAACCTTCAATTTGTAAAAAAGCATTTTCTGCACAGTACAATAAAGCAAAGCACAATAAACAAGGAAAAGACTGCAGCCTAAAGCAGTTTAGGACAACTGCGGAGTCTCATGTGTACTGATGCATTTCTGGGGTTGCTTGTTTTGAACTCATGTTCACACTTTGGTCCTTGGAACTGTAAACGCCTGACTGGCAGCTCCCACTACCCTTCCTGCTGACTCCAGATGCCTCCCCCAGGAAGCTGCTGCTCAGCCCTACCCAGCCCAAGCCCCAGTGTCTGCCCACAGACTCCCCTCTGGCCCTGCTTCTGGAGTCCAGTGCCAGCCAGGAAAAGATGGCTGGGCAGCAAAGCCTGGTCAATTGTCAAATCTGGGTGATGGGTGCAGAAAGGTCACTTGTACTCATCTCTTGAGTTTGCACATGCTTGAGTTTTGTAGTAATAAATTGTAAAGGAAAGAGACTGCTGGTGGATCTCTGGGACTACGGGGCACAGCACAAAGCTAGTAAACGTTAAAGCATGACTCAGCGAACATGGGCACCTCCGACCATTCCACACTCTGTAGATGGGGAACTCATAAGTAAGTGGCAAGATCACACTGAGCTGATATACAGTCAGTCCTTCCAGGCTTGCAATGGGCCAAGCCAAAACAGGTGATCATTGACACTGTACGTCCTTATCCTACCAAACTCCATGGAGAGGTGCCGCCACCACCCCCCGTCACAGGGAGAAAGCCGGGGAAGGACTGGCCCCAGGTGGGAGAGCCAAGAAGTGGCAGTGCAGGATCCACACCATCCTTGACCCCTGGTGCCTTGGTGAGAGCCTTCAGCTACCTCGGCTCCAGCGCCTCTGTGGTTGCTGGGGGCATCCTTCCCATCCCCCTCAACAAATCCCAGCCAGAGGTCTAGTCAGGTCCCTGAGGTCTGTAGGCAGCCCAGGTAGACGAGGCCGGGAAAGGGTGCTGCACAGGCCCTCAGGGTGCGTGCTATTTGGAGACATTTGAGCCACTTCTCTCCGCACCCTCACAGTGCAGAGTTCCTGGGCTGGGGCTGGGAATCTGTGTTTTACAAGCTCTCCAGGTGATTTTTACCAGCCTAAAGTTTGGGCACCATGCAGTAGCCGTTTAAATTGCCTCTCTGAATGGCCTGTGATGCCACCTTTCCCTGGCTTTCTGTCAAACATAAAAGAGCACATGCATGGGAAGAAGATGGAAGAGACACCCAAAATACGAATGGGGGTTACTGCTCGAGGGTGAACCGACAGCTGACAGCTGTCAACAACAGGTGTGATTGATTGTCTGTTTCTTCTAAAATATTGTTTAACACATAATAACTCAAAAAGAACCTGAATCTTTATAACCTATGTTGTAATGGATGAAGGAAAGAGCAGGAGGATGTGACAGCTGGGGGAAAGTCCCCCATTATAACTGGACACTTTCTGGGTTCAGAGGCCCCGGGGATGTGCCAGGGAAGGAACTCTAGTTTCATTTGTGTGCAATGATAAGAAACTGTTTCTTGGGCACAGAACCTGCCTTGAACACATTTGTGCATGTTTGAATTTTCTAACAATAAAGATTGAAAAATAAGAAGACTTCTGGCGGGTCCCCCTCTGAAGGAGTGGGTTTTGTAGAGACCACAGGGGTGCTTAGCTGCGTGAGAGCACAGTTATGTATCTTGCTCAGTGAGTTTTAAGAAACTACCAGACTTTTACCTGTCTGGTTTGAGGGCTGTTTTCGTGGAGGCAGGAAATAAGTGAAATGACATTTTGAGGCTTTTCCCCTCTTTAAGCCCTCACTGAGCCTGCACAGCTCCCCAGCCCTGGGACAGGAGGCCGACAGGCTTGCTCATGAACCAGTATTTCAGACCCGGCAGGGTCTGACATGGTGGGCACACCAGCCATCTGAAGCTCCTTCTAAGCTGTTGGACACGGCCAGACCGATGTCCACGCTGCAGTTGGGGCTGACTGATGGCCTGAGGACTCACAGGACACTGGCCCCTCTGCGGACAGAGGGCGAGGCTCAGCCACAGCTCCGTCCACTGACCTGGCACAGAGGGGACAAGCCTGCTTGCTGACCACACTAGCCAGAGCATCCCTTTAGGGATCTAATGGCAGCCATTGGCTTAGACAGGTGATACGGAGCTCTGCCAGCCTGGGGTAAAGCTCCCCCTGACTGCGGTCAGTGGGGTGGGCAGTGTCAGCCCAGACGCTCAGGCCCTGGAGGGAGTGCGGGCCCCCAGCTCCAGGAGGGCCTGCCCCTCACAGAGACTCTGCTCCCAGAGGGGAGTGACTTTCTGAGAGCTCTGCATTGGCAAGTCGTGACCTGTTGTCCAAACTTCCTTGGTTTGTCAGTTTTCCCTACTGGTAATGACATTCCAGTTACAAAGGCAGTTTTCTAGAACTTTCCGTCTCAGCTTGTTCTCTTCCTCTTCCATTCCTGTTCCCCTCCCCGACGTCTCACCCTGCACCCCGGGAAGCTCAGTGAAGGCAGAGCAGGCTGGTCCAGCCCCCTTTTTTCTCCCTGGACATCATCATCTGCTATACTCTCTGGATGAGCAATCAGAAGGGGAGCAGCTGATAAACTTAGCAGAGGTGACCCCATGGATGGCAAAGCTCAGGACTCAAAAGTCTTGAGTCTCCAGGTGCTGGACCAGGCCCTGCCAGCCACTAGGTGGCCAGCATCCCCTCTCCAGCTGGGCTGCCCACCCCCGTTCCAGCTGTTAGCCACTGCCAGTGTCACATGCGGGTGGCATGCTGTGTGGCACCAGCAGAGCCCTTTCCAGGAAGGAGTCCACACAGGCCACCTCCGTAATGAGGACCTGCAGCCCTGCTGCAAAGTGGTCGGCCTTCAGTTTATCATGGAAACAGTTTTCCACAGACATCCCCCTTCCCCCCACTTAACTTATAATTTAAAGTATATTTGAGGAAAAAGAGCTGCATGTTCTAAAACCCAAAGGTAGTAAAATACCCAGCAAGATAAAAATCTGGAGCAACAGTGGTTTACTCCGATGTGTTTTTACCTCACAGACTGCTAAATAAACAGTACACATAGCCCCAGAAGTGTTTTATGGCTCCTTCTGTGTGTATTTCCTAAAGATGTTTCTCTGCATATCTCAGCCTCCATAATTTAGCTAAAGCTGCAGAGGTAAAGAGCAGCTGGGCCATCTGTCCCCACACCAGCCTGGGAGTCACATGGCTGGGTTACCTGTCCTTCTGGTCAGTATAGCCCTTCAGAGCTGGCAAGGGGACCCCAGTGTCAGCAGGTGGCCATGTCACAAGCAGCTGGTGTCCCTAGGCAGTGGGACGCCACTCAGCATTGTTCCAGCAACTTAGACTGCGTTGTTCCCGTTTTACATCTGCTGCTGGTTTTCATGAAACATATTCCATCTACTCTTTCACATGGGCAATTGGCATTGCATGTTAGCGTTTTCTGAAGGAGTTAAATGATTCTGATCACATCTGAAGGAACCATTAGCAATGCCAAGCTATACCTGGAACACAAAGGTTGTTCCCTCCAACCTCTTGAGTAAAATGGTAAAACCTCAAAGTGTCCAAATACTCAGATTTTTACAATGCTTGAAATATGTTTGTGGAATTTGGTTTTCGAGTAGGTCCCCAAAGCATCGGACATGCCATCAGGAGATGGTCTGGTGCCCAGGTGTAAAGGCAATGTGAAGAGGTTGAGCCTGTCCCCCCAGTAGGTGTGTTTGCTGACTGGAGATGGCCTCTGATGAGGGCCAGCCTGACTCTGTGCCTTGTGTTTGGTGGGGAAGGGGAGCAGGGATTTTTAGATGAATCCTTTTTGGGGGGTGGGAGAGAAAGGGGTGCCTACTGCTTGCAGAATTCTCATCAGTCCTGTTAATGACATCCAAAATGTAAAGTTCCCAAAGGTCTTGTCAGTAGCCTACATTCAAAATTCTACTGGAAGTGGGGGTCTCCCCTTTAGAGAGAACTGAAGGTGAGAGGAGGCCCTCCCATCTCATTCCTTCCTCATGACAGCAAGCTCATTGCCACGGCTTAAAGCTATGGAAGCCAAACAGTGAAATAAAATTAGAAGCACTCTGTAGGGAAATTCATCACCTCCTCTCCACACACAGCTAGGGCCTAACAGCTCTCTTACATAAAGTACCAACATCTACATAGGAACTTCCCTTCCAGTCTAGTTCAGCGGTTCTCAAATTTATGTGTGCATAAGAATTGTTCTGCAGAATTGTTAACCAAAGCCATTTCTGTGTGCCTTAGGGGGAGATTGAAGGGAAGTTCTACAGTCATTTTGGTTAGGCATGGTTTTTACTTTATGCCATGGTAGAACCTAACCTGCATGTAGATGCCCCCATGGCATATTTGGGAAATCCATAAGTGTGGAGGGCCTGTCTCACTTATTCTCCTGGAACACACTCCCCCCCAAACCTGGGCTGACCATCTTGTGTTTTGGCTACTCCTGTCAACAAACACAGAGGAGAGAAAAAGGAAAGAAAAGAACAGCATGTCAGTAGGGCTCTCATGCCCTTAGATTTAGGGGGTGTTTCCTTTTTCTATATCTTACATAAATATTTCCAGGTCAAAAAATAATACATCATCCTACCACTTTAAAAAAAAAAAAAAAGGAAATCCCCACCATATGAAAAATGGCCTGGGCGCCACTCTGTCTGAGGCTGGCCCACGTTTATCTCTGACCGTCCACTGGCAGTTGGAAGCCTTACAGCTCGCTGATAACCAGAAATGAGTAAGCACCAGGGCCACTCACAATGTCGCTCTGAAGCACCCATAAAAAGCTCATAACTTCTGCACCGGCGTAGTTCTGTGGCCAGCGTGCTGATGAAGGAAGTTTACATTACACGTCTTCAGGTTACAAGTGGCTATTTAATTAGCATCCTCGCTACGTAACTTGGGCTGCTTGGCCGTTGGGCCAGTCCAGCTTGAGAGCATTCCTCACCAGGGACCAAGCTGTCAGTTCCCGGAAAATGGGACTCAGAGAACTGAAAATTCCTGGAAGCTGTTTTGTCAGAGCTGATGGCAGTCAGGGCATGAACCCCTGGGACAGGGAAGCCAGCACAGCGAGATTATCCACACGGATGCTGAGATCATTGCCATTCTAAAAAGTGATGGCTGGAGAAATTTTTTTTAATTAGTTACTAAATTAAAGGACTAGAATGAGATCTCTTGATAAGTCCTCCCTCCTCCCCTCACCCAAACTCAGGCTCCAGCACCTGTACCCCCAGGGTCTGCCCACCTGGCCTTCCCAACAGAGCACAGGGGACCTGCATTTTCTCATGAGACACCAGCAAGTGGTCAGGAAGGATGCTTCTTGGTGCTAAGCATGACAGGGCTCTTTTTTCCCTCTTGTTTCTTTTTGGCATAATTTACAGAGAAATGCAGAAATCTTAAGAGAGCTTTCACATCTGTATACGCACCTGTGCAGCCACCAGCACACAGAGCATTACGCGGGCCCTAGAGGCCCCCATGCTGCCACCCTGTGCCCAGCCAATCCCTCCCGCATGGCACCCCAGGAGGAAGCACTGCTCTGACTTCTGCCAACATAGATTTGTGTTGTCTGGTTGTGAACTTTGTGTAAATGGAATCACACTCATACTCTGTGTGTCTGGCCTTTTTCACTCAACCTTCCATGTGTGACATTCATCATCTCAGTGTATGTAGCTGTGATTGATTCTATTCCTGGAAGAAGGACTGTTTTCTTTAAAGGACAAAGGTTGGTCCTATATGGCTCTCATGCACCTGCTTCTCCTGTTCTCCCATCACCTCCTTTATTCAAATCAGTATATGAAGTTGTCCTCACCAAGCGATTCAGGAAAGATGGGGGTGTTGGTCACATGCATCCATGTTGCTAGAGAGAAAATAATTAGAAATGTGCCCCCCATCACGTGCACACACACACACACTGACTTGTACCTCCCCATCCCCCACCCCATCCTCAAAGGCTCTGGGGGGATTGTTCTTAAGTAAGGGCTTAGCCACAGCTCCAGGAACGTGAGACACTGCATTACGTTCCTGGAAGCCTTTTTGGAAACGCCTCCCTAAAGCAGTTCCACAATTGGAGAGGAACCAAGCTCGCCCTCGGGTTTGGAGGGGGCCCTGTATTTAGGTCTGAGATCACTAGAACACTATGCTCTGTTCTGGAGGGTGGTGAGCAGCAGAGAGGTGCCAGGGCTGGCTGACAGCCATGAAATGAGTTGGAAAGTGAACAGGAGGTAATGAAGCGCAAACAAAGAAAAAGGGGAAAGATGCTCTGTGTGGCCGATTGCAAAGAAAGGTCGGGAGAAGAACGGAAGAGTGGGCGGGGTTTCTCATTTTCAGGATCTTGGGGAAGGAAATGACTACCCATGACAGTTGGCTGGTAATGGGGAGAAACTTGATTTTTGTTCTAAATTACAAACACAGGTACTGTTTTGTGACAAGATACAAACATGTAGCAAACATGTAACTGTAAGTGTGACCAGCAGATGTCAGGCTGAGACAGTCTATTGTCAGGGAAGCAAAATCCCAGGCTGATGAGTTACACCACTGATTAGTTTCACCTCTAAGGTGAAACCTGCAGGGCGACTCAGAAAAGGTGTGGCCCACTAGTCCAATAAAGCGAATCTCTGTCTTTACTCCAACATCCTAAAGAGGAAAAGTCTCCTCAACTTTTCATTTTCCCTCTCTTAACCCCAGTTATATTTAAATAGATGTGGGAAATCAAGGAAGACTGCAAGGTTAGAAAAACAGTGTAGTTTGAGATGTGGTGCTTTTGAAACATTTTCCCAAAAAAAAGCTAAGAAAATTAAATTGCTGTAGACTATCTTTCCTCAAACTTGCTGACACACTGCCTTCACCGTAGCCTCAGAAAACATTTCTCAAGATTCTTCTGTGCATGGGAGGTACTGGAGAATATAAAGACTCCCTGAGGCAGGGTCTCTGCCTTCTAGCTGTGAATTTCTCTCTCATCTGTTAATTTCCTTGAGCACCTAGACCTACCAAATGCCCTACTGGGTCTCTCGCACCTAGGACTGCGCTTGGCACCTAGAAGGATTTCAGTAAATATAGAATCTTTCTGTTACTGTGCATATGTGAGAACAAGCTACCAAGTAGGGGATTCTGCCCCAAATGCAAGATGACATGGTTAACTGCTAACTTGTGAGGCTCAGACACCAAAGCACACTAACTTTTCTTCCTGTTTTCCCCAGGTTCCTCGTACAACTAAAACCAGTATCCCGCGAGTGTCGTACCACTTCCGGAGCTTGCCCGCCTGCCTGGCCCTGTGAGAAGCAGTGCCCATTCTCTTAATTTTCACAACTCAGTGGAGTAATTATTATAATTCTTCCATTTTACACAACAAAAAACTAAGCTTTAAAGAGGTTCCCTGTTTGGCCTGGCAATGCAGCCACTCATGCCTCTGAGGTCTCGCTCTGGCTTGCGAGCCCAATGGGTGGCTTGTGGAGGAAGGCCTCCAGGCTGCTCGCTGTCACTGTGGCTGGGAGAGCACAGCACCCTGAACTGATTGTGTCCCCCGCCCGCCCCCGGGCTCACCCTCAAGGACTCCCACAGCTGATTAAACCAAAACTCTGATAAAGCAAGATATTCAGAGCTTAGGTATGTCACCTAAGATCTCAGATCAAGGCTGAAATCTTTGGCAAGAAGGTCCTTTGAAATACGAACATTCGCTCGTACTTTCCTCCCCAAAGCTCACACGTGTGTGCCCTGCCATCTTCCCACTCCCAGCCTTTGCCCTCTTCCTTCACCTCTCCAGAGCTAATGTATTCAGCTAAGCCCTGGGTGCCCCTGGGTGCCCCTGGCAGCAACAGGGGCTCAGAGCACATCCTCTGCTTTCTAAGAATAATGAGGACCGTGAAACCAGACCCACAGGGCCAGGGCTTTGCTGGCAGCTCATTCCCTGCCCCTGCTGCTGTTGGGGTCTGTAGGGCCGGGAGGGCTGTCTTTCCCGTGCCCTGTGAAGCCCACCCAGTCCCTGAAATGAGCTTGCAGTTAAAAGACTAGCTCTCTGGAAGGCCATCGAGACCTCTAAGCCATCAATTTTACATTTCATGATCAGTCAGTGCAGCAAGGAAACATGGAGAGATAGGCTGTCTTTCTGGGCCGTGAACTGAATGAAGTCACGGTGTATTGGATCTAAGAGCAGGGACTCCCGGGCAGCATGTCTGGGCTGCCTCCACGGTTCTGCCACTTAAGGCTGGGTAGCTATGCATGAATCACTCCACCTTTCTGTGTGCCTCCCTCTCTTGTCTGTAAAATGGGAATAATGATGATAAGAGCACCTTCCTTTTTGAGTTGTGAAAAGGCCTAAAGAATGAGCGAATATTTGCCAAGAGCTTATCACAGTAGACAACATCCACTCATGAATTTTCAACCAACATCAAAACCTTATTTAAACAGCACAATTCCAACCTCTCATTTCTGCTTTGAGCTCATGAACCATGGCTCCCTGTGGAGCAACTGTTAATGGAAATACAACTTTCAGCTCACGGACTGGACACTGAGCTGGGCATGCGGCACTAACTCAGAGCTGGCCTTCTGACCTTTTCCAGCGAGGAAGGCTTCTGCCTGCTGTTCTCTCAGGACCATCTACTTCTCTGACCCTGCTCATCTCTGATCTCTGGGCTCACCAGCTATCAGAGGCATTGGCCTCTTTGGCCTCATTTCTGATGATCTTTGTGTTCTAGTCATTATTAATTCTTGGCTTCTGTTACAACTTCAGCTTAGTACAAGCCAATAAACGTGTGTTAAACACGTACTGGCCTGAAGCTCTAAGAGGAATGCAAAGATAGCCCCGCCCGTAGTCTCCAGGGAGATGTGCGCATGGCCCGTGGAGTTATCACAGACCAAGGAGGGATAATGGCAGAGACCCAAAGCGCTGCTGGGCAGTAGGGGAGGTGGCCTCACAGAGGAGGTGACCTTCAAACTAAGCTAAAAGGTGAAATTTCAAAGAGAAGGACAGGTTCCAAGCTTTGCGAGTACCAAGTGCTTACTTTTTAATCGATTTGTCTAACAGACATTTATTGAGTGCCAACCATGTACCATGTATTGGGTTTGAATTGCTGCTTGGCCACCTACCAGATAAATAATGTTGGATGGCTTACTTGACTTCTCCGTGCCCCAGTTTCCTCAAGTATAAAATGGGGGAGCATGATATCTCATAGACTCAAGTGCTTAAAAATTATTGTTATGTGTTGAAAAAATAGTTGCCTTCAGTACACTATCTGCCATCGAGAAGCTTATAAATATTGCAAGAGCTGCAGTCATGCAACAAATAAGCCCCTCCCTCCCAAATTCTTGTAAATGAACATGACTATGTGTTCCTGGCTTTCTCATAAATTACATTAGTGGCATCTCCCGAGGCTTTCAGAGACAGCCAGGTGGCCTGTGAAACTCTCCAGCACCTTTAGAGATTTGCATCCTTCCTTTCATTGGCTCCTTCATTCTCCAGGCATGGTGTACCCCAGGTCCAGGTCTGAGCACGATGCTGTCAAATTCACACTGTGTGTTTGTTGAGGGGAGGCAATTATAATCCAGTATGGCAAAAAGGAAGGCAAGAACATTTTACTAAAAGGTGACACAAGCCAGCTAACTGCTGGTGTGAAGCTCTGCCTTGGGGCTGTGTCCACGCTGTCAGGGTATTCTAGAATTAACTGTCAGGTCCGCCCCAGTCCCTCTATACTCACCTCTATCTGATCTCATAATTCCCACATCACTGCAATTATCAATAACTCTAAAATTTGCATCTCCAGTCCAGACCCATCTATTAAGCTCGAAAATCATGCAACCATCTCCTTAGGAATATTAGGGTTACCTCAGACTCCCCATGCCCTATATGAATTCGTGGCTTTGTCCTGCCACCTGGGGCTCCTGTTCCACTGTTCCTAGCACTCAGGCTGCCCAGGGGGAAAACCCAGTGATCTCCTTGCCTCCTGTGTCCCTAGCTTCCTGTGGCCCGTCATGACGCACTGAGCCCTCTCCGTCCTGCCTCCCCACCCACTCAGATCTCTGTCCTCTTCACCCTCCCCACCTGAAACATGCATTTCACCTCCTCCAACTTCTGTACAGGATCTTGGGTAATCATACCTTTTATCACATTTTCCTGTCATCCGATTTTCTTATATATTTATTTACTTTTTTGTCCTGTTGTACGTATTTCTGTGGAGGCTAAATAAACAGACAGCCCTTGTACATTCATTATGGCCCTTGACCTTCACAGGTATCCTGTGAGATGGTAGCACAGGTGGTGTTAGAACCACTTTGCAGATGAGGAGCCTGAGGCCAGCAGGTGGAGGGCCTAGCCTACCGGGGATTTGGTACCTGAGTAGGGTACCCAGGCTGCCTAGCCTGTCCCATCCTGGTGCTCCTGGGCACCCTGTCCCATCACTGCGTACCAGCCCTTTCTGGAGAAATGTTGCCCCTACCCTCAGTGTTATAATCTATTGGGTTCAAAGCAAGAGAAAATCAGCCCTTTTTCTCATGCAGCAGTTGGAGCCAGAGTGAGCAAGGCAAACTAAATAGAGTTAAAAAGGGCCCTGGGCTGGGAACGCCTGGCCCGACAGCCTCCTCGCCGCTCCAGCTCTTCCGCATTGTGAGGTCTGCATGAGCAATTACTCTCCCCGCCTTGAACCTTCTTTCCAGTCTAGTTTCCACACTCCTGCAGTCATTCCCCTTTGTAATAGAGAAGATAGTCAAAGCGAGTGGGGAGACACCCAGGCCGTTGGTTTAACAAGGCCAACCCTGGGCAGCACTTGGACTTACACAAACCCAGGCCCGAAGCACATCAGCCAGGGTCTCTCCTCCTGGGAGGGGATCCTCCCCACCCCTCTTGGGCCCCCGACTCAGGCCAGCTGACAAGGACCCCTCCCAGCAGTGGGGGCTCCTTGCCCAGCGTCCACGGAACCCCAGAGGTCTGTGGGTTTGCATGCTTATTTTCACTCGCCTTGAACTGCAAGTTAACATTTCCTTAAATCACGAGTGGACCAATGACGGTCTCAAACCCCAACAGCAATAGCGCTGGCTGTGAAATGTCACCAGTAGAATCAGTTATTTTCACATCGCATTATAATTGTTGCAGGCAGCAGCTCAAAATATCAGAGATGCACACTCAGCACTTCTCCAGAGCTCCGATCACGCTTACACCGTGGCTACAGCATGATATTCAATGTGCTAACAAAGAGGTATGTCTATTGCTATTTCATAGATTCCATAAACTAATTTTCATACATTTAGGTATATTTTTATAACTGTGTTTTAATATAATTAGCTCCCTGCCCAATCCCATGCATTTTATCTTATGAGCATAAATACATTATTCCAGAAGGGTCCGCAGACTTCACTCTGCCAACAGATCTGTGCGTGAGAAGTCGGGGCCTCTGCTTGGAGCCCCTGCTGCCAGGAAGCCCTTCTTCCGGCCTGACTTCACTCCATGCTGCCCCCATCTGTCTGCTCTTAAACTGCCATCATGGGGGGAATGAATGAACTTTTCAAATGGGGGCTTCTCACAACATGGTCACGAACCCCCTTTTTAACTCTTTGAGAGGTGTTTTTGGTGGCACTAGGGCTTAGTGTGTGGAAGCCTGATCCTGGGAAGACTGGGCCACCCATAGAGCCTCAGGGAGCCTCAGGGAGGATTGCTGGAAAAGTCTCTGGAACCAGTGACACTTCGATGGCTTTAAATACCTATCCCCCGGCCCTAAGTTCTGCCATCAGCCGACATGATGCTGCATTCCTGCAGGTTGTGGGAAGGAATTCCTCCCTAGCTGGTTTGCAGGGCTCAGGAGTTAGGATAGAACAGGCATGTTCCAGTGGGTGTGCATCCCCAGCCCTCCTCTCCCCATAAAAGCACACTCCCGACCATCTGAGACCCCCAGCCAGCAGGCAGAGAAAGACCCTGTGTTCAAAACCTTGTCCTCTGGGCACACCAGAAACAGAGCCATGCCAGCTGGGGCTGCCAGAAAGGAGTGCCCGGGCACATGGAGGAAAACCATTCGGCTGGAGGCATGTGTCTTAGTGGCTGGTGCCTGGGTGGCAGCTCACCCCTTGCTCATCCCAAGATGTTACCACCAGCAGGTCCTTGGGGACCAATGTCTCCACCCAGCTCTGCTTTCCCAGTAGGCTCAAGTCCCATTCACAAAAATGATTGAGGCGGGCAAAAGGATTCTCATCCCCCCAGCTATTATTTGCTAGTTTTAACACATGGTCACTGGTAGCTGTGCTCTTCCTCACTCTTTCCATGGTCTCACAAGTCCCCAGGGCGCCCCAACGAAGGGAAGTGGACCTCCACCCCTCGAGCGCATTTCATCAGACGGCAACTCGTACTGCACCGCAGGCTGCCCTGAGATTCAAGAGCTCTTGCATCTGAGCCAGATGTACCAGGCGGGAAAGAACTCCCGTGCAGCCGCTGGTGGGTCTTCGCAGTTTTGACCAGGTAGGAATTACCGCTTTCATCAACCACCATGCCTCTCTACTGTGGCTATTTCAAGAACTCATGGCAGCTCTACTCAGGAAGCCTCACCTTTGCTAATAGTGAAGTTTGTATTTGGAGACGGCTCCTGACTCAGTGATATTCCTGTCGAGCACCAGATGTATTATATTAGACAGCCCAGAGCCAGTGCTAAGGTGGCCGACAACCTTACCTGTCTCCAGCGTGCTCCCAGGGCAATGACGGCATGGCCTGGGCGACACACCCGGCAGGAGTGCAAGCCTCACCTGCCCGTCGGGGTTGGCTCCTCAGGACACGTGCTAACCTGTCACTCCTCATGCCTGAGTGAGCCTGCCTGCAGCCCAGGGGGGCTTCTCAGATGAAATAAGCCACCCGCGATAGTCCTCTGATGGCATTGTACACACACACCAAATGTTGTGTTTATCCCACAGGAGCCACACTGGACTCTAGGGCATCCTGTTCCTCAACACAGCATCCTATAGATGTTTAGTGAGCACCTACTGTGTGCCAGGCACTGTACTAAGCATCATTAATCTTCTAGGTGATTCTAGGTAGGAGAAAGCAATGAACTAGAGAAAGTTCTGCTTTCAGGGATCTTCTGTTCTAACAGGTGAAAAACAAATTAACAAGCAAACACAAAACAAGGTACTTCCAGCCACAGTAAATGCTATGAGCAAAATAACAGGGAGACATGGCCAGGATTGCCTGGTCGGGTGGGGGGTAGGGCTCAGAGCGGTGTGACACTCAATAAGAAGCCTCTCTGAGTAGATGACATTCAGGCCATGTCTGAATGACAAGAAAGGGCCCGTCCTGGGAAGCTCAGCGGAGCAGAATCTCAGGCCCGGGGTGGAAGGGCTGAGCAGCAGACAGCGACGCAGCCACAAGGCAGAAAGCAAGCAGATGAGCCCCAAACTGAGCTGGACCCACTATCGGAGATCCCTGATAATAGGTTTGCATTTTACTCTTACAAACCTTAAGAGGGGTTCAGCAGGGAACTGACCCCAGCTGATCAGTGCTTTTGAAAAATTTCCGCTGACTGCAACCCCGAGACGCTGAGCAAGGAGCCCTGGATGCAGCGCGCTGTCGAGTCAGGAGGTCTGGATGTGCTTGGCCTCAGCTCTCTGGTCATAAGACACGTCCGAGTCACTGGACATGTCCTCAGTCCACTGACTGCAGGTCTTCCCTTGTCAACTGCAGGGGTGCACTGGGTGGCCCGGGGAGCCTGAGGGAGCCTATGAAATGGACAGCCCCCCTGGAATGGCCTGATAAGTCCTGTGGACCCAGTCACCCTGCCTCTGTGACTCTCCCCTAAGGGGCCAGATGGCAAGCAGGACCCTGATGGTGATGCCTCCCTGGGCCCCAGGGTCCTTGGATGGAATGGCACTGCACAAAGCATTGTTCATCTTCCAGGTGATTCTAGGCAGCCAGGAACAGCAGGACGTGGGAGCAGTCTGTCCTCAGTGTTCATGTGCCCAGTGCATCCCGTCCCCCCTCTTACCTGCGCCCTCACCTGCGTTGCCTGTTGTCCTCACTGAACCCAGCCCGAGGTCAAAAGGCCTCTCACCTCCACAGGAGGTTGTGCTGTGCTACAGGAGGCCACAGGCTCCAGGGGTGGGGGTGTCGCCCTACATTCTCACCCGAATCGGCGCTGCCTGCAGTCCCGGCGTTTCTCTGCAGTGTTGCCTCGCCCATGCTGGGTCCCGGCTGTTCCAGATTCCCCACCGCTCAACGAGCAGACAGCCCTGCCACTGCCTCTTGGCAACGATTGTATCCATCTCACAGAGAAAATGGAGGCCACCAGCCTCCAACCCCTCAGCCTCCAGGCTTCAAATCCTCTCCTTCCCAGGATGAGGGACCCCCACCAATCCCCAATCCTGTTGCCTGGGCCACCTCTCCGGCCCCGTCCAGCCTCCACCCCCTCCTCTCTCTTCACTCAGTCCCCACCCCTCCCCCAGCACGGACCCACACCCCAGTCCATCTCATCTGGGCCTGAACCTCCTGGGACCCCTCACCCCGATCCGCATCATCTCTCCCGCCCTCAGCTACACCTCTGTCCACAAAAGAGCTGTCCACACTCACTGTCTCTGTCTACGTCCCTCCCATTCCTGCCACAAAACCCTCCCAACTTGATTTCTGCCGCCCTTTCCCACTGCCTCCCCCGGGATCCCCTGGCACAGGCCAGCCGCTTCCACCTGCTCCGACTGTCTTCCCCCACCTCTGGCCCCTGCATCCCAGCCTCCCTGCAGGCCCTTCCTGCCCACCTCACTCTCTGAACACCAGCCTTTCTTGTTACTTTGTCCTAGGCCAGTGAGTCTCTGCAGAGGACAATTTTACCCTCCTGGGGGCACCCGGCCATATCCAGAGAAATTGTCTTTGTCACAGCTAGCAGTGCTACTGGCGTCCAGTGGGTAGAGGCTGCTAAATGCCCTACAATGCTCCACATGGCCCCCAACACCGAACTTCCCAGCCCAATAGGTCAGCGGTGCTGGGGCTGAGGAGCCCCGTCCCAGGCCTTCTGGGCACACATTCTCCCGGGCAGGACACTGCCCATCCACCACCTTTACGGTGAAGGATCTCGCATCTCCCTCTGGCTTCAGACTGGGGACCTTCTGGACTTCTCCACTTGGAGTTTGATCTGCCCCGAACCAGTGTCCTACTCCTCCCCACAGCAGCACCCCCGAAGCCCCAGTCTGGTTCCCTTTCTCTTCCACGTCTCAGAGAATCCCATCAACTTCCATCCATCTGTCCCAGCAGAGCTCTCGGGGTCGCCCCCCACTGCTCCCTCTCTCCTCTCACAGAGCTGACTGCTGCCTGGCTTCGTCCAGCCAACACATGGAATACCCAGTCCAGCCATCCATTTGGTGTGAGCTGTCCAGCTCAGGCTTCCAGATCTCCTGCCTAACACCTCCAACTGCCTCCCAGCAGGGCTTTCCGCCCATGCTCCCCCCCTCCAACCTACTTCCCATCCTGAGACCGAAGCAACCTTCTCACACGCCACTTGGATTACATCACTTCCCCGCTAAGAGCTGTCAATGGCACCCCATTGTCCTCAGGATGTAAGCCGCCACTCCCTGGCCAGCTCTGAACCTAGACACCCTTCTTTCAGAAGCCCTCCCAGGAATCCTGAGCCCTGTGCAGGTGTGCATCCCTCCCATAAGTACATACATACAATCGGCAGAGAAAGCAGCCCGCAGCAATTGTCCACCTCCTGCCTTTTTCCAATAACCAGTGCCCTGTGAGGATGCGGCTCCCCCTGCCAGCTCACAGGGCCATCCACAGGGCCTAGCACAGAGCCTGACACTAAGTAGATGCCCAGTTAATATTTGATGTATGAATTAATGGGCACTTTTTGAAAAACCATCAGAAGCTGGGTTTTCCTGCACCATGACAAGAAACATGATTCAAAATCCCTGAAATATCTGTTTAAGCAACAAACCAACGAGGCTTTCTCTGCTAAGACCACTTAATACACATGCTCAATTCCAACTAAGAACTTTGTGATACTTCAAATCGAAGTGGCCTCTCCTAAGTTAGGAGAAGTGGGGAATTATTGGCTTGGTTGGCCTCCCAAATATCTCAGATATCTACCTGCACACAAGGCCTGGATGAAACCTCAGCAGAATGAAGGATGAGTGAGTTGGGGGCAATTCAGCCACCATTTGCAAAGCCCACTGGATAAACTGAGGAATCACTACCTTAGGGTTTTGTGTTCGTCTGCATATATTTGAATACAGAGCCTAGGGTACTGATTTTTTTTTTCAGCATTATGATCACTCAACAATATCTTTAAGTGCCTGTGTTTTCAGAAGAGCCAGGATGGTTTTACCTAAGAATGCCAACAGGCGTGTGGGTGGTACAGCCCAGGGGAGGGAGAAGCCGAGAGGCGGTGCTAGTTCAATCAGTAAATCCAGTCCTTAAGGGAGAAGACAGGAAAGGGCCGGGATGCCTTCTGCTTCACCTCAACATCAGGTTTCTTGGCTCTGATAGCCTCTGCCTGCAGGTCAGTGGCCAGGTGAGAAGGCACTAGCTTCACTCTGCTCAGGGCAACCTCAACAAACTCTCTGAAAGCGATAACCAGCAGCAAAAGCTCTCTGCCTACATCTAGAGTCATGTCTGCTTGTCTTTGGCGAGAATGGGCAAGGTGGGCTTTCTCCAGCAGAGCACGTGACCCCCCGTCACACAGAACTGCCCTTCACTTGCAGAAAAGCTCTGCAAGGCCAGAGCTGCCTAACAGCCCTCACCAGGGGCCCCTCAGCCACTGCTGCCACCACCGGGGGGTCCCAACACTCAGAGGCCAAACAACTCAAAGAGAGACTTAGATGCTCCAAAGCAGAACCTGCATGCGTGGGCAAAGCACCCAAGCACATTGTTTCCTTGGCAGATGGGGACTCTGCCAACCAGATTTTTGGGTAGCGGCAGGACAAGGGGAGGAAGGCGGGTGACCAAGAGCCACCCAAGAGCTTTCCAGCTAACACTGCCTTCAAGCTAATGGTTTTCAAAGTAAAATGTTGCCTGTTATCCTACTTCTTTCAAAATATACAACCAAGCTCTGGGCCAGTACTTGTGACATTACTCGCCTGGCATGGGAGCCTCCTTAGGAGCTGAAGGAGCAGGGCTGGCTTGAATGTTCTAAGCATGCTGGGGACCTCCATTCAAGAAGCTTCTTCATCACAGCGTTTCCCTGGGTGCCCTCATGCACCTCCACCCCCGACTAATACTCTCCCTGCAGGTCTGTCCGGTTGCCAACCTCAGGTCCCTGCGCAGTCCATTCCCTTCCCCTCCATGGACCAGTGGTGCTGTTTGACACCTGGCCACATCTGTGCCTCCAGTCACCCGGGACAGCACACATGGGAGGCAGCCAGTAGAAAGGAATGACATTAATCCTCAACAAAATATTAGCAAACCGAATTCAAAAATACATCAAAAAGATGGTCCATCATGAACCAGTGGGATTTATTCCAGGGACGCAAGGATGGTACAATATTCATAAATCAATCAATATCATATACCACATCAACAAAAGGAAGGACACCAGTCACCTTCCTGTATTTTGGTTACTTTCTCGAGCCCTCGGACGATGAAAAGGTAATTTGTGGATTGTCACGTAGTGAGGGTTCATTTCTGCGCAATGCTTGGAAGTGATAACGTATGTGCATGTCTGCATGCAGAGTCAACTCTGGAAGAACACTGTCAAAATGTGATTAATGATTCTTACTTTGAAGAAGAATTTCAGGATACTTTAAGTTTCTATTTTACTTCAATATTTAATTTTTTGATAATGAGCAGGTTTAGTTCTGAAATCAGAGAACAACTTTATTGTTCTTTAACTTTCAAGAACAAAAATGAAAAATAAGTCCAAACCCATCATTTTTATCTATGTTCAGACATGGTTTTAAAATGGCTCAGAATAAGTGACTAAAAATAAGATGATCTTAACCCAAAAAAGTGTAGACAAGGCCCTGTTTATTTCCTCAGATCTTCATTTATTTTATGCCCCAAAGAATATAGGAAAGTTAATAGAATCCTAACTTTTAAAGGTGCTAATCATTCATTAGCCTTGACTTGATGGCACTGAGCAAATGAATCAGAAGTTAAATTAATTCAATGTGGAAAATTACAAACTAGATCAGACTTCATGCCAGGAGTTTCAGTTAGTGTGAGATTCAATGCTGGACTCTCATTTTTCTCTTCTCTTTTCAAATAATATTGTATAAACAGTTACATTCTGCTTATTACACTATATCATTCAGTGACATATCATAAACAGTACCCCACATTATTAAAAAGTTCTTCTGGAGACAGACTTTACTAGGTGTGTAATAAATAATTGTGTCTTGGTTGATGTGGCCACTTGTCTATCACTGGCTTTTTAGATATTTCATTAGCTATTAGAAATAATCATTATTTGTTCATCAATTCATTCACTTACCAATTCAATGAATATTTTTTGCACACTTGCTATGCATGAGTCACTGGGCTAAGCCCTGGGGATACAGCAAGGGAAGCAGGCACAGTGTCCCCAGCTGATGGAGCTATGGTCTGGTTGCAGGATAAACATCAACCAGCCAAATGCCTGCACAGTTGCACACTGTGTTGATCACTTTGACAAAGAAGTAGTTTGATGACAGGTTATAACTGGGAACCTGACTGCTATGGGCTCAAATATGTCCCCCCTCAAATGTATATGTTGAAGCCCTAATCCTCAGTACCTCTGAATGGAATTGGAATTTGGAAATAGGGTCATCGCAGATGTAATCAGATGAGGTCTGGAGGGTGGGCCCTAATCCAATATGACTGGTGCTTATAAAAAGGGGAAGTTTGGACTCAGAGATACACACAGGGAGAGGGCCCTGTGAACATGAAGACGGGCATCTGCAAGCCCAGGGCAGAGAACAGCAGCAGGTTCTTCCTCAGCCTCAGAAGGAGCCAGCCCTGTGGGTACCTTGGTTTCAGAGCTCTGGCCTCCAGAACTTGAGACAATAAACTTCTGTTTTGTAAGCCTCCCAGCCTGGGGCACTTTGTGACAGGAGCCCTAGAGGGAGGCTTCTCTGAGGAAGTGCCATTGAGCTGAGGCCTGACAGGTGACGACTCATCAGAAGGGGAGAGGAGAGGAGAGTGTCGAGAAGAAGACAATAGGGCTAAGGTATCCAGGGCCATCTAGGCACATGAAGGTGGTTTATTCCCTGCTAAATGATCAAGGTGGTCCTTTTGTATTCAGGATTCAATAGAAGGTAACAGAAACCACCTCCCTTTTTTAAGCAGAAAGGAATCTAACACCGGAAATTGCCCACTTACAGATTGTAGGATGGGCTGGAAGAGAGATTTCTAGAACATCACCTCAGAACTCACCTGGCAGGGGAGCTGTTACCTCTAATGCAGTCAGGAGGCAGAGGTATCAGTCCTGCAAGTGCTGGCTCCAGGACACACCACAGAGGCAGCCATCCTGCATCCACCGGCCACAGTTTCATTCGGAGCTGTAAAGCCACCCAGAACCTGACCCACACCTGAAAACATGAATGCCCCATGACACACCTCCCTTCTCCTTGCCTCACTCTGCACTAGCTCGCCTTGTCCACAAGTACACCTGACTGATGCAGATCCTAAACTACATCTGGAATCCAGGTGGCCTGGGAGTCTGGGAAGTAGGGTCTCCAGCTTTCCAGCTGCTGCAGGAGAGAAAGGTACACTGGGAGGTGTGTGGGACAGACATTAATACACCAAAGTAGTGCATCTTCTTTAAAAGATCACTTTGATTGTTCTGTGGAAATTGGACTGGTGGAGGCCAAGTGGAAGACTACTTCAGTAGTCCAAGGGAGAGATGATGCATGGTCAGGGGAAAGGACAGAGGTGCAGTGGAGGCAAGACATTTAGGCTTACATTGCAAGGTAACATCAGAGCCCTTGCTCTGGACTACATGACCCTTGAGCTCCCACCTTCTCTGGTTCATTGCACTTCTGCCCTTGGTCTCTCTGCTCAAGCCACACCCAACCTCTCCCACTTTAGTCGAAGAGCACAAACTTATTCCCACCTCAGGGCCTTTGCATGAGCTGTTTCTCCTAACCGGGCTGCACTGCCTTGAGTCTTTTGCATGATTGAGTCCCTCTTATCAAATTCCAGATGAAATAGTAGATCATCAGAGAGGCCTCCTCTGACCACCCACTTTGAAGTAAACTCCAGCCAGTCTATACATCACATTGCCTGGTTTTCTACAGAGCATTGATAACTATGTGACACTGTCTTGTTTGCTTGCTCAATGAGCAGAGACCCCCTATGTCTATTCATCTCCATGTCTTCTGTACCTAGAAGGGTGCCTGGCACACCTGTGACATTCAGTAAACATTTCAAAGATGGCTGCAGTATGTGGGGGATGAGAGGGAAGGGTGCCAGGGAGGCCACTCAGGGGTGACGCTCAGGGATGACACTGGACTGGACAACTGTATGAATGATGTGACAGAGACTCAAGGCAAAATGGGGACAGTGTTTCAGGAGAAGAAGAATACAGAATTTAAGTTTTTTACATTTTAAGTTTGAAATGCCCATGTGGTAGACAGAATAATGCCCCTCCCCCCCACGACATCCACACTCTACCTTCCTAGAACCCATAACTGTGTGGTCTTCCATGGCAAAATAGCTTTTTCAGATGTGATTAAGTTAAAGATCTTGAGCTGGGACATTATCCTGGATTATTCAGGTGGGCCCAATGTCACTCAAGAAGGATGCAGCCAAGTCAGACACAGAGAAGACAATATGACCATAGAAGCAGAGGTCAGAGTGATGGGAGGAAGGGCCAGGAGCCAAGGAATGAAGGCGGCCTCTAGATGTCAGAGAGACAAGGAACTGGTTCTCCCCTGAAACCTCTGGAAAAAATGCAGCCCTGCCACCATCTTGATTTTGGATTTCTGACCTCCAGAACTGCGAGCGAATAAATTTGTATTGTTTAAAGCCACTAAGTTTGTGATATTTGTTTCAGCAACCATAGAAAACTAATACAGCCCACAAAATATTCTTTGTGAAGATGTCAAGTAGACAGTTAATGAATCTTTGTTGGCATCTCTGATTATTTTTAGGAGTAAAATAGTGAATCAAAGAGTAATAACTTTTAAAACCTCACATATACCACTAAATTGCTTTATAGATACATTGTAACAATTAGCTCTCCCATAACATATATACAAAGAATCCAGCTCACCACACACACACCAACATGTTTGCAAATTTGATCAAATGATGATATTGCTCTGCTTAGCATTTCCTGTAACTACTAGTGAGGCAAAACATTATTCATCTTTTTATTAGCTGAATGTAATTTCCTCCCTTGAAAATTATTTCATCTTTTATCAGTTGGGATGATTTCTCCCCAAGTAATAGACATCTACTGAAAAGTGGCTTCAACAAGAGAAGTCTGCAAATAAATTTCACATCACAAAGAGTCCAGAGGTAGGCCATTGGAGGCTGATTCAGAGCATCAATGACTTTGGCACCCTGGTCAAATTCCCTGATTCTCTTTGTGATATCCTCACGGTCACAGCCTGTGATGGCCCACCAAGCCTCAGACCCTGAACACAGCTCTTCATAGGCAGGAAAGAAAGAGGGAGAGATTTTGACCTGCACCACTCTCTCTTGTATTTTCCCCAAAGCCTCAGAAACCATGTCTTATTGTTCAGAGTGAGAACACACACCCAGGGCCTCACGCCCATATTATAGCTGCAAAGGATGCAGGAAACATGAGTTTTGGCATTTCTCTGCCTCTGTTCCAGTAGAGGGCTTTGGGAGGGAAAACATGTTCCCACACATCCTGGACACATTCTCCTGTTGCGGTCTCATTATTTTCTTATGCATTTGCACGAGCTTTCTAGAGTAAGGATATTAATGCTCCATCTTTCTTTGTGTGGCCATATTGTTCCATAGTTTGTTTGCCTTTTCATTTTGTTTATGGTAACTTTGGTCTTTTTTGTTTTTAAGGTACTAAATGAACTCAGTGATTCCTTACGGGACTAAATGAAGTCTGTGTGCCTCCCTTCTCCTCCTAGAAAGCAGCAAAAAGAACCCATTTCAACTGACAATGGTGCAGGGGCCTGTAGGGTGCCGAGCTGCATTCTACTCCACTCTACAGTGCATGGCCTTGGAGTTACTCCTCTTATCAAGGGCCAGACCTCAGCTAAGGCAGGAGAGCTATGCTCAGCTCTTGAGACACCACCTGGGGAGCAAAGTGGGGCTGGAAACAGCCTGGGCTCCATCCAAAAAGGACGTGAGAGTAGTGAGAAGATGGTGTGCTGTGCTCCAAAGCCCATCACTTTCCATGGCCTCCTCTGGACTTGCCATGAAGATCTGCTTCCATTTCCAATGGCTTTGGCCTTTACAGCTATGGCATGGAGCCTTCACAGTCAGGTTAATCAAGCCTCAGAAACACCTGAAGGTCCTCCATGTAGGTCTGGGCACCTCCACAAGCCTGGAAGCTCCTTGGGAATGAGAATCATATCATCTCTTTGGGACCCCTCAAGCCCCACATGTTTACAAGGCATTTATTTCTACTGTGCACCTTCTGTTCTAATAGTTAAATCTCATTATCAGCTCCCCTCCACCCTACAGACCTTCACACACATTTTTAATCTTTCAGGTCTGTTGCAGAGCTACCCCAACCTGTCAGAGCCTAGAGGTAGGTTCTCGATACCCCGCATCATGCCTAATCCCCAAGCCAGAGTGAGGAGCTCCCCACAGCCCTTCCAGAACTGGTCCAGCACAGGAACTGGCTCTGAGTATCCGCAGCTGCTCCCTTATCCTTAACCAGCACACAGACGTCTTCTCCTCATTGTCAATCCTTTGGGACTATCTGATCCTCGCATGTTTGTGTTTGCAGAATATTGGATGTCTTCCCAATCCATCTTGGATTTCAGTTGGAACTCTCCATTTCTTGCCATCATCTCACTCCTAAACAAGTTTTCCCAAGTCCTTTCACATGGGTGGTGGTAATTTTTTAAGGGACAGTGGACAAAGAGCATCTTCAAGTTCCCTAGCTGACACGTAAACGCTGCCTGTTATTTGCGGTTCTGTGGACCAGTGTGCAAAGACCCATAAAGACTTCAGTTAGGCTTTCCATTAAATTTTCATGAGAAACATTTAACAATAACTGGTGACAAAAGATAGACAAGTTTAACATTGTTCTTTAAAAGGACAAGCCTTGGCTACAGCTCCAGTCCCTTCTTTGATCTGCCCCCTGAGCTCTGAATCCAAAGGCCCACAGTCCAGGCTCTATTGACCGGATGCTCGGAGGCGGCTGCCTCAGCAGCCTCCGTCCTGAGCATTCACCGGCCGAAGACCCGAGTCCTTCCTTTCATTGCACGTCCTCACCAAACCAGCCACCCAGTCTGACCGCTGTGTCTCCCCCGTGGCTCCCCTCTCTGTCCCCCACGCTCCAATCCCACCAGCACTGCTTCTGTTAGTCTACCTTCTTCTCACCGGGATTCCTGCAGAGGGTCTCCATCTCCCTGCCCTGGCCATTCTCCCGGAGGCTGAGGGATTGAGGTGGAGCAAAGCCCGCCTCCCATCCTCAACAGACCCTCAGCACTTCCGGGGTGCGAGGCTGGCTTCCCAGCATGCCAGTGGCCTCTGCCCACCCTCCCAAGGTGACAGTGCCCCTGGACTCCAGCCCCACGAGCAGCCCCTGAAAGCCGCATGACTTGCTTCTGTTGGTCCCACTGACACCAACGACTCTCTCCACCTGAGTGTTAAATTAGGTTTTATTATTATTCAGGTTTGGTGAGACCAACAGATCAGATGACCACTATTGAAAAATGGCTTGTGATTCACAGTTTCCAAGAGGAGGGGGCATGCGATGTCACGGCCATGTGGGGCAACACTGGGACCACTCAGGATGCAGTGGGCAAGGGGAAAATGTGGGCTAGACCCTTGATGGTGGTTATCACGGGAAGGAATAGGGGAGGCAGGCAGGCTTAGGACCGGCTTGAATAATTGGTTCGAAGAATTTCACCGGGCTCTGGGCACAGGGCCTGGGTAGTTGTCTGGTACCTGGCCCTGGGGTGGTTAGGGCAGGTGGGGAGCAGCCCAGGGTGTGAGAGCTGATAAAGGAGGTGGTGGGCGTGGGGGCCCTGGCTCAGTCGGCTTCGTAGGCAAGGCGAGCTCCCGGGCCAGTCTTTTGCTTCCGCTCGGAACCAGCTAAGTCTGGGAGGGGTGGCCCCTCTCTGGTCAGCGAGACGCTAGGTGTCAAAACATCAAGTACGGAAACTAGAATGTGGTTAGTAGAGCCTAGAATGCCCTTCCCTCATCCCTGGCATGACTGACTGGCAGCATGCCATGGCCTAAGGCTCTGGAGGGTGGCGTGGGTCTCAGGTCAGCCAGGAAGCCCCTCTGAGCCTTGCTCCCCAGCTGTGGAGGGATTATGGCCACAAGATGTGGGCGATGTGACCAGTGGACACACAACTGGCACTGAGCAGATAGTACTTTCTGCCTTCCAGCTTTGTCCCTCCAAGAAGTAGCTCAGGGGTTCCTTCTCTAGGTCACCCTCTGACCCCTCAGTCTGTTATTTGTTTTCCTCCACCATGTTAGATTATCAGTTACACTAGATCGGATATGTCTGTCTGTCTTCTCTGCTGCTTTGAGTTCGAATGTGAATCCCAAGGGCCACCCCAGCCCCTGGCTCCTGGCCACAGGGCTTGCTTGGCAAACATCCGCAAAGTCAATGAGCTCGTCATGGCTTTGCCATTTCCACTGCCTCCCAAAGGAGTGTTTCAGGCAGGCCCCTCTGGGGACAGACGCTCAGGCTTCCTCTCCCTGAGTCCTCTGTACTTCCCTCTGCTTGAAGTCAGACCAGCCATTAGCACATCTACACAACAGGCCAGGCAGGCACCAGCTGGAGGGGTGCACCTCAGCTCAGGAGCTGTTTTCCCCAGCATACCCCAACATGTGTGCACGCCAGATACGGCTGCAGTGCTCACACTAATGAGAAAAAGGCGCCCGTGCCTCAGCCTGCTGGGCAATAAGCAATACAATCTCCTCACCTCTGCCTTGCCAGTAGATCCCCTCGGCTCCAGCCTGGATATTGGCTCCCACATCCACCCCCAGGGGTCCTCCTCCCAGCAACATGCTTATCCCAGATTAAAGCCAGGCTGCTGTTCCTAAAAAAAAAAAATCAGTGCATAAAAACGGGTGGCATTGCATCTAGCAAGAGAGATATGCCACATTTTTCATCACTTCTTAATAAGAAAGTGCCATTAAACATGCTTACACACCGCTGCTGAAGTGACAGCCAGGGCCGGAGCTGCAGGGGGTTGGGGGGTGGGGGCGCTCTCGGACTGGCTCCCGCTCAGAAGGCAGGAGAGAAGTTTCAGCTCCACAGGCTCATATTTGTGGGGCCTTCTCTTTGCCCAAGCATTTCCCCCTCAGCTGTCAGTTGCCTTGTGACATTTATTCCTGGGAAAAAGAGAAGAGAGAGGAGGGTGAGGTGGGGGCCCAGCAGCTGCTTGTGACATGTGTGCCCTCTGGAGGGCACTGAGGGTGGGAGGGAAGGGAGAGACAGCTGCTGGGCCAGCAGGCCTCCTAATTCCCACCCCAGCTCCCCGCCCATCACTGCCTCGGATGCCCGGAGCCCCTGCGGAGTATGATACGGCAGCAAGGGGCAGGTCGGCAAAGCGCTGTTCATTCAGTATTTTGGAGACACTTATTCAGCTGCGAGTATGTGCCAGACAGTGGATATGATACATGTGGAGGGTGCAAAGAATAAAAATAGATTTTCCTTAAGGTGCTTGGTTTCTAGCTGACGAGTAAAATAAATAAAAATGGAAAGGAAATAAAATATGACACAGGAACCTCTGTAGGAAATGTTCCTCATTCTACCTGGAGGGAGTCAGGCAGACTTTCTGGTGGAGGTGATACCTTCTGAGTCTTAAGGAAGGCAAGTTAGCATGTGAAAAAGTGGGAGGGAGGGAAAGTGGCCTGACTGCCCAGAGGAACAAACATGAGAGAAGAGGCACCACGTGATCAGAAAACCATAGAAGCTGAGTATTCACCAACCTCAGCCTGGAGGTCCAAATGAGGTCACATCAATTATATTAGGATATTCTCAGATGCAAGTAAATAGCACCCAGCTAAAAACCACTCAAGCCAGGGCTTTCCAAACATCAGTGGGCATACAAATCACCCAGGGGTCTTGTTAAAATGAAGACACTGGTAGAAGATCTGGGGTAGCCTGAGATTCTGTATGAGCCCATCAGAAATACAGAATGTAACGGATAATATCATTGGTCGGGCATTTTGCTAATCTAACCAATGTGAGCTGTGGACTGCACTTCTGGCGGCAAGGATTAAACCTCCAAGAGAAATCTTATCTCACATCATAAGATGCCTGGCCCAGGTCGTCACCCAGTGAGTTTGGTGGCGCAGCAATGTCACTAGGAGCTCAGGCAATTCTTTCTCTTCTGCTGTCCTCAGCACAGTTCTCCTTCTCATCTTATGCTCTTATCATCAAAACATGGCTGCTACAGCTCCAGACATCCCAAGAACAAAGGATACTTCTCATGGGGATCTTTCTTTTCATCAGGGAGAAAAATCTCTTCCAGAAAAAAAATACACACACACACACACACACACATCTATTTATTTGTTTAGAGAGAAAGTCTTATTAAAAGGCACTGATTCATGCAATCATGGAAGCTGAGAAGTACAAAGATGTGCAAGATGAGTCAGTGAGCTGGAGAGCTGATGGTGTAGCTCCAGTCCAAGGTCAAGGCCTGGGACCAGGAGAATCCATGGTGTCAGTACCAGCCAAAGGCCAGCAGGTTTTAACCCAGAAAGAGCAAATGTTTCCATTTGGGTATGAAGGCAGGAAGGAGCTAATGTTCCAGTTCAAAACCTGTCAGTCAGCCTTTTTAATTCTGTTCACACCTTCAACTGATTGGATGAGGCCCACCCACATTAGGGAAAGCAATCTGCTTTACTCAGTCTACTGATTTAAATGTTAATCTCAGCCAAAGGGGAACCCTCCTACACTGCTGGTGGGGATGTAAACCAGTTCAACCATAGTGGAAAGCAGTATGGAGCTTCCTCAAAAAATTAAAAATAGAAATACCATTTGACCCAGGAATTCCACACCTAGGAATTTACCCTAAGAATGCAGGGGCCCAATTTCAAAAAGACAGATGCACCCCTATGTTTACTGCAGCACTATTTACAATAGCCAAGAAATGGAAGCAACCTAAGTGTCCATCAGTAGATGAATGGATAAAGAAGGTGTGGTACATATACACAATGGAATACTATTCAGCCATAAGAAGAAAACAAATCCTACCATTTGCAACAACATGGATGGAGCTAGAGGGTATTATGCTCAGTGAAATAAGCCAGGCAGAGAAAGACAAGTACCAAATGATTTCACTCATGTGTGGAGTATAAGAACAAAGAAAAACTGAAGGAACAAAACAGCAGCAGACTCACAGAACCCAAGAATGGACTAACAGTTACCAAAGGGAAAGGGACTGGGGAGGGTGGGTTGGAAGGGAGGGAGAAGGGGAATAAGGGGCATTATGATCAGCACACATAATGTAGGGGGGGGCGCATGGGAAGGCAGTATAGCACAAAGACAAGTAGTGACTCTCTAGCATCTTACTACACTGATAGACAGTGACTGTAATGGGGTATGTGGTGGGGACTTGATAATGGGGGGAATCTAGTAACCACAATGTTCCCCATGTGATTTTATATTAATGATACCAAAAAAAATGTTCATCTCAGCCAAAATACCCTCACAGAAACACCCAGAATAATGTTTAACCAAATGCCTGGGCACCCCATGGCCCACTCAAGTTGATACATAATATTAACTATCATACACACTAGTAGTCCCCATCTATGTTTCATTGGCCCGAAGTGAGTCATGTGCCCACCCATGAACCAATCACTCACAAAGGAAAATGGGGTGCCATCATGCCCAAACCATCATGACTAATTCCCTGGGGCTGGACCCAACTTCTGTGTGCATACTGCCACCAGCATTGGACTGAACAAAACCAGAGTTCTTTAGCAAAAAGACAGAGTAAGAGTGACTACAAGGTAGGTGAGCAATAGTGCCATAAAATTAAAATCAAAATAACTATGGTTCTTAGCTCCCAACTCTGCCACTAGTCCCCCTCCACGCTCCCATTTGTTTCTGGCAGTCCCAGAAGGAAGTGGGCAATTCATTCCGGCAGTGTTTACTGAATATCTATTATACAGAAGGCACGGTTCTAGGCTCTGGCAGTGAGAGACAAGACCAACATGGACCCTCCTCCATGAAGTGAGCAGTCTAGAGGAGAAGACAGGCATTAACCAAGAAAGCAGGGCTCCTGACAAGAGGGTGAACCAGTGCAGGCTGCTGGCCCCTTCACCAAGCAGGCCCTGCAGATGTCAGAGATCTATAAGGAAAAATATGGACTTGATAAACTAAAGACAACGACACCCCCTAGGGAAGAGAGAGGAGGATGTTGACTCGGTATGGAGTGGCCTGGGGAGGTGAGGGCATCGTACCACCACTGGGGACGAGGCCAATTTGTGCTTCTTTCTCCTCCATAGGACCCGGGTGGCTGTCCCTGCCTGTGGCCCCTCTCATGGGAAAACTAAACCTGTGGCAATAGCAGGGGCCAATGTGGTGATAGCATGATAAATGACAACCAGGGACAACTGATGAGTCTTTGGGCTTTCCCTCCCCCCCCCACCCCTTACCCCCACTTCATCTCAAAGACTGAGTAACTATAACAAGGAAGATAATTGCTCAGAAGGCCAGGGAAGATCCCTCTGACACAACGTCGTCTTGTGAGTAGCACTAAATGGACACCTTAAGAACTGAGCACGATACCATGAGGTCTCTGTTCTAAGGCACACGTTACCATTGTAAGCCAGGAGCACAACAGCAGGGAGCAGTTAATAAAACAACAGCAATCCTCATATTATCTAAAGTGTTTGGTTTTCAACAAAAAATTACATGCTAAGAAACAGGCAAGTGCAGCCTATATACTCAAGGGGAAAAAAATGCAGTCAGCAGACACTTACTCTGAGAGGAACCAGATGTTGGACTTAGTAAGCAAATAGTTAAAAGTGACTCTTATGAATATGTTCAAAGAAGTAAAGAGACCTATGTCAAATAATTAGCAAGAAATATTATGTCAATGACTGCTATGGACTGAATGTTTGTATCCTCCCCTCAAAATTCATATGCTGAAACTCTAATCCCAAACTGGAGGCAGTTACTGTAAGTAAATGAGGTTTTACGGGTGGGGCCCTAATTTGCTAGGCTGATGCCTTTATAAGAAGACGAAGAGAGACTTGTTCTCTCTCTACACCATGGAGGACACAGCAAGAAAGCGGCCAATTGTAAGCCAGAAAGAGAGTCCTCACCAAAAGTCCGACTTGCCAGATCTTGATCTGGAACATCTGGTCTTCCAAACTGTGGGAAATTGAACTTCTGGCATTTAAACCATTCAGTCCATGGTACTCTGTTGCGGCAGCTCAAACAGACTAATACAATGATTTAACAAAATCTCAGCAGAGAAGCAGAAACTATTACAAAGATTCAAGTGGAAATTTTATGGCTAAAAAATACAATAACTGAAATGTGAAATTCACTAGATAGCTCAGTGGAAGATTAGAAGTGGCAGAAGAATCAGTGAAATTGAAGATAGGTTGATAGAAATTATCCAATCTGAAGAAGAGAAAAAAAAAGATTGAAGAAAATAATAAACAGAGGCTCAGAGACCAGTGAAATACCAAGAATAGATCTTGGCATCTCAGAAAGTGTACCAACACGGGTGTCTCAGGAAAAGAGGAGGGGAAGAGAAAGAACAAAGAAACAATTTGCAAAAGTAATGGGAAAAAATTTGGAAATATGATCAAGAATCCAGCAGGAAGATATAACAAGTAAAAACGTATTTGCACCTAACAACAGAGCCCAAAAATACCTGAAGTGAAAACTGACAGGAATGAAAGGAGATCAGACAATTCAACAGTTACAGTCAGGGACTTAATACTGCTTTCTCAGGAACTGATAGAACGAAACAGAAAATCAATAAGGATATAAAAGACCTGAACTATGTTCCTCCATACAACAGCAGAATTACACATTCTGTTTAACTGCACATTAGATAATCTCCAGGAAAGACCATATGTTAAACAATAAAACAAGTCATAAAATTTAAAAGAAATTAAAATACTACATATGCTTTCTAGCCACCAAGGAATTAATTAGAAGTCAAAAACAGAAAGAAAATTGTGAAACCACCAACTACTTGGGAGTTAAAAAATACACTTCTAAATAATCTCTGGGTCAAAGAATAGGAATTCAAAAATATCTTGAACTGGATAAAAATCAACACATAAAATACAATTTATGGAAGTCAGAGAAAGTCATGCCTAGAGGGGAAAAAAAAGTATAGCTTTACATACTTATATTAGAAAACATATATCTGAAATCATTCATCTAAGTTTCTACCCAAAGAAACTAGTTAAATAAAATAAAATCAAGCCCAAAGTAAATAGAGGGAAATAAAAAAATAGGAGAAGATGAATCGATAGAAAAAGGAAGCACAATAGAGAATATCCAGCAACAAAGTTGGTTCTTTGAAAAGGTCAAGATTGGTAAACCTTTTGTAGACTAACCAAGAAAAAAGGAGAGAAGACATATGTCATGAATGCAAGAAGCACTAATGTTACAGTAGGTAGACAGTCAGACATGAGTAGGGAGACGAAAGGGGCACTTCAGCCCTTGTTTACGTTTGGCTGTTGCTTACATTCGTCTAGGTGCTTACATTCTAAATATTCCATGTAAACTGTTCTGAAGGGATGTGGAGAGTAAGAATGTAGATAACAGACTAAAATTGGCTGGTTCGAGTATGGAGGAGAAGTTGACCCTCACTTCACCTCAAAGTACATTATATGCTCATTAGCATACTAAAAATCACACCCATTGGTGCCACGATAATCCCAAGGCAGACCATCTAGGGAGAAAAGGAGCATCACCCCGTTTCCCAGGAATCCCCTCCCTATTCTGAGAAACCCCACCGACCCTGAGGAATATTCCACCCCCTGCTTAAACTCCAGCCGCGAGACCCCCCAGTGCAAACCCCGCCATGCTGCTCACCTCTCCAGCACGGCTGCACTCCTTCCTGGTGTGGGGCACCTTTGCCTTATTAAACTACCCTTAGCTCGTACCTGCTCTACTTGCTCGTGAGTTCTTTCTCAGTTGGGGTCAAGGACCTTTCCCCGGCGTGAGGTCTCACCTAGCATGCAAGGAGATCTCCCTGCACAGATTGCCCGACAACAGGGCTACACGATTACCACAGAAACCATATGAAAAACTTTATGCCAACTCCAGTGTGCATTGTTTTCCCCACACTACCAAGCAATTCTCCAACACTAACTAAATATTCTGCAAATTTAACTCAATTCTGACACCATCTACCTGGAGACAGCATCAGATCCCATGGGTTAAGGGCTCAGTCTCACAAGACTGCTCTGCCCACCACAACTTCAATCACCAATTGCCAAGTCCAGGTTGTCACCTCTGCTTCAGACTGACTGGCGACCCCGCCTTGGGAAGGGAGATTTGATAGAGAGTTGTCAGGGCTGTGGCACTGTCCCCTGCCACCATGGAGGAGGGGAAGTGGTGTTCTCACTACCACTTCTCAGTGAGGGGACCCCAACTCAAGAACAGAGTGGGGAGCAAAGCCAAAGGTGAGGCTGCACCCTGAGAACTGCGAGGGAGCTTTGACAACACAGCTGAGGGGCAAGTATTCCCTCTGCTCCTGCCCAGTCCCGACAGCTAAACGCCGGGGTGAGCATGTGAGACCCCGAGGACCACAAGCTCCCGGAGAGCTGCTTTGCTGGGGAGCCCCGTTCCAGCCTCTCAGCCATCCTCCGGGGTAACCGAGGAGGGGTGTCAGCCCACCAGGATTCCATTCCCTTCCCCAGCTCTCCTTCCAGCCTTCCTTTTGCACAGCTGCTCCCTGGTTCTTAAAACTGGGTCCCTACCGGAGAAATAAGGCTGGTATTACCCGAGGAAGCCACTGTGTGGTGAGTTACGAACTGCCCCTTCCGTGTGAGGGGGGGTAGCTTCCACGGGGGCATTTCTCTCACGTTAAAGTATTTGTCCTGATCGGACAGACCAAGGAGAGCAGATGGGCGGCTCCAAACGGCTGACTGACTGAGCCCTGGAAGCAACGTGGTATCATGAACAGAGCCTGTCTCGCCGATGGGTTTCAGCCCCGGGCAAGTTCACCATGGATTCAATGGGACCAAAGACAGTAGAACATTCTTGGGGTGAAAGGGTTATACTCAACTTTATTTCCACAGTGGCAGGGCCATCACTAAAATCCCATTCACTCAGAGCGAGTCTGCACGCAGCAAGACGGTGTCTGCCTCTGGGCCCCTCTGCCTGCCCAGCCGTCCTCTGGGCGTCTGTCCTCGGCGTTGCCACCACTCCAGGCTCTGCTCTCCTGCAGCCATGCAGCCGTCCCACCGAGTCGCCCAGAGCACTGGGTGGAGCTCTTTATATATAATCAATAACAATGTGTTGCCCACACGTGTGCAGTGAGCTAGCCGACCAGGGCCAGGTGGGAATCCTGGCCATGGGAACTTTCATTTTATCCACAGAGCCAAACACTGGACGTCAGGAGCCCCAGACGAGCTACTGGTCTTATACGGATGCGGTGTTTGGTCACCTCCTCCTCACACCCAGGACTTGGATCTTGATGTTTCTCTGACTTGTCACTCATGCCTCCCACCGCTCCCCCAGATCCTCCCAGGACACCCCCTTTACCTCACATCTCTGACCCAGCTGCACTTCCTGAGGGTTGGCCCCAGATGGCAGCCGGCTCCAGGGGTGCTTTTCAGATGTCCCAGGGGTGCAGGCCCTGGCACTGTGTCTAACTCTGCTGCTTCCAGGGCTCTTACATTAACACCTGTAGGTTGATGTTTTCTCAACATTTAAAAAAGAAGGCACATTTGTGTATGTTTGGAAAAATGATATGATATGATATGATATGATATGATATGATATATAAATGTGAGGCTCCTCATAACATTAATATCAGCTCAGATTCCCCTGGCACCCCCCACCCCCCCTGCCTTGTGAGTCACTCAGGGTCACGTGGCAAGATTACTAAGCCTAATTAAGTAGTGCAGCTGACAAACAACTTCCAAATGCAGGCCTTTGTGTTTGAATGTGATGTATGCGTTCCTAAAAATCACTGTGCAGAATCTTGGAGTAGACAGCACTGGGCCGATGGGAGTACCCAGGAATGAGAAACAGCTCTAAATGTCATCAGTGACGCACTCAAAAAAGGATAGGACCCTAATAAAAACAGCAAAGTTTTAACATATTAAATGACACATAAATACAAAAAATTACAATGAATATGGTGGCACTTAACCTTGAAAATACCTGAAGCTGTTGTGGAGGGGCTGGGAAGGGTGGCAGCTTCTGTGTTGTGAATCATGGCAGGAACATTGTCTGAAATCGCAAAGAAAGTTGTAACCCCATGTGGATGGGGGGGCTTCATCTCCTGGGTTTTCCTTGGCACCCAAATATCAAAGGTGAGCAATCTTTCCTAGCCTTAAATTCTGAGACACGATTTTCTGCCTTTGAGATGTAAGTCCTTCGAGGCCTGTGTTCATGAGAAGTACCTGTTTCATCAAAATAAAAAATCTAATCCAATATCATACAGTTCTCTTACAATTAACTTCTGTATCACAGCTGGAAATTTGTTGATTACTTCCTCATTTTTCTCATCTGCCCTCAATCTTTGGAAATTGTAGCAATGCTTGAAACCACTCGACCAGCCATTATTGGCACTAAAAGGAGTCACTTCTGGAGGAGTTAGCAATTTCCATTAAGGACTTCATATATAAATAATTTCCTCATCACACATACTCATTGGGGTTTTTATCCTGGAAGCTTAGATGTGTTTGGGATGAATTTTTTTTTAATATAGAAAAGCTCACACATGCAAAGCACCTTTTGGGGTAACATACGTGGTAAACTGAGATAGCTGGTAGCTGTGTGGGGTACATGAGCGCACGTGTGTGCGTGTGTGGTTTGTGTATTCCTACCCAGCTCAGTTCAGGTGGGTGCAGTCTGATGTTAACAGGCAAGCAACAAATTCCATGTTATGCTCAAATTATTCTCTAATATATCAACTGCTTTGGAACAAACTCACAGGCTGTTTCAGCCCCAGGCAAGTTCACTAGGGATTCAATGTAACCAAAGAAATGACAGTGGAATGTTCTTGGGGTGAAAGGGTTACACCCAACTTCCTTTCCACGGTGGCAGCTCAATCACTAAAATCCCATTCACTCGGAGCGAGTCTGCACGCAGCAGGCCAGTCTCTGCCTCTGGGCCTCTCTGTCCGCCCAGCCATCCTCTGGGCCTCTCTGCCAGCACTGCCATTCTCTGGGCCTCTGTCTTCGGTGCTGCCACCACTCCAGGCTCTGCTCTGCTCTCCTGCAGCCTTGCAGCCCTGCCACTGTGTCTCCCAGAGCACTGGGCAGAGCTCTCTATATAGAGTCAATAACGATGCATTGCCCACCCATGTGCAGTGAGCCAGCCAACCTGGGCCAGGTGGGAATCCTGACCACAGGGACCTTCACTTTATCCACACAGGCGTTAGAGCAGAACTGACAGTAAGTGAAACTGCTGTTCCCAGAGGTGTCTTTCTCCGGAACACCACTCCCTTTCTCTGCAATATAATATTTACTGATTCTGATGTACCTTATTTCATAAACAGTTACAACACTCCTGAACACAGGTTTCATCAACTAGAATAAAAGGAGATTTTTAAAACCTCTAAAATAGAAAAGAAGAGCAGGAGAAGGAGGAAGAAGGGAAACGACAAGAGATGAGCTGCCTCTCTTTCTGGGCAATGGTACATGCTTGAGGCGTGTGTGTGTGTGTGTGTGCGTGCGCGCACATGCGTGCATATGCACATGCGTGCACTTACAGATCTATCATAACATACCTAAGTGTCATTCCAGGGAGTTCAGCAGAACTTGAAAAATGCTCCTTTCTATCAAGTAGAACACACATAAAAGCCCGTGGGGTCTGGGTCACACTCCTTTATATCAGGTGAAGAATTCGGAAGTCATGCTGTTTTAGCCTAAAGTCACCACCTCAATAATGCTAGGACGTCCAGACAACATCTCAGTGGCTCCAGATAAAAACCACCCACCGGGAGAGAACACAGCGTTCAGGAAGTGCTGGCTCATTTGTGCGGAGGGCACACGTGGGCGCACACATGCTCCACCCACACACCTGGCACCCAAGGCTGACGGGCGCACAGATGTGGCCGTGCTTACTGACTCTTCTGCAGGCTGCCTTCTAGCTCAGAGCACGGGACCAGCTGCCGTCAGAGTGGATGGCACCAGGCTGCCTCTCATTTCCCTTTGGGTGCCTTCCCCCTGCTGACTCAGTTTCCAGTCAGTAAACTGCTTCCAAGTTGTGATTCTAATTAGGCTTGTTCTGAACTCTGCCCATCCAGGGACAGAGAAAAAAATGCAGCTGTGTGAACCATCTGCAGACCCCCATGGCAGTCATGACAGCAAGGAGCCGCACAAGGTGTGAGGAGAAATGCCAGCAGCGTCGTAGGGAGAAGAGTCAGAGACAGTGTGTGGGGCAGAGACACGGGGAAAGACACAGAGAGGGAGAACAGACATCTGTTGAGTGCCCACTGCATGCCCTGTGTAATGCTAAGCACCGGAAATCCACAGGAGAGCCAGTCAGGAGTGGACTCCCCACTCCCGCAGTCCACTGCCCCCAGCCTGGATGGGCCCCAGGAAAGCCCCATGGGGGCGACAAGGGTGGGGCAGGAAGCGAGTCCCGTCCCTCAGGTCCCAGTGGGCTACGCAGGAGCTGAATGAGAGGCCCCTTCCTACCCACGCAGCCAGGCTTCTGGAGACGGACTGAGGTGGGAAAACAAGGCGGGCCTTTCCTCACCTTCTCTAAAACTTTGTCCTTCGGTTCCCAGAATTCACAGATCTACTTGCTTCTTCCAGGTCACAGGGAATCATGTTCTCAGTCACCACAAGATCCGCGGAGGGTGTGACAGCCTGAGAACTCCAGGACGGCTGGGCAGAACCGGGGACAGCCTGGCAGGTAAAGAGGCGCAGGACGCCGGGAGCCACCCAGCAGTGAAGGACGACACGGCCCACCTGCTCACTTCAAAGCTGTGCAACGGTTTAAAAAAGATGCTCCGAGAGCTTCTCTAGCAGGGAAGACTTTACGACATTACTAAGTCACAGGTCAACCAGTAAAATCATTCATATACATTTATGCATAAAAAATTCAGTGGAGATACAGGAAAAGTGGTTCTGTGTGATTTTTAAAACCTTGTGTGTTCTAAGATTAACATGTAATCGGTATAATAAATTGGTGATAGTCATGTTAACCTATGATATACATATCAACTATATTAAATATACACTAGAATGAAATATATAAATAATGTAAACAGTGGCCGCCTCTGGATGGTGGAGCTAAAGATACTTTTTATTATCTTCTTTAAATATTTGTATTTTTCAAATGTTTCTAAAAATGAAGATAACTACAACAGTAGCAACTTCCCACTGAGTCCTTGCCCAGCAGGCACTATTCGAAGCACTTGAAATATAATAATTCATTTTAACCTCACAATCCCTCCAAAAGGTAGGCACTGTTAGTAACCCCATTTCACAGTTGGAACCAAGGTACAGAAAAGTGAAGAAACTTGTCAACTTCACAGACAAACAAGTGGCTAGGTATGTTCTTCTGATTAAAAATTTTTTAAAAACCTGCAAAATGGACACGGGGGTGGGGGGGCTAGTGGTGCTGAGCAGCCAGGAAGGTCTAGTCTGTACCCCTGGTGCTTGACTCTACCACACGCCAAACGGTGGCCAGCGGCAAGTTAGTGAACCTCTCTAAAAGGTGCTGTGAAATTGTACAATCACAATAATACTTTCCGTAGGTTACTGAGGTGACAAATATAAAGGACACTCTTCTCCCAGCACCTGCTCCCAAGTGACCACTCAGGAACCAGCCGCTACGCCATTGTTGTGGTGTCTGTTGGCACTGTTACTTCCACTGCGACAGTCGCGCAGGGTTTGGGGTGTGTATGGCTCAGCATGACAGATGATCCTGGACAGCCAAGGTCCTGGAGAGCAGGAGTCGGCAAGCTCCTGGTCCAAACCTGTCTGCGGTGTGTTTCTGTCAGCACCGTGTCGCCGGAACACAGCCGTGCCCATTCCGGTAGGTGTCGGTCATGGCTGGGGTCACACGGCACCGCTGAGTAGTTGCTCTATGGCTGCAACGCCTAAAAAACTTCCTTCCTGGCCCTTCATAGAAGAAGTTTGCCAACCCTGCTGAACAGAGCAGGTGGAACAGGCTTCCTGTGAGACACTGAGGAGACCAGGCTGGCCGGTGCCCCTCGGGCCATTCCACAGAAGGGGCTGCTCACCTGCATCCAGGAAGGACCCTCCCTCTGACCCACCGCCAGGGCCCTTCTGGCTGCCTGGGGTGCACCAACACCCTCCTCTCTTCCAGACTCCCGCTCAGGGTCCTCTTCCTCACCAGGCTTTCCCAGCACACCCTCCAATCACCGGGCCCTCCATCTGCCCTCCCCCCAGTTCTCTAGGTCCCGCTCCCACCCACCCCTCTGACACACATACCCAGTATCTCGCAGACACCCAGAAACCTGGATGAACGGACAAGAGCTCCCCGGGCAGTGGCTGGGGCACGCCTGGGTACACCCGTCCAGACCTGGAGGCCAAGGCGGTGTGAGAACCTTGCAGGCCAGAAACCGAAAATGCTACAGGCTGTCCATTCCTGGCACAGAAGTCAAAATTACAGTAGTGCTTCTTGGGAAGAAAGAGAGATGGAGAGAAAAGCAAAGAATATAATAATCAAAGCATGTTAGAGGGAGAGATGCTGGCAGATGTAGCCAAGAAGACTGGAAGCAAGCAGAGTCGGGCAGCAGAGAAAAGGACAAACCAGGGCTGCGCAGGGCCAGCGCGGAGGGACACCCAGGCAGGGGGAAGCAAAGCCAGGTCGGTGGGGCAGGGGGGTGACTGGGCGCTCAGCACAGGGCAAACAGCATGTCCAGAGACCTGCCAGAGTTTGCAGGGAGGATATGGCACTACAGGGTAAAGGGGCTCTTGTACTCTCCTGAACCACTCTAGGATATTTGGAATTGATTACAGAAAAGCTTTGATAAAAAATGTTTAATGTCACAGTGAATCCAGAACACACATTTCTTCTCTCAGGAATACCCATTTCCTTTCCTGGGTCTGTGGAATAAATTTGGCTTTAGATGCCTCTAGAAACTTCCCTGTCCCTCTGTGGGTAAAATTGCAGTATTTCCAGAATCTCTCACCTGACTTTAGCAAATCTCTATAACAACAGCATTTCCAAGGGGGTCTATCTCCGTATCAGTGGGTAATTACCTGGGCGACCAAGGGCTTATCTGCACCTGAGAGTCTGGGGGGGACGGATGTGCTTGCTTCTGCCGCAGCAGGAGAGAGAGAGACGCCTGATGTCTTCTTGCAAGCAGTAAATGGGTTCTAAACTTTATTTCTCCCTTTGGCTGATTCCGGTTTCAACTAGGTATTTTGCCCTGGGATTTCTTCCCCCCAGAGTTACATCCTCCTTCAGAGCCGAGTTTCCCAGATTGCATCCCAGCACTTCCTGCGCTTTCTACCCTGAGTAGACTGGCAGTGCCCTGGATGAGATGCCAGTGGCTACACTACGTCCTGCCTCTCATGGCCCTCGCCAGGTAAGCCTGAGATCGCTGCTCACCCCGTGAAGAGGCTGAGGTTCCGAGAGGTTACATATCCAGGTCAGCCAGCTGGGAAGTAATGCGGCTGGTTTGATTTGAATCCAGGTCTGTTGTGATTCCAGAATTTGTGCGCTTTCCATTCATTTGTGCTGCTACCAAAATATGTTCAAAGCAAGTGCTTAGTAAATGTTGGTGAATAAATAAATGAGTGGGTCTCTGCCCTGCAGAAGCTCACATTTCTACAGGACAGGACAGGCAGCAGGCAATTATAATACAGCTGGTACACCACTGGTTGGCATAAGGGAATAATGAGTTCTCAATTTTAGGTTTACACAAACATAAGCACTTGCTTTTGCCAAACTCGTTGGTAGGGGCTCCGCCCAGTGTTGACATCTGACTGGTCACCTTGGGCCAGCCAAAGGTTCTGGAACACGGTGGCATCCAGAAGCTGGGAGGAAGCCTGCCCTGGCTCGGCACTGCAGACAGCATGTGCAGTGGGGGGTGGGCAGTGTTCCAGCCACGTGGGACGGGCTATTCACACGAGGTCGTGTGCACTGCCTCCTGCCACATACGGAGCCAGGCTCACAGGGTGGCCTGCAGGTGGAGACCCGCTGGAGAGGGGACTGCAGTGCAAAACAATGGGCACACCCTCTACATGCCCCTTCTCCCTCTCAGTCGCTCTGAACTGAGCTCTCTTGCCCCCGGGCCCTCACCAGCACTCGTCAGGAGGAGAGTTAATGTGTTTGCCCATCCACAGACATGTTTACATTCTAGACTTTTTTCAGCAGTGACAGCTCTGAGCTCTGCCTGAATCCCATGCATTGACAGTAGTAACCCCACAAATGTTTCCGTCAAAGGGTTTACTGTTCCTGGTGATCATAATAATAATAATAGTCACAGCTATCTTGTTTGGGGCACATCTCATGTGTTAGGGTCTGAAATAAAGGTATCATGTGCATTATCGCATTTTATACTTACCACAAGCCGATGAGTCAAGTGTACTATTATCCCAGTTCAACAGATGAGCAGACAGAGGCTCGGGAAGACTATCAAATCACATGCTCAAAGACACGCAGTTAGTAGGTGGTAGAGCTGGATTTTGAACTCAGGTCTCATGGCAGAACTAGTGGGTCTACCCCCCCTGCCATGCCAATGCCGGATCAAGTCCCTCACCCAGCTCCTGGTGCTTGCCACCCCCTCTGCCTAGAATGCCCTCCCCCACATCCACATGACCCCTTCTGGCACCCTATCTGAAATAGCACCTCTCCCTCCATCTTCCTTTATCCCTTCCACTGCTTTATTTATTTATTTTTTGGACTTATTAAAACTTGAGATATATCTGACATACAACATTAGATACATATTCGTTTCAGGTGTACAACACAATCATTTGTTATTTGTACATATTGCACAATGACCACCACAGCAAGTCTAGTTAACATTTATTGCCCCACATAGATACAAGTTTTTTCCTTGTGTTAAGAACTTTGAAGATCTACACTCTTAGCAACTTTCAAACATGCAATACAGTTTTATTAACCATGGCCACCAGCCGTGTATTATGTCCCCACGACATTTATCTTTATAACTGGAAGTTTGTACCTTTTGACTCCCTTCACTCATTTCTGCTTTATTTTGTTCACAGAACTTACCCTTACCTGACATCATATCACATACCTATTATTTGTTTATTGTCAGTCTTCCATTTAGACTACAAAGTCCAGGTGCAAGGACTTTGTTTTGTTCACTGCTGCATGTCTAACACCTGGATGATGGTCAGGTCCACAGAAGATACTCCAACAAAGTTTGTTAAGTGAATGAATGTATTTCATGCTAACTCAAATTATGCAAAGTTGAAATGGTACCATGTAAAACATTTGTTTGCAAACTTGGACGTGATTCAAATGTTTCCAAATTTTAAGAATTCATCAAGATTCACACACTTTCAAGGCTGATAGAATTTGGAAATTATAAGCTGTGTTCTGCTGTTAACCATGGCTAAAAGAAAACCTCTGTTTCTAACACTCTTGACAGCAAATGTGTAGGTGTTTCTACACCAAGCAATTCTCCAGTTCTCAGTGGGAAACTGACTAGGTGTCCTACAGTGTGACTCAATTCTGACACTAACTGCCCAGGGTTAGCCCAGACCCTCCACATTAAGGTCTCAGCCCCACAAACAGCCCCTTAACCTCGGGAACCCATTTCTAGTAGTGGGTCCCCAGGTTACCCACAACTTCAGTCCAACTTGGCTACAAATACCCCCACAACCCTCTCCTCAGGTTCAACAATTTGCTATAACAGTTCACAGAAGCAAGGGAAACGGTTTACTTCCTATTGCCAATTTCCTATAAAGGATTCAACTCAGGACGAGATACATAGGGCAAGATGTGTGGGAAGGGGCATGGAGCTTCGGTATCCTCTCAGGAATGCCATTCTCCCAGCACCTCCCTGTGTTCACCCGCCTGGAAGCTCTCCAAGCCCTTCATTTGGGTTTTATGGAGGTCTCGTCACATAGGCACGACTGACCGCATCATTGGCCTTTGGAGACTGAACTCAATCTCCAGCCCCTGTCCCCTCCCCAGAGGTTGAGGGGTGGAGCTGAAAATTCAACCCCTTCATCACAGAGTCAGTTCCCCTGGCAACCAGCCCCATCCACAGGAGTGGCCTCATCAATGTAAACTCAGCTGTGCTTGAAAGGGACTTGCTATGAATAACAAAAGATGTTGCGAACCCTTCTATCCGGAAATTCCAGGGGTTCTAGAAACTCAGTGCCAGGAACCTGTGATAAAAACCAAATATTAATTTATTATATTTCATTAGGAACTCAGTGCAAGGAACCAGGGACAAAGATCAAATACTTTTTTATTATTTACAGTATCACTATATGGCATCACTTTAGCTGGACACTCGGGGTTCAGCACCCCCTGAGCCAGGCTGTTCTTGAACATTGGATCCGATGAGGGATTTTGACGACTAGTACGCTATTGCTTTATCATTTGCTAACACTATAATTTAAAGTATTTTGGGTGCCTATATAAATGTCATCCAAGTATCCACTATGTGCATGTGAAGAAAAATTTGCCTGAAATTCATTGACTTTGGAGCAGAAGTGAAATGTGACAGAACATGCTGCAAAGCAGCCCAAATGGCACCCTCGTAACCGCACCCTGTTCATTAGGAGAGGAGACTTTGCAGAGCATCAGATCCACCATTGGGAAAACTTAGAGCAAATCTAAGGCAAAAATAAACAATTGTAGTTTAAGACATTTGTGCTTTTAAAAAGTCATTGTCTTGCTACTTTTGTATTTATTTCTGTGGCAAAACAGATCTTTGACAGGCCAGTCAAAGTCACCTCTTACCTAAAATGCAGCCACCCTGTCTGTCCTTAGGGGTGGGGAGTCTCCCCAGGTTTGCAGCTCCTGACGCTCTCGGAGGACCGGGAGCCGCAGCTCCCCACCCGGAAGGTTTGCTGCACGACAGCCGCCCGGCTCTATGCAGGTGTTATCCATAAGGGTGGTTATCCAGCTGTTCAGTCCCCTGTGGGTGGGTCCCCGAACGTGCACGGCCAGCCCATTAGCTTCTGGTTCTTCTCACGGTGGTTGCAGGAGCTTGCATCAGCTGCCCAGTCTGAGCTGCACAGGCTTCTTGGGCTAAGGCCTTTGCTTATGCAAATAAATGGCTGCCCTATGCAACATCAGGCCCTGATCAATGAGTGGGCCATTCCTTCCTCCTTTGTTCTGAAACTGCCTCTCATGGGCTCTCACCCACTTTAGGTACCTCTTTCAAACGTAGAACAGCCAACTAATAAGTAACAGAAGCAACCACAAATGCTAGCTTCCCACGTCGTCAGGGGACCCCACATGGGTCTGTCTGCACTAAGAAATGAGACTGTGTTTGAATTCTTGGGATGGATCGGTCCCACTGTGCCTCCTACACCTCCCTAGACCCTCCCCAGACTGCCTCCTGGTCACGGACCCAAATCCCCACGCCCTCCCTCCCCCGGGCCTCCTTCCACGGTAACATCCCCCAGTCCCATCCATGGTGACATCCTCAATCCCACCAAAGAAAGCTTCATTGGTTTCCTGGCCCTTACCTGTTCTCCCAGCTTCCGAACCTTCTCCACTTTTGTTTGTAAAATGCACTTCTAGGCTCTCTTCCTCTACTCTTGCTTAGAAAAATGGGACCCTGCCACCGTAAGGCTCCTGTCTGCCACCCCGGCCCACCGGCCCACCTGTGTTCACGGGAGCCACCTTCCTGGAACCCATTCTTTCTCCTCCCACATCCCGCTGCGACCGGATGACTTCCATCCCCTGATGGGATGGCCCATCCAACAGGCGGGCCCGAGAGCTCCCAGCTGCTCTGCGTCCCAGCCACGGGCATTTCTCACTGTACCTAGGACCCTGCACCATCACCCTAAACTTGAAACGCTCTTCGGTTGATTGGCAATTCTGCAACTTTAAACACTATCATTCCGGACACAGCCACCACACTTCCTCTGACAACCCTGAGATGGCCGGTCCTTGAATCCGTCTCTGCTCTTGCCTGTGTTCTTCCTTTCTGGGCCGCCTAGACCCACACCTAGACTACCTCTCGGGTCCTCCCAGCTCCCAGGCCCCGTGTCCTCCTCGCAGAGCCTCCCTGCAAAGCACCAGCCAACCATGGATGAAGTCAACTCTCTGCTGCGTGTTCCTTGCTCTCTGTGTCTCACACGCATGTACACTCAGACTGCTTTAACTTTCAGAGAATGCCTCCGGGCATGAATTAAAGGCCTCTGTGCTGCCTGCACTTCCTCTCCACATCACCTTTCTGGTGCTCTCAGAAGTTAAGTCACGGTCTTCAATCTTCTCGTGAGCCCGTTCCCACCATGTCCACCATCACCGCCCATCCCCGCCTTCAGCTCCTTTTACAAACATACCTGCCACTCCCACCCTGGGGGCGGAGTGTCGCCCGATTCAACATTTCCACCTGTGCTTTGGATCCTTGCTTCCCATTCTTCAAGGACGTGGTGACTGCATAATGGCCCCCAAAGATAGCAAGTCCTAATCTCTGTTACCTGTGTGACCTGTTTGGAAAAGGATCTTTGCCGATGTGATTGAATTAATAAGGACTCTGAGATGAGGCTGTTACCCTGATTATGTGGTGGACCCTAAACGTCACTGTGTGTCCTAAGAGAAAGGCAGAGGGAGATTTCAGAAAGAAGAGGGGCTGCTAAGGTGACCAGGAGGCCAAGATTGGAGATAGGTGGCCACAAGACAAGGGACACCTGGAATTACCAGAGGCTAGAAGAGGCAAAGAACAGACTCCCCTCCAGAGCCCTGCTGACACCTTGGTGAGGCAATAAGTATCTGTTTGAAGGCACCCAGTCTGTGGTTATTTGTTTGCAAGTAGCTATAGAAACTAAAACAGCAACTTCAGTTCATCATGATCCCCTCTCCCCTTTCCTTCAGTCCCTCTGTGGGTGACATATTTTCCATCTGTGAGGGAAAGGTACCTCCAAAGACCAGTGGGGGCTCAGAGAGAGAGGCCAGCGTGTTGGAGAATGCCAGGGAGGTGGCTACAGGGGACGGTCAGGACACTGGGACACGGAAAATGGGGCTACTGGGATGAGTTGGAGAGGAGGAAGGTCTGTCCATATTGAGCACTTCACCGTACTCCAGTTGGGGCTCCGCCCTCGAAGGAGATGGGGCGGGGATCAGAGGTGACTAACGGGGATCTTAAAGTTTAAGGACATTTGGCAGGTGTTTGGGCTTTCCGGGACTGCCGGGGAAGTGTCCTTGTAAGCAAGGAAGAGTCTCCTCTCCCTACCTTCTCTGGAGAGCAAGACAAAGAGCAACAAAATGAAAAAGACAAAGGGAACCATGGGAAACATGCTTGGTGAGGTACTCGTAAGCCTTGGGGTCAGAAACACGGGGTTTAACTCTTAGTCCTGCAGATACCTAACTAGGGGATCTTGGAAGAATCCTTCGGGCTCAGATTTCCTCGGCCATAGGAGGATCTGGCTTGGTTAGGAACAAGGCTAATGTGCACAGGGCCTCACACAAAGAAACAGTCAACCAAGAGGTAGCTCTTAGCATCACTGAGAGTCACAAAGACCCTCCCGTCTGCATCTCCACTGTTGGATACAGGTGATGGATTCTCCAAGACTTTATCAACTTCAAACTTTAAAGTAACTGATATCCATAATACCATGGGGTTATCCCCAGCAAAGATGTGCTGCACTCACTTAGCCTTGTAGGTAAGAAATCCTGGATGAAAATGGTGGTGTCCTTGTGTACCACTGAACAGTAAGCATTTTGGCTTTTATCCCTAAAGTGGCTTCCAAAATTTAGGAAGAATTTCAGCTTTATACAAGCTCCATGGAGTTACGTCGCTGTGATTAACACCCATATTCATCAGCCATTTTCACCATGTAAATTTAGCCGTGGGCAGTGCCTTGCACTTAATGATGTTTAAAAAACATTCCAGGGGAAAGGAACATGTCCTTCACACACTGTACTTTGCAAACCCATGGATGTTGGAGCAGGTGCTTCCAGCTCCCATAAAAAGGAGAAGGTACTGCAGCCCAGCCCAAGGTTATGTCATCATAAACTTGGTAATGCCACCATCCTGGAGGCAAGCACTGTCACCTGTTCTCTGTCCCTTCACACCCCACCTTGTGTCCCGGGTACAGCACATGACCCATGGAGGAAAAATTGGTTCTATATCCCTGGGAAACACACACAGGGAATGAGATGAACATTCTTCTTAATTGGTTTATGAACTCTCAAAACCTGTTTTTCTGCTCTTCTCTGTTTTATAAGCATCAATCAAAACTTTCTCCTGTTGACACCACCAGCAGTCTTCAGGCCTGGACATGCCTTCTAATGTCTACACTGTGCTCTTTGCACAGGTCCCTGCAGAGCAGTCTCGGCTCATCCAGAATAAAGCTAAAACAGGTTGCTGTTTTATGTCAGCCTGAGGAGTTTAGGTAACTCATCTATAAATTCTAGACAGAGAATAGGCAGGTTAGTTAAACTAACCTGCCAGATAATTTCTAACTATAGAAAATTACAAGAAAAGAAATGACAAAGAAAATTACAAGAAATAAAGACACCACATAATGATAAAAGGGTCAATTAACCAAGAAGATGTAACAATCCTAAATGTGTGTGTACGTAAAAACAGAGTTTTGAAATACATGGAACAATAATCTGACAGAACTAAAAGGAGAAATAAGCAAATGCACAAATAGAATTGGAATATTCAACTCCTCTCTCATTACTAAATAGAACTAGTAGGAAGTCAGCAAGGATATAGATAAACTAAAGGTAGGCAGGCTTATTCCCTTCTTCAGTAATTCCTCTCTCCAAATATCAGTGACAGGAAGGAGGGGGGTAGAGGGAGAGAGAATGATCCAGTGCCCAGTGAAAGGGAATCTAAGTTCTTAGGTGGAGATGTGGTTTTGAAATTGTCTCTGGAGGCTCAAGAAAAACCTAGGTTTACTCTTTTCTTTCCCAAAGACAGTTTACTGAGCAGACAAGAATGCCTGGCCATTGAGACCAAACACAAAGGGTCCGAGTGAAGTAGTGAATTTGGGGGTCTAGAAACATGGAAATTAAAAACAATGGCACTTACCCAGTAAGAGTAGGACAGTGCTGGCTAATCCCACACTACGCAAATGATCCTCTGTAAGAGAGCCACAATTCAAATGACGGTGGATTTTTTATAAAACAACAAAAATATGGGAGCAAGAAGGAAAATGTACATGTTCAGAGTGATTTTCTTTAAAAAGAACTTCCGATCTAGAATTCTATAGTCAGTGAAAATATCCTTCAGTAAGAATGTGAAATAAAGACATTGTCAGATGAAAAAGCGTAAGAGAATTCACTGCCAGCAGTCATGTTCTAAAATAATTGCTAATAGGAGTTCACAAGACAGGGAGGAAAAAATAACCAGGAGGAAACTTGGAACATCAAGAATGAAGGAAGAACAACAGAAATGGAAAATATCCGGGCAAAGAAAACAGACTATTTTTTTTTCTTATTGAGTTATTTAAATTATGTTTGACAGTTGAAAGCCAAATTATAACATTGATGAGGTTTTCACCATATGTAGATATAATATGTAACAAGAATAATAAGGGAGAGGGTAAAGATACCAACACAGTGGTAAGGATTCTACCTTATTTTACCAATATCTATCAATATTTTAATTGGCAAAATATTGATTTTAAATAGACTGTCAAAATTTATTCTTAATATTGCGATCCCTACAGAAATAAGTTAAAACTACATGGAGACATACTCAAATAATAAGTAATTTTAAAAGAATGCTAAAAATAGTCAAATGAACTAAAAGAAGATAAGCAAGGGGAAACATAAGTATGAAAAACAGAGGAAATGAATAGAAAACAAACAATAAAATAGTAGGCCTGAACTAAAAATGTCAGTATTTATATTAACTATGAGTGGGCTAAACACACTAACTAAAAGACAGAGATTGGCTGTATGAATTTGAAAAAATATGACCCAACTTATGCTGTCACTTAAAATATGATCATATAGATAAAATAAAAGGATAGAGACATGCTACACAAACATGAATCAAAAAAGCTAGAGTGTCTAAATTAATGTCAGGCAAAGTAGACTTCAGAGCAAAGAAAATTACAAGAAATAAAGACACTGTATAATGATAAAAAGGTCAATTAACCAAAAAGATAAAACAATCCTAAATGTGTATGTACCTAAAAATAGAGTTTTGAAATACATGGAACAAAAACCTGACAGAATTAAATGGAGAAATAAGCAAATGCACAAATAGAGTTGGAGTATTCAACTCCTCTCTCATTACTAAATAGAACTAGTAGAAAGTCAGCAAGAATATAGATAAACTAAATAATACCATCAACCAGCTGTATCCAACTGACATTTATAGAACAGTATAGAAAACAACAGCAGATAATATGTACTTTTTAAGTGCACATGGGACATTTGATAAACTATCAAGACTGACAAAGAAAAATGTAAGATGACACAAATTATCGATTTCAGAAGAAAGAAGGGACTATCACTATAGATAGCACATATATTAAAAGGATGGTAAGGGAATACTACATTTAACTCTACATGAATAAATTTAAAAATTTAATAAAATGGACAAATTCATCAAAAATCACAAATTTAAAAAGCCACTCAAGATGAAATTGATAATCTAAAGAGTTCTATAACTATTAAAGAAATTGAATCGATAGTTCTAAAAAAGATATTTCCAGTCCCAGATGGTCTCACTGCTGAATTCTAACATTTAAAGAAGAAATAAAACCCATTCTACACAATCTCTTTCAGAAAATAGAGGAGGGGTTAAATCCCAATTCAGTCTATGAATCCAGCATTATCCTAATGCCAAAATTAGACAAAAACAGTACCAAAAAGAGAAAATTACAGACCAATATCCCACATGAATATCAACTTTACAATCCTCACCAAAATATAAATAAATCAAATCCAGCAATACTTAAGAGGAAAAATACACCATAACCAGGTAGGGTTTATTTTGAGACTGCAAGGCTCATGCACTATCCAAGATCAATTAATGTAATCTACCACATTAACATAACTAAGAAAAAGCACATGATCATAAATGCAGAAAAAGCACTTGATAATATTCAACATTCATTCATGATAACTTTCAGTAAACTATGCAGAGAAAAGAATGCCTCAGCCTGATAAAGACCATCTACAAAAAGCTTAACTAACATTATCTAATGATGAAAAACTTTATGCTTGCTCCCTAGGGTGGCAAACAAGACAAGGATGTCATTCTACCACTCCTACTCATCATCATACTAGAAGTCCTAGCCAGTGCAATAACACAAGGAAAAAAATTAGAAAAAGAAATGTCTCTACTCACAGACAACATGAAAACCCAAAGTTAGAAAAAATAACAACAAAAATCTCCTAAAACTAATAAGAGAGTTTAGCAAGGTCACAGGATACATGGCTAACACACAAACAAGCATATTTTTATATACTAGCAATGAATAATTGTAAACCAAAATATAGAATGCCTAATTAAATTTGAATTTCAGATAAAGAATGAACCGTACTTATGGTCAGGACATACTCATACTAAAAAGCCATTCATTCTTTATTTGAAATTCAGATTTAATTATATGACCTACATTTTATCTAACAACTCTAATTTAGGAATAAATCCAACAAAATATGTGCAGGACTTATATGCAACCAACTATACAACACTGATGGAAGAAACCAAAGATCTAAAGATATGAAAGACATGAGATGCTCGTAAACTGGAAGACGCAACATGGTAAAGTTGTCAATTCTACCAAAACTGATTTATAATTTTACACAATCCCAGTAAAAATCCCAGAAGGATTTTTTTGTAGCTATAGACAAGCTAACTTAAAATTTTATATAGACAAGCAAAAGAACAAAAAGAACTAAAACAATTTTGTAAAAGAAAAAATGAGGTTGGAGGACTCATACTCTGTCTTTTAAAGACTTACTATAAAGCTACAGTAAATATGACAAATGTGTACTGATGAAGGAATAAACACATAGATCAGTGGAACAGAATAGATTGTTCAGAAACAGACCCACGGAAATATGGCCAACTGGTTTTTTGCAAAAGCACAAAAGAAATTCAGGAGAGAAAGGAAAGTCTTTTCAGCAAATAGTGCTGGAAAAATTGGACATCTATATGCAAAGTAAATGAATCTTGACCAAAGGCTCATACCACATACAAAAATCAACTGAAGGTGCAGGGGAGGGGAGCCACTCCATGGGAGATCATTCTATGGGGACTATTATTGCTCTTTCAATTTATTAGAATAACTTTATCTGGATTTCTTGAATTTAAAATCATACATGTTCTAGGATTCAAATGTCATATAAATGAAAAGATTTTTACTATGCATATGTGAGGCCACATGAATTGGGACAGGAAACAATGAAAATCTTTGAACTGCCTGTAAGAGGTTTTGCTTTCAAAGTGTTCTTGGGGACCGTTTGCCTAACCTGTTACAGAACAAGGGCATTTAAAGGAGGGGAGACAGGCAAGGGGGGATACAGTGAGCCTGAGAGGGCGTTCTGGTGCAGGCACCTTGCCATGAAATGTTGCCCACTTAGAACACAGAGGGGCCTTGAGACCAGAGGAAACACCAAGACCTCAGAGTCAGACAGCCTGGAGAAATGGCACAGATCGGTCGTGTCCAGATCAGAATATTAAAAACAAAGACAACAACAAAAACAGACATTTATTCAACAATGCTTATTCAATAAACATGTAATGAGCACCTACTGTGGGCCAAGCTGGGTCTTAGGTGTTGCGGGCACGACGAAGTACCCATCCGGGGGAATGTACGTTCCAGGGTGGAGGTGGGCAGGGCACACAGGCAGGTCCCTAAGTTAATGGAGAGAACAGGTGGTGAGGCAAAGAGGGACTGAGGCAGGAGACGTGGAAGGTCTACTGGTAAGGAAAGGCCTCCCAGCAGGTGGCAGGAGATGCCCCTGTGGTTGTAACGGAAAGTTCCAGCCCTGTGGCTCAAGGCCAGAGGAGAATCTTTGGAAACCTGGGTTCCAGGGCCCAGTTAAAAAAGAAAAAGAAAGAAAGGAAGGAAAAGAAATGCCAGTTTGCCCAGACTGGACTTGGTACAGCTTGTGGGAATGAACCTGTCCCAGACCGGGATTCCTGCAGAGTAACAGGTAAGAAAACCTGAGTGCTTGCCTTTCCGGGCAGGGAGAAGGGACTCCATTTGGTAGTGTAATACAATTTAGAGACAGAAATGGATGGAAGATTAAAAAAAAAAAGTAACCCCAGTGGTTAAGGCAAAAGCCCTGATTTTAGGGACCATATGATTTTAGCCCTGAGATTAGGGCTCACAAGATTATGGAGGCTGAGAAGTCCCAAAATTGCAGTCAGCAAGCTGGAGACCCAGAAGAGCTGACAGTGTGAATTCCAGTCCAAGTCCAAGTGCAAAGGCAGGAGGAGACCAATGACAGAGCCTGAAGACAGACGGAGAGCCAGTCCTGCTGCTCAGCCTTCCTGTGTACTCTGGCCATCCGTGGGCCGGGTGGGGACCCCCACCCAGGGGAGGGGGGTCTGCTTTACTCAGTGCACCTATTCCACTGTTAATCTCACCCAGCAACTCCCTCATAGACACACCCAGAATCATGCTGACCCAGACATCTGGCCGCCCTGTGGCCCAGGCAAGTTGATGCATAAAATTAGGCATCACAGGTGGGCAGAGGGCAGAGCATGTAAATGAAACTGGAAGGAGCTGCCCGAGGAAGAGAAGGAGACCAAGAGAGAGTGGGGTGGGGAAAAGCCAAAGGAGGGAGTCTGCACGGAGGTGGGCACAGCGGGACCGAGATGGACGCTGGGTGGCTTGCTCGGAGTGAGCGTGGGGCAGAATGCAGAGTATGGCTGCGTGTGCAAAGGAAAGGAAGTACAGAACCGGAGAGATTTTTTCTAGTTTTGAGGAGGAAAATAGGAGGAGTCTACTCTTTTGGTCTTCCTGGCTTTTCCTTTTCCTGTTGTTATAGAAACAACAAAAGGCATGTAAACTCTTCTCCTTCAGACAAGAAGGCCGGGCAGGGCCCACGCTCTGCAGCCACACGTGTGCAGCAGGGCAGCGCTTGTCCACTAAGAGGAGATTGCTGAGTTTTGCAACGAGGGTGCTTAGAGAAGGTGGGACATGTATTGGGCTGGTGGGAAGCTGAGCAGATTGGGGAGGTTTTCATTTGTACACATGCACCCATGGTCTCCCTAGGGCACGGCTTTAAAGCAACACAAGGCAGAGATTAGCAAGTGAGTCATAAGCCTGCTCTGGCTTTGGTGTTTACTGTGACACTTACACACAGATGGACATTGTGACACACAAGGCCATGCCAGCTCCATTCCAGCCCTGCAATTTAGGCCAAATCCCAGAGTCCGCGCCCCCACTCCGTCCACCGAGAAGTCTGCGTCTTGGGGGTAGGGCTCCAGGTTCCCGTTCACTTCCCAGGAACTGACCATGCCCTCTGAGCCCCATACATGTCCTGAATGCCACCTAGGCTCAGCTCCGGAGTCACCTAGAGCAGAGGCACAGCCAATGCCAGCTGAGTCACCACTGTCACAAATGCCTCCTAAATTCCAAATATCCTGTTGCAAAAATACTGTCAATAACGGCATCATAGCATCGTCTGTAGCAGAGACTGCAGCCTTAGAA